>NW_027203270.1:1275000-1745000 GCF_024711535.1 Dipodomys merriami
TGTAGTTAGTGAGCAAATGTAACCAAAAAACTCAAAGGACTTTTCCTTCTAAATGATGAATAAAATGTATATTAAAAACAAATGGTCAATAATTGTCAAGACAATCTGTGTGTGTGTGTGTGTGTGTGTGTGTGTGTGTGTGTGTACTGGTCATTGTCATAGAGCTTGAACTCAGGGCCTGGGCATTGTTCCTGAGCTTTTTGGCTCAAGGCTAGCACTTGCCACTTGAGCCACAGTGCCATTTCTGGTTATTAATTAGAGAGAAGAGTCTTAAGGACTTTCCTGCTCCAGATGGCTTCAAATCTTGATCCTCAGATCTTAGCTACTCAGGTTGTAGCTAGGCTTACAGGGATGAGCCATCAATGTCTGGCAGTTTTTCGAGATATTCTTGATGTTATTTTCAAGGTTGTTTTTTTTTTTTTTTTTTTTGCCAGTCCTGGGACTTTAACTCAGGGCCTGAGCCCTGTCCCTGAGCTTCTTCTTGCTCAAGGCTATCACTCTACCACTTGAGCCACAGCACCACTTCCAGCCTTTTCTTTTTATGTGGTGCTGAGGAATCGAACCCAGGGCTTTGTGCATACTAGGCAAGCACACTACCCCTAAGCCACATTCCCAGCCCCTCAAGATATTTTTATTTTTAATTTTTATTTTTATTTTTTTTGTCGGTTGTGGGGCCTGAACTCTGGGCCTGGGCCCTATCCCCCAGCTCTTCAGCTGTAGACCAGCGCTCTACCACCTGAGCCTCAGCCCTACTTCCGGCTTTTTCTGCTTATGTGGTGCCTAGGATTCAAACTGAGGGCCTCATGCATGCAAGGCAAGCACTCTACCACTGAGCCACCTTCCCAGACCCCCTCAAGATATTTTTAATGACAATGAACAGAGTAGGAATTTGCTCTACAAGGTATCAAGGTTTATTACAAAACTAGAGAAGTAGGATTTTTTTTCATGTTCATCTAACAATAGACAAGGGACTACTTGGGGTAAAAGAGTATTTTAAAACATTTATAAGAGAATATAGGGGAAAGTCATTAGGATCTTGGGAAAAATTATTTAACAATACATAGGGAAAAATGGATACCCTTGGCTACCTTAAATTAAGCATTATTCATCAAAGTACCACCATCCCTAACTATCTATGGGAGAGATTGGTTCTATAGATACCTAAATCCACAAATGTTACAACCTTGTTTAAAATAGTATTTGCATAAACCCTCAGCCACCTTCCCATATACTTCAAATCATTTCTATAAATTATTTATTATCTAATTCATGTAGATAGTTGTTGTACTGGTATGTTTAGTGAATAATGACAAGGAAAAGGTCTACCCAGGTTCAGTGCAGACACAATTTTTAAAAATGCATTTTTGATCTGTGGTTGGTTGAATCTCCAGCAGCCAAATCAATTGTGAATACAGAGGACCATCCACCACAAGAGGAGTGGGGCCAAGGCAGACCACAAAATGGGAGATGATTGGGTAGTTAAAATAAATCTAACTGGCAAAGGATCAGATAAAGAATACATGACTCCTGAGTATCAAAAAATGGGAAAAATAAAGCTCAATAGAAAATTGAGTGACTGATATGAATGGGAACAGAAAAGGAAATACATTCCCTAAAGACATAAAAAGATGAGGCACTTTATTATGTATTCAGAGCAATGCCAAGTATTTGCCTGGTTATGATTCCATAACCCTCCCAAACTTGCACACATGAATCTTTAGGGGCATACTCCAGTCATACCCAAACCTTAGCAAGGAGGTTGTACATCCCTGAGTAGATAAGAGAGTTGGACTTCTAAAAGCAGAGACAGCTTATCCATCCATTGTCACAGGTGTGGAAATTGGGTATATAGCTTCATATGCATGTAGTTTGACAGACTTGTTGATGAACTTGTGGGTTAGTTACATAGTGAATATGTCTAGTTTTTCAGTGAAGAAAAAGTAAGAGTATTAGGGCAGGTGGAATGTTTGAAGTCTGAACAGAATGAGGATTTGAGAGTCTAAGAGACTGGAAAACTTTTGGGGAAAGAGTAGAGGGCCTATTTAAAATTTGTGTTCATAAATTGAATGTGAGCTTGGTCAGAAAAGTGGTTTTCTTCTGCTTCAGCAGAGATGAATTAATCAGAGACAGAAAGGGAGCATTGAGTTTAGCCAGAGTCAGGGGTTTGCAAGGTAGGAATGGGAAGGAACAGGGAGCTAGCAAACAGACACTCAAAGGTGAGGAGTCAATGGGATGGAAATCCTGATGGGTCTGAAGAATTCTGCATGGCAGGGCTGCCAAGTAAGTGAGGTGGAAAGACACCAGGTGTGGTTAAGTAATGGAATGCTTATACTGGAGCTTCTGGATGGAGAGTAATTACTTTCTCATCTCTCTCCTCCACTGAAGTAGCAATTACAGTGCAGAGCAAAGGGGCATTGGAGGGAAGAGGTGAGCTACACATGGCAGGTGTGATGGAGATGCTGTGGCAATGTTAAGTCAGTGGAGGCAATCAGGGGGTAGCTGAGAAGCCCTATGATGACAAGGGATGACTAAGAGCTTGGTAGGTAGCTATAGCAATGACCACGTAGTGGTTGATACTGCGCCAGTAGTAGTAGCCCTGAGGATTTTGAGGAAGAATGGCAGTGAAATGGTCTTGGAGCAGCATCGAAGAGCAAAGGTACCTTCCCCACCCTACATCTGGTAGCCAGAGGGACACAGAAGAATCAGCTTCCACTTGGGAGGGCTGGAGGTATAGCTGGATCCTTGGAGGAGAGCCAGGTTCCAATTAGAGCAAAACACTATCAGAAAAAGATAAAATGGTAGGAATTTGCTGATGAAAGACCCTGGGTCTAGCGAAATGCACAGGGAGACCTGGAAGGCCTTTGAGTGTGTAAGGAAGAGATGGGGGCTGAGTCAGATTGGGGCAGTAGGAGCTTAATGGAGAAGAAAGGATAGGCGATAAAGAATGCTGAATTTCTGGCAGGTGAAGTAGGTAAGATGTAAGTCAAGACAGGGTTCATTCTGACTACTAAGTGAAGGTAGAAATCACATCATTGTGGACCTTGCAACAGATACTCAGCAGTACATGTTTTTCATTTTTCATCCTATTTCTATTTTTACCTGATGTTCCAGTAAACAATCAAACACTCTCCTGAAATACAGCAAAGTAGCCAGTTAATGGAGCCACTGATTCAATGTTCAAGCTGCAAGGTTCTTATAAGAATCCATCGAGGGCTACAGGCCTGGCTCAAGGGATGGAGTGCCTACTTAGCAAGCACAAAACCCTGAGTTCAATACCAGTACCAACCAACCAACCAACCAGAATCTAATTGTACTCTCTTTTCTTAGTGATGTGGAAACTAAGGTTCAAAAGAAAGGACTTTAGCTATTTATCTGTTCTGACATGTGTTTATTCCTGTCAAACCAACTGTCATACCCTTGGAAGTCTTACCTGGTAGACAGCTATAGTATCTGCTGTCGCATGCCTTGCATCTACCAACTGTTTTTGTTTTTGTAAGAATGTATGGGCCAGTACTAGAGTTTGAGCTCTGGGCATGGTCACTGTCCCTTGTCTTCTTTTGTCCAAGGCTAGTGTTCCAAATCCAGCTTGTTGCTGGTTAATTGGAAATAAAAAGTCTCACAAACTTTCCTGCCCAGCCTGGTTTTGAACTGTAATCCTCAGATTTCAGCATCCAGAATAGAGAGTATTATAGGCATGAATCACTGGTGCCCAGCTCCACCAAGAGTTTTTGATCCTTTCCCATCTGGGGGAGGAGGGGTCTCATAGATGCCAAAGGGACTGTACACACAGAGACCTAGCCAGTCTTTGAGGTGGCCATGACTGACCTTCGAGTATACCTTTCATGTGCAAACCAACCAATCCAGAGCCCAGCCACCTCCTATATCTTGTTCTCACACAGTGGACCACTGTTCTGTCCCTATCAACTCAGGGCCAGATGCCAGACAAGGGACAATCTTTGTGCTCTAGAGCCCACCAAAATGATTCAAATCTACCAATCCCAAGCCAGCTTTCACTTCCTCACCGATTCCTTGCCATAGAAACCATGATAAAGACCCTCTTTTCCCTGCCCAGGGACATAAGTGTATCCTAGTGTGACCTTTTATGTGTTTGAGAACTGTAAGAACATTGATGGCAGCCAGTGCCCAGTGTAGCAGCCTTGCCATTATCTAAATAATAACAAAAGAATCAGAGGATTCGGTGGGGGGGGCAGGGGGAGGATGGGAAGGGATGGGAAGGGGAAACAAAGGAGGAGGCTACAATGCTTGATAAGAAATGTACTCATTATCTTGCCCATGTAATTGTAACCCCTCTGTACAGTATTTTCACAATAAAAAATAAAAAAAGATCATCACTGGAGACAAAATCAGTGGTAAATCACACACACAAAAATAACAAAAGATACATTTCAAACCATGCCCTATGGCTTTGGATGACAGATCTACCAATGGAGGACCACAGAGCAGCTGTTTCTCCAAAAATGCTTCAATAGCCATAGTTCATCTATCACTCCCTTAGTGCCCACAGCACATCCCATCTTGTCTCTGAGTTTCTTAAAGGGCAGAAGCCTTTCTGAAATACAGAAAGCTCTTAGTTATTATTTTTGGGCAGTACTGGGGTTTGAACACAGGGCCTTGTGATTGAGCTATGCCTTCAATCCTGCTTTGTAGATGGTTGCTTTAGAGATGAAGGCTAGAGAACTTTTATGCCTGGGAAGTCCTCCACATCTCAGCCTCTTGAGAATTATAGGCATTAATCACTGGCGTCAGGCTGGGAAGCCATATTGAAATAATGTCCATGATACTTTCCTGGCGTTTTCTACATTGGTAGAGCACCGACTTTCCAAAGTCATTTGGTTTTTTGTTGTTGAGACTCTCAATTTTACCATTTCCCTTTTGCTCACCACAAAGTAGGGCATTGAGCAAGATTAGCACTAAATCAAAGAAAGGAATAATTCCTTCCTGCCATGCTATTGGTCACATAATAGGCTATTGTTGTATTTCTGCTCCCCTTCTCCCTGAATTTGAGGTAGACTTAAAGGTTGAGATTCTGCCTGAGACAAATCTCTGGCGACAAGGCTAAGGTGCAGTGATTAGGGGACAGCTGACCTTTGATCATTCATTCAGAGGACAGTGCTCTGTATTAGAAAGCACAGTGCTGGGCTGAGTAGTTTGGATCTGGGGGTCAGATAGAAGTTCATATCCCAACTGAAGCATGGCTAGAATGGCCTAGGAAGGCACATGGGAGCTGGGGTGCACAGCTGGATCCTCTAAAGCAGGGAGTAAGTGGTAAGAAATAAAATCTAAGAGCCCTATTAGACTCCTTCTGTTTCCAAGGCTTAAAGAGATTTCACAGTTAGAAAGGTAAAAGGAGGTTGGATCTGTGATTATTGCTTCTTACATTATTTACCACTTACTGGGTGCCTTTCATGCATTGGGCACCAGGTGGAAAATAAAACAGAGGTCATTATCTGGTGAATAAAAGAAAGGGCAGGATGGAAGTTATTGTGATTTTACGAAACTCTGGAATCTCCATCAGTTGGTTTAACTTTCATTAACCAATGAACCTGGGGTGGGGGTAGGGGGAAAAGAGGAGTAGTCTTAGACAGCCTGGGATGCTGAAAGAAAGCTAGGACAGCCATGTTACCTGTTAGTGACATAGTCAACGAGATGCTGTTTGAACATGAGGCTCCATCTCTTAATGACGTTCAGCAGAGATGCCTTCAAGGGTCGCACATCAATTTTCATCCAGCTGTCCAACACCTTGATGGGCTCCAGGCTGCACACCTCTTCATAGAGCTTCTCGTAGGAGTCAATCTGCGCTTTGAAGTGCTGGAGGAGGGGTGGGTTCTCAGGGATGCCATCTTCTGCATGGGCTTCTATTTCTTCAGGGGTCAGGACATGTCCGTACAACAGAAACTGGCCTAGAATCTCCTTCCTGTCCTCTACGTAGAGGTAGGAATACTGGCTGAAGTTGTTACGATAGTTACAGCAGAGCGTCATCATGCTCTTCACCCTTTCCATGAGCATGTTCCGCATGCCAGCCAACGCAGTCATATTCTCCAGGTCATCCTGGGCAAAGGAGACATACAGCAGGCAGGTTACTCCAGTGCTAGGAAGCATGTTTCAATGTGGTTGGAGGGTAGATGGTGGGGCAGCCAGTACCTGATAATGAGAAGAGCCGTTGTGTGAAGAAAGCCGTGGTATCAGAGATGACATTCCAAAAATGCTGACAACCAGACCCTCCACAATGTCATAGAAGCCTCCTTTTACCCCAGACTCCAGAGATGGATAGAAAATTAACTCTGAGGAGACAAGGCTGAGTTGTATTTCAAATATTGGGGTGAGTCTGGCCTTACACTCTGAAAAACAAAGACAGTAAATCAACAAAATGACCAATGAGGGAAATGGGCAAAGTAGGGTACCATTTTTGAAATGTCCAGAGCATTTCTTTAGGGTATAGGAAAATGAACATGTTAATTTTGCCAAAAAAAGGTGAGAGGACAGCTTTGTAGTATTTATTAGCAAAAGAACTGTTTTGGTGGTACTTGAGTTTAAACTCAGGGTCTTTGAACCTGAAAAGCAGGCATTGTACCACTTGAGCCCTGTCCCAAGTTCACAGGTAAAGCAGTCCTTGTTCAAGACTTCCTTTGTCCTCAAGGAGCATACCCCAGTGACCAATCACTCCAAACCAGTTTTTTTCCACATTAAGTACCTCCTGGAAATTGCTGATTATTTTTGAGAAAAAGTAGGTTTCTGTGTGTGTGTGTGTGTGTGTGTGTGTGTGTGTGTGTGTGTGTGTGTGTGTGTGTGTGTGTGTGTGTGTGTGTGTGTGTGTGTGTGTGTGTGTGTGTGTGTGTGTGTGTGTGTGTGTGTGTGTGTGTGTGTGTGTGTGTGTGTGTGTGTGTGTGTAGGATTGGGATTGGTCCTGGGGCTTGAACTCTGGACCTGGGTGCTGTCCCTGAGCTTTTCAGCTCAAGATTAGTGCTCTACCACTTGAGCCACAATGCTACTTCCAGCTTTTTGGTGATTATTTGGCGATAATAGGCTTACACAATTTCCTGCCTTGGCTGGTTTTGAATTGCAATCCTCAAATCTCAGCCTCCTGAGTAGCTACGATTATAAGCATGAGCCATCAACACTAGGAAAAGATGAATTAAAAAACAGTGTCTTAGAAGCATGTCTTCCCTTATATGTGGAAGCTACATTTAGCTTATAAGCTTACAAGTAAATATATACTTGTTATGCAAGTGTATGCAAGTGTATATAAATGTATTAACTGAAATATTGTAGATTTAAGAAAGAACTCAAATCATGTAATGCCTTAGGAAGGGAAAATCAAATTTCAACAGAATACCAGTAAATGGGAAGAATGCAGTCAAGAATTCAAAGTATATTCTACAAAATTAAGAAGAATGAGAGAAAACATGGGTAGGGGAAGGATGAGTGAGAATGATGAAAGGGATGACATTGATCAAGATTCATTGTATTTATAAACTGCTTTGTTAAATGTAACAACACCTTGATATAACTACTTAAAGGCAATTTTTAAAGTGTAGAAAAAGGAAGTGTTTTGCAAATATATATATATATATATATATATATATATATATATATATAATATCTAGGCACTGGTAGCTTAAGCCTGTAAACCTAGCTTCTCAGGAGGCTGAGATCTAAGGATTGCAGTTCAAAGCCAGCCCTGGAAGTGTGTGAGACTCTTATCTCCAATTAACCACCAGAAAACTGGAAGTGGCACTGTAGCACAGTGGTAGAAAGCTAGCCTTGAACAAAAGAGCTAGGCACCCAGGCCTGAAGATCACTCCCCATGAGGACCTTCCCCCGCCGCCCACGAATTGCCAAAGTAGCCAGTATCTTCACAGGCTAGGTATGCAATTCCACTAGCAGCAGCTAGGTGGATGGGAGGATGCCTTTCCTCATTTGCGTAGGCATAACAGAGACAAGGTGTGATCCTATCCTTGTGGCTCCTTTTCTAAAAGCACAGAACTTATTTTAATTCTGTAGTCTTGTGATAAAAAATTTAAAAAACAGTATAAATAATTCACAAGTTCCTGATTACTTGCTAGACCATGTCGTCTTGCTAAATTTAAATCAAAATACAATACGAGGCACCATGTTCCAAGTGTAAGATATAATCTTTGACCATTAGCCATTTATTTTCACTTACTTTGTTTTTGGATTGCACAAATATTTAAGAGACTATTATGTGTTGGATACCATAGGCAGAAAAAACTTTCATTGAGAACCACTGGCCTCTTATTTCTGAGAAATAGAGCGCTTGCTGGATTTATGACCAAATTTCCCAGTCCATGTATAGTTAGGTTTAGCAATATAATTCCCTCATGTGGTAACTGGGAAGAAATGAGTGTATCATTTACCATCTGGGCCCCTTGAGACAGTAAGTGGATCTTCTCTATTCATTTTCCCCTCCTACAAACCAGATCTGACATAGCCATGACCACAGAATGCAGACACCACAGGATGGAAGACGCATAACACAAAATGATAATGCTGACCTAGAACTATTACTAGAGAGGAAGGGATAGAGTTTGTCCTTTAAGCCACAGTGTTGATGAGAGACAATGTTATCACAGTTTAACCTTCACTCTAGTTTTAAAAAAAAGCTGAAGGATCCTCAAAGTTATATAAAATTATGACTTTGTCTTCAAAACTAAATGATGACGTAGTATTATGGGACTGAGGAAAGTCCCATCAAATGAACATTTAACTTAAGGAAAGATAGGGTTACTAACCACATAGTAATTGTACTAGTTCCATAGAAGAGTATGAACATGCACACATACACACAGCTGAGGATGTAGTTCACTGGTAGAGTACCTGCTTACCATACACAAGATCAAGGGTTCAATTCCCAGCACCAGAAAACAATCCCTAAACCCCCAAACAAACACAAAAACCCTGTAATGTTAGCTTTTATACAAGCTGAAATACTTATCTGGTTAGGAATAAAAGTGTTAAGATTTTGGAATGTTTGCACTGACTTTGGTAGTTGAACATCCCTAAATCCAAAAATCCTAAATACAAAAGGATCTAAAATCCAAAACTTCTGGGGCTCAGAAACTAAACCTACAATCATTTTGGATTTTTGTGCTCATGATATGTTGTGTATTACTATACTTTATATTCTTAAGAATTAATCGGTAATGCTTGCATGTGGTTTCTAAGACCTGGAAGATTTTAAAGAGTATTTTGAGTCTATGAGCCTTTTGCCCCATGAGCTAGCATGAGATCCCAATCAGTGCATTGGGTAAAATGTGAACATAATTTCACACAGAGTAATAGTCTTGGCTCCACAATCTTGGCAGAAGTAAGACTTATTAGGAGACAAGAGGAGGAAGAACATTTCTTGGTGGAGTGGGCAACATGAGTATCTCACTTTCAACCTTTGGTTTCAAAAATATTCACTTCTGGCTGGGCACTGGTGGCTCACATCTATAATCCTAGCTACTCAGGAGGCTGAGATCTGAGAATTGCAGTTCAAAGCCAGTCCAGGCAGGAAAGTCCATGAGATTCTTATCTGCAATAAACTACCAAAAAGATGGAAGTGGAGCTGTGGTTCAAATGATAGAGCATTAGCCTTGAGAAAAACAAAGCTTAGGGAACAGCCCCCAGGACCTGAGTTCAAGCCACAGGACCAATACAAAATGAAAAAAATACCACAGAGAAACAAATAAAAACAACCAAGGAGCCACCTCTGCATTTTGATTTATCCTTTAACATGACCCTTGTCAGACATTTCTAGAATGTACAAGTTTAACTTTTAGACATGAACTCTTTGCTCTTTCAACCTTATCTGTGCTAGCCAAAGCTAGCCCCTCTGAGACCTTTCACTTTATGTGTTAACCCAGTTTATCCACCACCCATTCAAAGCCTTTTTGCTTTTTGTTTAGTAGCTTCAAAGAATGTTCATTATCTTCTTATTACTCATTTGCCTTCTGAAAATTGCTTCTTGCCTGGCTCTTTCACATATAAAACAAAACAAAATCCCTTCTGTTTTTTCCCTCAACCTGGCTCCCACCATTCCTTGGTGTTCTGGAGAGTCTTCAGAAAGCATGTGGATCTGGCAGGCACAGAAGGCCCCTCCCATTGTGCCGCGGGTCCTGTGGAGGAAGGCGCTCTGACCAACTGTGTTTCCCCACAACAAACCTAGACTTTGATGGAATTCACTTTCTGTTTTTTTCCTTTGCTAGAGGTTTTATGATCTTAGAGCCTTTTGCTTTTTTGGGGGGGGGGAGGTGGTTGCAACAAATTTGTAAAGAGTAAGAAATCTTTTTTTTTTTCCTTTGAACTATTTAGAAGCTCAAGCCCTTTCCTAATTTACTGTGTACTTTTCACCACAGCACTGGGGAAAATAACAGAATACTTAACTCTACTTCATTTTAACATAGCAAATGCTACTGATGCTTATTCTCAATAATAACCCAGACCCATAAGTCAGTAGATACCGGTGTTTTCCAGCAAGTACTTGAGGGAGCACTCAATGGCAAGAAAGAATCCATCAAGCAACATGTCATCGATATAGTTAACATATGTCTTCCAGGTGCTGGAAGCTGGATCTGCTGAAAAAAGACCCAGGTTTTCCTGTAAGAGAAAGAGGAAAGGATATAAACCATGTTTAGTAGCATAGAAGGACTGGCATGATCGTCATTAATGGGAATGACACACACATGGATAAAAAAGTCCTCCTATGAGAAAATTGCCATATTACATATCCTTGTAATCCATTCTGAATAGTATATATAACCTCTGATGGAAAAGAATGCAAACTTAGTTCCATGAGAAAGAGATGGGGGCTTCTTCTGTCCCTGAGGAAGGAAGATATGGTCAGGCTGCCTTC
This sequence comes from Dipodomys merriami, assembly GCF_024711535.1. NCBI lineage: Eukaryota > Metazoa > Chordata > Mammalia > Rodentia > Heteromyidae > Dipodomys > Dipodomys merriami. The sequence continues at coordinate 1,285,877 of NW_027203270.1, forward strand.
TCACTTCCAGCTGCTGAAGGATGCAGTTGTGTTTGCTTTGTCAACGCTGACTAATGTGTACATTGGCGCCAAAGGCAGGGCAGGCTGTGTAAGGAAGACTAAGAGTAGAGACATTATGATTCAGAGTTTATAAGAATTTTATGGTTCAAACACACCAAGAATTTCCCCAATAATCCTTAGAAATGGGCTGGAATGTTTTGTATGGTTGGCATTTGATATTAACTAAAAGACCATCATACTGAGTAATTTAGAAAACATGTACACATTAAAAATGTCTCTCTCTCTCTCCATGTATGTCTATCAGACTCTCTGTCTCCTGCACCACTCTCTCTACCTCTCTCTTATTCTCTTTACCCCAAAACAGCCCCGGACCTGGAGAACCCCCAGAATCACCAGGGTAACAAGTTTTGGACTTCAAGGCTCAGTGATGGTAAGTATAGACATTCGTTTACTTTCCATCACTTTTATACTTAAGACTTTTTATGACAGCTTTCAATGACCTGCTATCTTGACAGAAGGCAGGAACCAATGTGCAGAAGTAAATTTCCTGGATGATTCACACTTATCCTTTCAGAAGACATAACCACATTATACGTCACCCTGGATTTAAATGATCTCATGATCCTGTATTGAAGTGACATGACTCTCACGTTTTTGAGGTACATCACCAACACCTTTCCTTCCTAAGTAGATCTGTTTTTTTTTTAATGACTCGAAGCTTATTGTCTGATAACTCACAATACAGTGGTGATGCAGCTGCAGGTGCCAACGTAGGCTTATCTGTTTGCATCAGTACTAAATAACAGACTTATGTGACAAACTTGTGCTCCAACACAAAAGCAGATTCAGGAAATAGATTTGTCGACTTAGCAGATAAGAACATTTATTATAAAAATAAGTAAATACACACAGATCCCTAAATTTAATGAAAAACAAATCCAAAATCTTGACAAACTCCAAACAGGATGAACACAAAGGCATACCATAGCCAAGCTTGGGGAAATAGAACTTTAAAATTAATATTCTAGTTAAAACAATTTTAGAGGAAAGCAATACATTATACACAGGGGAAAAGAAGACACAATTTACCTGGTTTGTAGGGAGGAAGATTGAAACAATGTATGCACAACAAACAGAACTTCCTGGAATTCTGTACCTAATGAAACTATCCATCAGGAACAAAGGGAAAATAGGGACACTTTTAGATCAGCAGGCTTGAACATCAAGAAACAGTCCAGAAATTTCTTAGAAAATATTTAGAGAAAAGCAAGTCTGAAATTAGTGATATGGGGGTAAACACAGACCACAACTGATACTGTCTTAAACTTTAATACAAAAATAATTGTGGTTTTTAATATAATATTATGTTTAATATATGAGTATATCACACAATAGTACAAAAGGCCTCACCCTAATCAGGTGAGGGGCTAAATAGAACTATCCCATTGCAAGTTACCTACATGTTATAAGAAAATACTAAACTGAAACTTCCTACAACAAAGCAGAGCTGAAATGCCAGCTGAGAAATTAAGATGTGATATTAAGAAATCCACAATTACCAAAAAGGAGAATATATAGGAGATCAAGGTAACAACACAGACATGAAGCAAATATAGAAACAAGCAGCAAAACTGTAGACTCAATCTCATCATGCTGATAGTTACATAAAATATAATAGTCTAAGTATTCTAATTAAAAGACAGTTATTAGGCTGAAAAAACCTATCTATAGATTATAAAGAGAAGAAATTTGAATATAAAGAAGCCAATTGATTGAATGTAAAATAGAGGGTGAGATGGACAATGTAAAATGTAGGAATATTCAATCAGGAGAGAAAAGTTATAAATAAAATTCATAATCATGTTAGAGTCAATTCATCAGAAATTATAATAGTTGTAAATGTGTTTATATCTAATTTTTTGTGTGCCAATATTTGGGCTTGAATTCGAGTCTAGCTGTGCTCAGCTTTCATGCTAACTAACACTCTTATCACTTGAGCCATGCTTCTCATTCAGCTTTTTTCTGGTTAATTGAAGATGGATTCTTGTAGATTTTTCTGCTAGGGCTGGCTTCAAACCTCAATCTTTCAGGTCTTAACCTCCTGAATAATTAAGATTATAGGCATGAACCACTTGCCCAGCTTATCTGTATCTATTACCAGAACATCAAACATATGATTAAAAAGTCTAATAGAACTAAAATTAAATAGACAAATACACAATCGTAATGGAGATTTTACTACTCTAGTTTCATCAATTAGAAGATAATTTTGAACAAATAGACAAAAAATTCAGAAAGCATCCAATAGATTATAAAGGACTATCAACACTGCTCTGAACCAATTCATATGTATAAGAAACTATACTCAACAACATAATAAACATTATTGACAAGTACCCAAGACATGTTCAATAAGATAGACCATGTTATAGATTATGGGGAAAGTTTCAGTTAATTCTAAAAGATTGAAATCTTAAGAATCTTCTCTGAGCACATGAAGTTAAAGTAAATACCAATTCCATTCAAATCTATAGAGAAGTTCAAAATATAGGGAAATTAAACAACATATTTCAAGATAACCACAGAGGTACAGAAGAAATGTGAGAGACAATACCCAGAATTGTGAAAATAGATCAGATCAACTCTGTAGCTTGAAACTAAAGAACTGCCAATGAGAACTTCCTATCATCAATTTCCTGTGGTTAAAATGAAGGGGCAAAACCACTTTAAGTTTGGGTTACAAACTTAAGCAGTTGACCTAAATTAACTATAATTTTTTTAAAAGCAGGAATCAATAAATTAGAAGAAATCACAATTAGAAAACCAGCAAAGTCAAGATTTGAAAAAAGATTAACAAAATTTTTAAAAAATTAAAAAAAACTCTAACAAAAGTCAAGAAAAAAGAAAGACACAAGTTACTGATATTAGGAGTGAAAGAAATATCTCTACAAATAACATAGACATATAATGATAATAAATAATTACATTTTCCAATAAGCTTTATGACATAGAGAAAATGAACAAATCTGTTGAAAAAAGCAACTTGAAAAGTAGATACAGGTGATAAGCAAAAATCTCCCAGATTGCCTTTTATCTACCAAAGAAATCATCACCAAATACCCCCCCCCCCAAAAAAAACAATGTCCCTCTCTGGAAACATCCCCTGGTGAATTTTCTCAAGCATGTAAAGTGAGAGAACAATCTCCCACAAACTATTTCAGAAAACAGAGGAAGAAATACTTCCTTACTTATTTTATAAAGATAATGGAGGGCCTGGAAATGTTGCTTAATGGTAGATTACATGCTAATCAGTCAGCAGGCCCTAGCTTCAATCCTCAGCACTAAAAGAGGGCTAGCATAATCTTACTTGATGTTTGGTTAGCATCTTTGCATGGCGAGACAGTTTGAGACTCAGGGAATTCAAGGGCCAAGCTAACTTTTTCTTCCCTTACTCCCATATCTTCCTATGTCTATACCCCTCAGTTCCCTATTATACAACCTTCTGTCTTTCAGTCCACTAGTTTAATTTTAATCTACATGTCTTCAGATCCCTAAATTTATCTTTACTACTATTCTCTTCCATGAACCCTGCAGCCACCAAAATTGTGACTTGTCATCTCCTAATTTATGTGTTCACTTGAGTTTTTAGCTCTTCAAATTCTCTTCCTCTCTACCTCAAGTCTACCTACACTTTAAAAATCACCTTGGAGCTTTGTGTGATAGTGCACACATGTAGTCCCAGCTACTTGAAGAGCAAATTTAGGAGGATTATGATTCATGGCAAATTTGCTCCCCACAAAAAGATGTTAGCAGAATTTTACTCAAAAACCAAGGACTAGCATAATCATGAAGTTAAAGACACTATAATAAAAGAACTCAATGTCCTTCATAAAAGTATCCTTTAAAATTAGCAAATCAAATTTCCTAATATTTTAAAAGACAATAGGACCAAGTTGGTTTGTTTAGAAGTGCCCATGAGAAGTCAGTATTTTTATTAACAGAATAAAAGAGAATAATTGTAAAAATCATCTCAGCTAATGCATAAAAAAATCAATGATAAAATCAATCAACATCTCTTCTGAGCAAAAGAGCAGTACTGGAAGCATCACAGTTGCAGATATTATAAGTATACTACTGAGCCATAGTAAAACAAAACAAAACAACAAAAAAACACAAACAAAATAAATAGCCCCAAAACAGACTTGACAACTAGTGGAACAGAATAAAAGACCCAGATATAAATCTATGGTGTTATAGCCATCTGAATTTTACAATATATATATATATATATAGTATATTATATATATATTGCAGATAAATATATATATTGCAGATAAAGCAGCTTCTTTAACAAATTGTGTTTGGAAAACTGCATATCTATTTACAGAAGACTGAAATAGATCCATATCTCTCACTTGTACAGAAATCAATTCAATATGGCTCAAAGACCTTAATTTATGTCCTGAAACTTTGAAACTCTTTGAGGGAAATACTTGATGATCTAGGCATAGGGAAGAACTTTCTAGATACCACTCTCATAGCTACAAAAAGAAAATTAGAACAAGAATGGACAGATGGGACTACATCAAATCAAAAAGTTTCTGCACAGCAAGAAAATACCAGATTATACAATGGAATTCTATGTCTCCATTAGAAAGAATGACATTGCCCCATTTGTGAGGAAATGGAAAGTCTTGGAAAAATTATATTAAGTGAAGTAAGCCAGGCCCAAGGAAACATAGGTCCTATGGTTTCTCTTATTTGTAATAACTAGTACATGTTTAGGACAAGCAGAAAAGGTCAAAAGCTATGTACATATGACCATATAAGATGATGTTAAGTGAAATGAACTCCAAGATAGGGACACAAATATTTTTTCTTTCTTGAAATTGTTTCTAACGTATTTATAATGTTGCATGATTTTTTTGTTTCTTTGTATGTTCCTCCCCCATGGTATAAGCCTTATTTTCACTGTATTTGATGTTTGTGCCCTACACCTTGTATATACACTTCTCTAATTCGGAGAGGGGAAGGGGAAAAAAAACAAAAGGCTTAAATAGGGATACAGGTTGACCCATTGTAACAATGAGATGAACAAGACACTAGGTTGAAAACAAAATTTACAACTTGGGGGGGGGAGGGTGGGGAGTGGTTGTGGAGGTGGGGAGGGAAGGGATGGTAGGGGAAAAACAAAGGAGGAGGCAACAATGCTGGATAGGAAATGTACTCATTACCTTGTGCATATAACTGTAACCCCTCTGTACAGTATTTTTACAATAAAAAATGTACAAAAAAAGAGAAAATACCAGAATGAAGAGACAGTCTAGAAAACAGGACTGAAATCATTGCCAGGTCTTTCCATTTCCTAACAAATCGGGCAATGTCATTCTTTCTGATGGAAGCATAGAATTCCATGTGTATATATACCACATTTTCCTGATCCATTCATCTACTGAGGGGCATCTGGGTTGCTTCCATATCTTAGCTATGGTAAATAATGCTGCAATAAACAGTTGTGCTGGTAGCTTTAGTATGGTCTTGTTTGTGATCATTTGGGTAAATGTCCAAAAGTGGGATTGCTGGGTTATAGGGAAACTCTATGTGGAGTCTTTTGAGGAACCTCCATACTACTTTCCAAAGTGGTTGAACAAGTTTACACAATGTAGTAGGGTTCCCTTCTGGCCACATCCCCTCCAGCATCTGTTGTTATTAGAGTTCTTGATTATAGCCATTCTAACTGGGTGAGGTGGTATGTCAAAGTTGTTTTGATTTCCATTCCTTTTTTTTTGGGGGGGGGGTCTGGTCGTGGGGCCTGAACTCTGGGCCTGGGCGCTGTCCCTCAGCTCTTCAGCTCAAGGCTAGCGCTCTACCACTTGAGCCACAGCACCACTTTCAGCTTTTTTCTTTTTGCTTATGTGGTGCTGAGGAATCGAACCCAGAGACTCATGCATGCAAGGCAAGAGCTCTACCACTGAGCCACCTTCCCAGCCCTTGCATTTCTTTTATGGCTAGAGAGGTTGAGCATTTCTTCATGTATCTACGGGCCATCCTTCTTTCCTCTTCAGAGAAGTTTCTCTTTTAAGTTTTTAGCCCACTTATTAATTGGGCAGTTATTTCTTTGAGGATTTGATGTTGGGGGATTTTTTGAGTTCCAGGTATATTTTAGACATGAGAACTTTGTCCATTGGATGGCTAGTGAAGATCTTCTCCCAATCCATGGTCTATCTATTGATCTTGCTAGTTATGTCCTTTGCCATGCAGAAGCTCTGCAATTTCATGCAAGCCCATTTGTCCAAACTTTCTTTAATTTGTTGTGTTTCTGGGGTCTCTATTAAGAAAATTTTGACCTGTGCCAAGGAGACTTAGGGTTTCTCCTATTCCATCCTATAATGTTTTCAGAGTGTCTGCTTTGACTCCGAGGTCTTTGATCCATTTGGAGTTGATTCTGGTGCAGGGTGATATATAAGGATATAGCTTTAGTTTTCTACAAGTAGTTAGCCAGGCCCAAGGAAACATAGGTCCCATGATTTCCCTTATTTGCAATAACTAGTATATGTCTGAGACAAGCAGAAAAGGTCACATAAGTTGATGTTAGGTGAAATGAACCCCAAGATAAGTATTCAAATGTTTTTTTTTCTTTCATGCGATTGTTTCTAACATATTTATAAGATGATTTCTTTGTTGCTTTGTATGTCCCTCCCCCACGATATATCCCCTGCTTTCACTGTATTTGATGTTGGTACAATTTGTGGAGGGGAAGGGAAAAAACAAATCATTTAAATAAGGATACAGGTGGACCCACTGCAACAATGAGATGTACAAATCGTTATGTTGTAAAATGAACTTTACAACTTTGGCTGGGGTGAACGGGGAAAGGGGGAGATGGGAAGGGATGGGAGGGAGAAACAAAGGAGGAGGCAACAATGCTTGATAAGAATTGTACTCATTATCTTGCCCATGTAACTGTAACCTCTCTATACAGTATTTTCACAACAAAAAACAAAATAAAAAAATTGCACGAGTAGTTTAAAAAAAAAGAAATCATTGCCAGGTATGCATTTGACAGAGAATATTCAGAATATATGGTGAACAAAAAAAACCCACACAAACAAAAAGCTGAACAAATCCAATCAATAAAATGTAATCAGACAATTCTCAAAAGAAGTACAAATGGTCAATAAATACATGAAGAAATATTGGATATCTTTAGCCATCAATGGAAATGCAAATCAAAACAACATTGAGATTCCATTCCATCTCAGTCAGAATGGCATTAACCAAGAAAACAAAACAACCACCACCAAAATATGAGAAGAAAAAAAATGTGAGAAGAAACTTGTATATCATTGGTGGGAATATAAAGTAGTCCTTTCCTCCTTAAAATTCCTCATAGAATTCCTCAACAAACCCAAGATAGGGGCACAGTGGTTTTATCTTTCTTGGGGTTGTTTTAAATGTATTTATAATGTATTATGTGATTTTTTTGTTTCTTTTGTATGTTCTTCCCCCATGGTATAACCCCTGTTTTCACTGTAGTTGATTCCAGTGCCCTGCATCTTATATATACATTTTTTCTAATTTGGGGAAGGGAAGGGAAATAACAAAATTCTGAAATAAGGATACAGGTTGACTCATTGTAACAATGAGATGTACAAGACACTATGTTGAAAATGAACTTTACAAGTTGGAGGGAGGAGTTGGGGAGATGAGGAGGGAAGGAATGGTAGGGGAAAAACAAAGGAGGAGGTAGCAAAAATGCTCAATAGGAAATGTACTCATTACCTTACTCATGTAACTGTAACCCTTCTGTACAGTATTTCTACAATAAAACATATATAAAAAGACAGTGTGTTATACACGTGTGCATGAGCACACACACACACAATCACACACACACACACACACACACACGCACACACGCGCACACACACACACGTGATTTTCAGCCATAAAGAATAATGAAAACATGTTATTCACAGAAAAAAAAAGGAATGGAACTGGAAATCAGTGTGATAAACTAAATGAACCAGACTTAGGAAAACAAGAACTAATTTTTTTTTCTTAAATGTGGGAAAAAAATAACATGAAATTAGAGGAGGGTTTTTTAATAAGAAGAGAGTGGGAAAAAGGGACAAGAAATGGTAATGAGGGTCAACATAATTAAAGAACATTATGTGTGTATGAAAATGTCATAACAAAACCAATGGTTTTGAACAATTATATGCTAATATATTTTAAATTTCACTAATCACAATAAGATCTTTCAGCCAACTAAGAATACAAGGGAATTTATATTCCTTATAGTGGTATTATATTATATTCTTATAATGAATATACACATAAACCCAGATAATACTGTACTTGATTGTATACTACTAACATTTTCTACAGCTGACTGAAAATGAGGCACGAATGTCCATTCTCATCACTTCAATATTGTACTGGAAATGCTAGCTAGAGTAATAAAGCAAAAACCAGAAGCAAAAGTCATAAGAAAATTTAAAAAAATCTGGACACTGGTGATTCATGCCGTAATCTCAGCTAACCAGGGGGCTGAGATCTGAGAATTATGGTTTGAAGCCAGCCCAAGCAGATACGATACTCTTCAATCAACCAGCAAAATGCAGGATTGGAGGTGAGGCTCAAGTGTCAGCAGTGACTGAAAAAGCTGAGCTACAGTGTAATACCCTGACTTCAAGGGGGAAAAAAGATCCAAAAGAAAGAAGCAAAATGGAGCATATTTACAAATAAATGAGATTATTTTTATAGATAACCATAAGAAATCCTCCAGTTATTATATCTAATAAATCCAGAAAAAGTACAGAATAAATATATCTATAAAGGTCACATAATACATTATTAATGCAAAGGTCAATTATGTTTTTATGTACTAGCTGATAGTAACTGGGAAAGAATTAACAAAAAATATTCTTTAACTAGACCTCCAAAACATAACGCACTTAGTAATAAGCTTAATGGAGGATATACAAGACATTGGTAATAAAATCTACAAATGGTTGCAGTGAAAAATAAGAGAGACTCAAATAAGTGAAGAGACCTGCCATGTTCATGGATCACTACACTTAATATTATCAAACCTTTATTTTCTCCACATCAATCAACATATTTAATGTTATTCAAGTCAAAATTCAAACCTAGCATTTGTCTAGAAATTAGCAAGTTGAATTTAAAATCTGTGTGGCTATGTAAAGAACCTAGAATAGACAAAATGATCTTGAAAAAGAAACTTTGTTAGATGATTCACAGTATCTGATCTATTAATAGTGCTACAATAATCAATTGATTATTACTCTATAATCAATTATAGAGTAAATATTTTATATTGGTGTTTATAAAGGTAATTGATTTTTCAACAAAGTTTCAAAAATTCAATATGGAAAATAGCCTCAGAAAAAGTAAGGGAAACAGAGACAAGATCTCACTTATAATTGAATTTTAAATCAATGGATTCAAAACAGAGAAGAGAATCATGGTTCCTAGAGGGTGGGGAATGTATGATTGAGGAGTTCTAATCAAAAATTACAAAACTAATTAAAAGGAAAGAACAAAATATTTTATTTTTCCTTTGAGAAATGTCAAGCAGCATAGGTGATATGGCACACAATAATATACATTTCAGAATCAATCTAATTTTTTTTTTTTGGTCGATCGTGGGGCTTGAACTCTGGGCTTGGGCACTGTCCCTGTGCTCTTCAGCTCAAGGCAAGCGCTCTACCGCTTGAACTACAGCGCCACTTCCAACATTTCATAATCAATAGTGAATAAATGTGAAATGTTTTTATCACAGCAATGGCAAGAATTTGAGATAAAAGATATGTTAATGACTATATAATTTCTGCATCTTGCATTCATAAATCAATAGTATTATTTTGTAGACCTAAGTAGCTTTTCAATTTACAATTATAAATAAAACTTTCCTAGAAATGAAATAAATAGTATAGGAGTAATCAGATATTCATATATAAAACAATGAACTCAATTCTAATTAATTTTGCAAAATTTAAGTTTTCTTACATTAACCACATGGGAAAAAGTGTAAAACTTAAAACTCTCAAAAACTCCATTAAGAAAACTGGCAAGGTACAGTTCTGGATTTTTAAAAAATTGCAATAGTCTTATCTCATAAAAGAGATATTTCCAGAAGTTACTAGGATTTTTGGAGCTAGCACATAACTCAATTTAAAATAAGAAAGAGTAATAGATGCTTTATAAAGGAATATACATAACTGATTAAGTAGCATGTAAGTGGCATTTGTGAAAATGCAGAGGCAGGATGGATGGTTGGATGGATGGATGCATGCATAGATGGATGGATGAAAGAAAGAAAGAAAGAAAGATGCATGAAAAGTAGATGTTTGGCAGGGCCAGATGTAGTTAAAACAAACTGAGTTGCACTCTTTATCTCTCAAAGGAAAAATATAGGCAATTATCTCCTTAACCTAACTGGTCCTCAGCAGTATTTACAGTTGAACATTTTTGCTGTACTTCAAACCACAATCTATTTATAGCAATATGATTCATTCCTGTCTTGGGGCATAAGTTAACTTTTCAGACTGCCCTATGGTTCCTTCCGTAGGGTTGTAGCTACTGGCTGTTCAGTTCCCTCCTCAATGTTTACAGGGAAGCTTGAGTCTTTGATGATGATACATGAAGCTGCCCTGACCGGTGCAAAGCAGGGCCTTGCTGTGTTATGCACACTCTTCTACATCTTCTCCTTTTATCAAATGCATCCAGGGAGGATGACACCCTTTTATCTCCCTAGGCTTTCTAGAGCCCAGTCATGAGGATGTTTCTGGAGGACCACACCATAGGCGAATTGAGGATGGGATTCCCAATACAGTGAAAAATTTAGGATTCTGTCCTTGCCATCTCCTCCTATATCCTTGTAATAATGTGCAAGATTTGTCATATGAAAACTGAGTCATGTCACCATGAAGACAATGTCAGTTTTGACAATGCTAATCTATTATGACTTTCACCTCGTTTTTGCCTACTACCTTTCGTTCTCTTACTATTAAAATAAACATTTATTCTCAACTAGAGAAGACACTTAGGAAATTACAATTCCTTGGTGCTTTCTATATTCTCAGGACTTGTGACCAAGAGGTTGTTTGTTACCTGAACAAGGGCATGGATCCGCAGGCCAGATTCTTTAATGAGACTGTAATATTTTTCCATTCGATCATGCTGGTCATCCAGAGAAAGTAGACATTCTCTTTTTCCATCTTTTCTCTTAAATATTGGAGTCACCCATGTTTTCATAATGTTTTGAATCTCTTCCACATTGCCTTTAGCCTTCTGAATTCTTTGCTCAAGATCGTGAATACTACTGGTGATTTGATTGACATAATCCCAAATGCCTGCTCCCCAAAAGAAATATAATTAAATGAAATACTGTGCAGTGGCAAGACCAAAGGACTATTAGCTGTGAAAGATGGAGATTTAATATCTGTCACTCATACAAGGTTTTTCTGCAAGGTTACTTGTTAGAAAATTTTCTTTTCTAGTTGTATCAAAAAGCTAACCCTTCCCATAGTCCTGATAGTGGAAGAAGAAAAACAGAGGTAGGTAAGAAGCTCTGCAGTTTCATGCAATCCCATTTGTCCAAGCTTTCTTTGATTTGTTGTGTTTCTGGGTCTTTATTAAGAAAATTTCAGCCTGTGCCAAGGAGCCCTATAGCTTCTCTTATTCCTTCCTGTAATGTTTTCAGGGTGTCTGCTTTGACTTCTCAAAATGTGCTGCCAAGGTGTACGGAACCCTGAGGAAACTGAACATAATCTGAACCCCAACCTTAGGGAGGAAATAGAAGGGAGTTGTGTTGTTATCCAGCCTGTGTACCCCATAGCTAACCCCAAGAATTCTAGTCTATAGTGTGGTAACTGTGGCTCACACCTGTAACCCTAGCTACTCAGGAGGCTGGGTCTCTTTCCAGCTCAAGCAAGAAAGACAGTGAGACTTTTATCTCCAAATAACCTTCAACAAGCCAGAAGAAGAGGCATGGCTCAGATGGTCAAGTGCCAGCAATGAGCAAAAATGCTAATGGACAGCACCCAGGCCCTGAGTTCAAGCCCCAGTACTTGCACAAAAAGTATAGACAAATGAGGAGAAGAAGGTGAGAATGTAGTAAAAAATGTGTGTTTTACAAATACTAAGAAAAAGTGAGGGAAGAGGTGATTGGGAGCGATGGGTGGTAATGTTGAAGGCAATGACACCAATCAAGGCACATTGCATTTCTGGACTGCTTTGTTGAATGGCAACAAAGTTCTACAACCAAGTTGAAGATAATACAAACATTAAAAAAATAATTCCATGCCACCCTCCATTTGTGAATTGGCAAAATTTTGAGATCTGCAAAAGTAACAGCCCATTGGATCATCCTAACATTACAATGATGTTTATCAGATTCTGGCCCTCCTCTCTTTCCTCCTAGTCCACTTTCAGTCACTCAACTTCATCTTGATTCTTAAGAAAATTGTTCCATTTCTGGAAAATACAACCTAAGCAATGGAATCTTCCTGGTTTTGTTTTCTGTATTTCTGGTTCTCCAAAGGAGGCTGTCAAGATTTGGAAATTTTTGTCACTCTATCTTCTGCTCACCTGATCCATCTGTTTTCATCCTGCAATTTCTATAGCACTTGCAATGTGTTAAATGTTGAAAATGTCATTCCTTCTTACATATTGAGTAAAGTCCTAATTTGTGTGGAGTTTTTCTGAGAAGAAGCATGGTACTAGGGTTTCAACCTAGGACTTCACACTTACTAAGCAACTGCTTTACCACTTCACTCCAACCTCCAGCATTTTGGACTTCAGATATTTTTCAGATAAGGGTCTCACTTTTGGCTTGGGCTGTGTTATTCCTCCCCATACCTCCAGCACAGCTGGGATTTTTCAGACATCCACCTCCATGCCTGGCTACTTTGTTAAGATGGAATTTTGCTTGCTTGCTTGATTTATTTATTTACTTATTTTTGCCTGGGCCAGCTTCAAACTGCAGTCTTTCAGATCTTTACCTCCTGAGTAGGTGGCTAAGTTGTTTAATATGAACAAAATTCCAGGATTTTTGGGTTTCTATTCAAATTTCAACTTTTCTAAAGATTCTCATTTGTGATCATCTTTCTTCTCTGTTATTCTTCGCACTTCATTTTTAAGTGTATGTTAGCTGTTTTTCTGTTTTCTTTTTTAACTCACAGCCCATCTCCTGTGATTCTGGATGTACATCTGCATTTTCTTCATGAATCATGAGCTCTTTGAGGGTAAAGATTATGTCTTATAAACATCATGTCTTATATTGCCCCTGTATCCTCTCATGGAATACTCCACCTTTGTTAACCAGTCACTACAAGTTTACTGAATTGAACTGAAGGCTATCAGAGAAATCAATATGAAGTTTCTACTTTTAAGGTATTTACAGTCTAGGAAAGAACCCCAGTGATAATACAATGATAGCTCTCATTCATGGAGTACCTAGAGAGGGTGGGGGCATCTTTCACAATCCCTAAACTTCCAAAGGACAGATAGCAAAGCTTCCTTATTCTGCCAGTTATACCCCAGACCTCTTGTTTCTCTACTTAGACACATGTCCAAGACAGATTTGTTTGGGGCCCAAGTCAGATTACTAGTGAATCTCTGGGATTCTGTTAACTTTCTGCGGAGCCTTGAACCCCACGCATCTGTCAGACTGCAGGTGATGCCCGGCTACCTTCTGTTTTCCAGTTCAGTGTCTCCTCTGCAGCTCTCAGACAGAGATCAATATTTTGCAGCTCTTCCTCCACTAATGGAAATTCCACCTCGAGAAGAGTTTTCATAACCTTGTTGTACCAGTTTGCCATCAGTTCTAAATTAGCCACAAGCTGCCGGTAGAATTCCCTGGAGGAGAACATGGCCGCTGCGATCTTGGGGATGTGCTTCATCTGTCTGGGCTCAAGATAGCTCATTTCTTTCAGCACTGAAATCAGCTGGAGGAAAGAATAACACTGTTGTTCAAGGATGCTGTAGAAGGTACCCCATTATTCATTAGGTATTTTAAAATCCCAGGGGTCCAAAGAACTTCTGGGCTTCCTTTACCTCTATTCCTATCAGTTCCTTAAATCTAGTCTCAGTAAAGGAAAATGAAATATTAAGCAGAACGGTGATGACTCACAAAGCGGTAGGTTGTTCAGATAGATCACTATTTGCAAGACTGAAAGAAAGGACCCTGAGAAATACACCAGCAGTAAGAGGGAGGGCACTGTGTATCCAGGCATGCAGCTGTTGGGACATAATATACATTTAAGCTGCCTGGCCAGTTCTATTCAGAGGTGCTAGTCACCAGTCAAAATGAGGATCACCTGGCTAGCACTACCACAGGCATGTGAAGCCTCAGATGCAGGCTTCCATCATACATACATAGTCACAGAGACACTGGCAAGATTGAGACAACCATGACGTTACTTTAGTTGTTGCATAAAATCATCTGGAATCTCTCGGGATCTTTGTAGCTCTGAGTTGGCCTTTTTTTATGTTATAGGAACCAGAAAAGTGAGGTCAGCCAGGCCTCTCTGGACTCAGGTGGAGCCCACAAGTTATTGGCAAGAAAAGAATTGAAAATCCATGCTGATGGGATAGAGAGATGGTGGAGAGGCCTAGACCAGGTGACTGACCAGGCCTCCTTTTCTGGATTCTTGCCTATTTATTATTTCCTAGGAAACTTATCAGAATGGACAGATACAGGCACAAGTGACATAAGGTACAAAGTCATATTTTTTCCCCATGTCCTCCTCAGCGAAACACACACTGGCTCCTCTTTCCCTTCCCATTAATTCTGGGCCTGTTCTCAATAGCTGAGTGGTTAGTCCTACTTGGAATCCAGACAAATACTATTTGGAACAGAAATGAATGCAGTCTCTTAGTCTACTGTGAAAGAAGCTCACAATGGATATTGGAAATGTACACAAAGTACAAACAAAAAATAAATAAAAACTATGCATATCTCTTTGTATAATACTGAGATGGAGAAGACCATTTCGGATATAAAACCACAAAGCAAAACAAAAATTTATGTGCATAAAGTATCAAACACATAATATAAACTGCAGAAAATATTCAAAACAGATATGCACTTATTTTATTTCTTAATATCTGACAAATAATTTTCAAATGTTCAAAACATTCTCAGGAAAGGAGGGCATTTTACCCACAGGCGCCAGTGAACAAACAAGCAATTCATAAAAATATAAACAGCCAGGGAACACATGACGGAAGTTCACTTTACTAGTAATCAAATAAATGTAAGTCAAGGGCGTTTTTAGAATTCAACAGCCTGAAACTATTTTAAGTAATAGACAAACAGCTCATTGGTGGGAGAATGATTGAGTTCTAGCTCTGAAGAACAAGACGGTACTATGCATGGAAAGTATCAAAATGGGAATGCTCTTTAGGTAGGAAATTTATCGGCATGTCTGGAATCTATCCAATAGATGCTATCAACTCACCCTCCAAGATTGATAAAACAAAATGTTTCCAGAGAGACAAGACTACCCTCAGTTGACAAGCACTAATTTAGTCCTATTTCCAAAACCATACCTTAAGGATTTATCATATGCTGTCTAATAAAGATAGATATTTGCAGGTTCATAGGTTCATTCTCTCTCTCAACTAGGCTAGAAGCTCCTTCTAGACAGGAATTAAGTTCTGTACATTCTTTTTTTTGGGGGGGGGAGGGGTCCGGTCATGGGGCCTGAACTCTGGGCCTGGGTGCTGTCCCTCAGCTCTTCAGCTCAAGGCTAGCGCTCTACCACTTGAGCCACAGCGCCACTTCTGGCTTTTTTCTTTTTGCTTATGTGGTGCTGAGGAATCGAACCCAGGGCCTTGAGCATGCAAGCCAAGCGCTCTACCACTGAGCCACCTTCCCAGCCCCCAAGTTCTGTACATTCTTGTTGACACCTCCAGCCTCTTACTAGCATCCTTTACTCATAGTAAATATTTAAAGTTGGTTGTGAATGTTGGGTATTTAGCAGTTGGGGCTATTTTACAATATGAGCACAAGCTACATAATGATGTTTTGGTCAAATAAGGACCATGTGTATAATTATGGTTTTATCAGATATTATCACAGATTTTTATCAGATTTTTATCACAGCTGTTTTAGCTTGTGTATATACAGCTATGACATTTGCATCACCTAGCAACACATTTTTCAGAAAGCATCCCCCTTATTAGGCAGCATGTGTCTATAATTCCTGTTGTAGTTTTGTCAAGTTAAATCTATTGACCAACCACAAAGAATATCTTAAACATGTAAAACTTAAGAAAATACTCTATGTTGGGATCTTCCCCCAAAAAATCCATGGTGTAAATTCTCTTGATTTTTATTTTTTCATATTTTTGTTTAAAAAACAGACAAACCACCAGGTGCTGGTGGCTCATGCTTGTAATCCTAGCTACTCAGGAGGCTGAGATCTGAGGATTGTGGTTCAAAGCCAGTCTGGGCAGGAAATGCTGTGAGACTTTTATCTCCAATAAACCACTCAGAAAACTGAAAGTGGTACTGTGGTTCAAGTGGTAGAGTGCTAGCCTTGAGCTGAAGAGCTGAGGGACAACGTTCAGGCCCAGAGTTTAAGCCCCATGACTGACAAAAAACAAAAACAAAAACAAAAACAAAAAACAACAATGAAAACCCAGACAAACCCCCTTTGCCCTGAAATCAGGAGATAAGAAAAATGTTTCAGGAACCCCAAGGAAGTTATTGCCACTCAACTGACAGACCTGTGGGTTAAAGTTGACAGTGATCTGTTTTGTCTCAGGGTCTCGCTGCAGCAGTGGTTGGGAGAGATTGTACTGTGACTTCTCAGATACTGTCTGACACCAGTCCTCATAGAGTCTTGTCTCATACCTGCAATGATCAGAGACAATAGCCCACTAATAAACACATTCCTGTGTTCCCCAATCCTGTGCATGCTCTGTAACATGAACTGAGGAAGCTGTCTTTGATCTAGACAGGCTGAGTCAGCTCCTGCAGGTGACCAATAGTTTCTAACGGGGTCAGAGTTTCAATCAAATAAGAATAGAAAGATTCCATATGATGTTTGAAAGGGATAAGGGAAGCTGTGATTAGTCTCAGTGCGTGTTGGAAAAAGATACTGAGTACCATTTGCTCTCACCCTTCACATAGCTCATGGGCATTCATATTTTTCTCTTTATACACTGATTGAACACCTCCTATGTGCTGGGCTTAGTGACGATCACTCTAATACAACTCAGTAAAGACTTTCTTATAGAAATATACAGAGCATCCACATTGAGTGGAGAAAAGTGATGAGGAGAACATCAGGGAAGGTTCAGAGAGATGTTCTGGAGTGAAGCCTGACTGAGTCGCAGAGGCTGAGCACATGAGGGGACATTGAAGTGGGAAGGGTGATGGGAAGCTTTTCTGACAGAAGCAATAGCATAGCTGACAAGTGGAGATGGGAAACAGCATGACTGTGTGCTGGGAGCCACTAGCAGACAGAATACTGTTTGAAGTGGGAAATGGGGAGAGTGGGACAAAGGCCACCTTGGGGGAAGGCTTCTGTGGAAGGATTCTGGCTGGTGGAGAAATAGTAACGTTATTGGATTTGGTCACAGCATGGATCTCAAGGGACACAAATGTGGAAGTAAAGGAGGATTGCCAGAAGCTATAGTGGCAGCTCAGATTAGCAACTCCAAGTTCTAGTGAAGATGTTGTGTGGTGGGGACAACAGGAGTGGATACACTTAAAGCTATTTGGGATGTGAAAGAGGTTTAAAAAAAAACCAAAAAACCCCCCAAGAATTAGCTGGTGGGGAGGTGCCATCAATTGGCTGGTTTAACATCATGTCTAGCAAACTCTTGCTACATCAGAAGAAAAAGCAAAGCTGGGTGCCAGTGGCTGACACCTGTAATCCTAGCTACTCAGAAGGACGAGATCTGAGGATTGTGGTTTGAAGCTAGCCCTTTATTTCCAATAAACTACTCAGAAAAAGCTGGAAGTGATGCTGTGGCTCAAGTGGTAAAGCTCTATCCTTGAGCAAAAAGAAGCTCAGGGACAGCACCCAGGCCCTGAGTTCAAGCCCCAGGACCAGAAAAAAAAAAGATATATTAAAAAAAGAAAAAGAAAAAGAAAATGGCAGAAGAGAGAAGTCAAGACCACAGGCTGGTTTTTTGTTGTTGTTTTTGTCGATCGTTGGGCTTGAACTCTGGGCTTGGGCACTATTGCTCAGCTCTTCAGCTCAAGGTGAGCGCTCTACCACTTGAGCCACAGTGCCACTTCCAGTTTTCTAGTGGCTTATTGGAGATAAGAGTCTCGCAGACTTTTCCTGCCCGGCTGGCTTTGAACCATGATCCTTAGATCTCAGCCTCCTGAGTAGCTAGGATTATAGGCATGAGCCACAAGCGCCTGGTCATGAGCTGTTTATTGACCTTCCATTCCCAAAGACTTAGTCAGTATTGAAGCAGAAATAACTATAAACCCACATGAAAATTTCTTTCTTCTGTGTTTTCCACAAATGGATGCAGGAAGTATTTCTGAGACATCTCCTGTCCATGCAACATCAACTATTGCTTTCTGCTCAGTGAGCAGCAACTGAAATTCTCCAGGACTTTGATCTCAGAGTGTCACACTTGGCATCACACTCTTTCTAGCTCTACAAGGTTCACATACCCAGGAAGGTTACATCAGGAACATAGCTGTGTCTAGAATAGACACAAATGCATCTGCATTTCCCAGAGACCCTGCGTGTACTCAACCTAGAAAATATTGGGCTATAAATATATGTAACGTATAGCTTGTGCTATCACATAAAACACACGATAACGTTTCAGAGCAGCTAAGGAATTTGCACATCTCTGAACAAAGAAAGGAATAGGGTGGCAAGGGGAGAATGATACAGTCCTGAAAGCCACTTACTCTTCCAGCAATGAGAGCATATCTTCATATTTTTGTATCATTCGCTTTCCTTCAGTAGATTCCATGCAGCTATTGCAACATGAGAGAGAGAGAGAAAAAAAATGACATAGAATTAGGAGTCACCATGATCAGAGGAGCACACTACAGCCTATAAAGAAGAGACTGATAATTGAGGGATGAGGCAGGAGGTTCTCACATTCAAGGTCAGCCTGGGCTACATGGTAAAAAAAAAAAAAAAGACAGACTGACTGACTGACTGACTGACTGTAGAATGGCCATGGCCATCTGAATTCAGATACACTAAATGGCTTCTAGGGTTGATTCCAAAGGCCCCTAAAATAATCTTACAATCTTCTTCCCAAACATCCTCCTCTGTCCACTAGAGGGCATCTGCACTTCCTAAAAATCTAGGCTGACCCACAAGTGACAAAGGTAGCTTATTCTTTCCTGAGTTGAGCTGATCATGTGCAAGGTAAATGAGGTCACTCAAAAATATGAATCAAAGGGAGATTGAGACACTAGAGTAAAATTCTAAATGCTATTGTTTTCTGCATTTAAGAAAAAACTATCAATCTACCTAACATATATAAACCTACATAGAACAATGTTCATAACTGCATATAGCATATGTGTATAAATTATGGGTATATATGTATAAACATAAATGTATAATGTTTATATGTGTTTATGTATATATTTATTTGTCTATATAACAATACAGATAGATAGATAGATAGATAGATAGATAGATAGATAGATAGATAGACAGACCAGACAGACAGATAGATGATTTTGTCTGGAACACGGGATCAGAAATGCTGCCATTCTCTGACAGGTTTATATGAGGGTCCCACCCACCTCTTCCCCCTCAAACCCATGCCCATGCAATGCATGCACATGCTCATACACATGCTTGCTTACGCACATAGAGGCTCATGTGGGAATGCTGAGGACTCAGAAGACAGAGAGCAGAGTGGCCGGAGGCACTGTTACCCCATAACAGTTTTCCTCTGCTTTTGACTCTCACTCGAACTAAATGGAAGTCCAACTCCTGGGACAACTGGCAAAGTATCTTTGATTTTCCGACTTCACACTAGCTATGTGGAGTCTGCTTCTGTCAAGCCAGCAAGATGAGACAGCTTGGGGCAAAGACTCTTAAAAATTCATCTGCTCTTTAAATCAGCACAGCTTCCTTCCCATGATGCCTTGTACCTTCCCCTTTCCCCCTGGGGCTTGCTGGGAGAGGGAGCATTGGGGTCCCAGTCACTTCGTTCTGTTATGTGTTGAACAAGAAGATGTGCCCCCCAAGGAAGCAAGGAGAACTGGAAAGAGCCTCACCAGGGAGGTGGAGTCACAGCTGTAGGGTTTCTGCAAACCTCACTACCCCAAGCCTCAGTGTTTATCTGGAGGAGAAGAAGTCTGAGGGGCACCTGGT
This sequence comes from Dipodomys merriami, assembly GCF_024711535.1. Classification (NCBI taxonomy): domain Eukaryota; kingdom Metazoa; phylum Chordata; class Mammalia; order Rodentia; family Heteromyidae; genus Dipodomys; species Dipodomys merriami. The sequence continues at coordinate 1,306,234 of NW_027203270.1, forward strand.
TTGTGGTATGGTACATGTGGCTGCGACCTAATGATTTTGAGAGGTCACAAGACAGTGAGAGTCCCTGTAGCTTCCATGTCACTCCATGGTGAAGAATCTGCAACATTTTAAATAACGTATTGTAGAGATCAGTACACATCTGTATTCATTTTGAAAACAGATGGAAATTTTCATGGGACTTAGAGAAGTCACTGTGATGTGCCATCCGCATCCCCTCAGCTCTATCCACCCCAGACTCCTCTGGCAAGGCAAGTTGGCTGCAGGTGGGCTACAGCTGATGGCCTCTTTAGGAACAGCCCCAGGCCAGGCAATCAGAACCATCCTGCCGAAAGTCATGCTGCTCAGGAGGAGAGCCCAACTCCCAGCACTGATGTGGAGAGATGGACCTCCATTTCCTGGAGGTTCAGTTGAAGCCTTCTACAATGCCTCTGTTCAGCAGCTCAACTATAGTCTCCCATGATGAGTGGCCCTCCAGTGGAGTGGTAGCAGCCCTTCCCAGCTTCTTGCATTCTCTACTCTATCTTGTGATTTCCTGATCTTGGGAGGGATTTAATCTTGTTACCTGGGGCCAGTGGCCCAGGTAGTCCTTTGTAACTCTACAAAGGCTTGTGATGCCAATGATCAGCTTCCAATGTCTTTGCTTCTGTGTACTCACCAAAGCCAGGTGGTTACAACAGGATTGAATCTAATAGAAGAAAGATCAGAGAAAGAAAGATTTCTTGTCCCCAGATAGCATCCTAAACATAATATCATAAGTTGTTCTTCTTGTTCACGCCTAACAGCCACGAGACCTCTGTGAATCCTGGTTTCTAGAAGCAGCCATTGCACACAAGTGTGTATAACTTCCATTCTGGTCACCATCATTCACAGGGGATGTTGTCCAAAGGGCAGGTTTACACTCAGGTCAGACTCGGACTCAGCAGGTGATAGGTGGAGTAGATGCTCCGAGATGTATTAATGCATGTGGGTTCCCACACTGCATTTATGTTAGTGCTCATTCTTCTCCTAAAGCCTTAGCAGCAAAGAGACATTTTCCCCACGAGGAGCATGGGAAATCTCCCCAGAGCATGAAGACCCTGACTCATTTTCCTGCAGAAATGAATCCCATCCAGCAAAGTCAGGTTAGGATCGGTTGGTGAAGCATTGGTTAAGATGGAGGTGTAATCATGTGTTTACATTTTGGCCACTAAGTATCTTGTCTGTTGCTGGAAATGGGGAGACCTGAAGATGGTTTTCATGGCTTGGGCAAGCAAACTGCCTTTCTCGGCTCCAAATGCAGAGCAGAAACAAGAGTGTCTTCCAGCAGCCAGGTACTCACGGGTGGGTGAGGCCTCTGAAGCTGTCAAAAGGCCCCTGGATGCGCTGTCTCAGCTCCTGTGCCCAGCGGAGGCCCCCAGCCATGGCAGGCATGTTTTTGTGCACTGAGGAGAACCCTGGAACACAGACAGCCAAGCTGAGGCCAGAGTGCAGCCACCGGCTCCCTCTACCTAACAAGCACCTCCTTCTCCAACACCAGTATTTCTCTCTCCACTTCCAGACTGAAGTCACCCTGGGCCCACACTGAGGAGTTCCTGGGAGGTTGGGCATTCTGTTAAACAGGAAGGAAGAGCAGCCTTAGGGAGCAGCGTCCCCTGCCTAGCCATCCTGACTTAGTTGATCTGAGCCCACGTCATAGGTAATATTTAGAGCTCTCAAGTTGAGTCTACTTGTACAATAATGCCGAGAAATACTCTCTTCAACAGACAATATCTCTGGCCTCCATCTTCTCTTCTGTAACCCAGGGTAAGTTTCTGTCCTGCTTAATGAGTTTTGAAGGTTTTGGTGGTGTCAGTTATTATGAAACACATGAATCACACTGGTGCAGCCTGGACAATTTTACTTTAGTCCATCCAGTAGCTGTTTATACTTGGAAGTAGTTGTCAAGATTTAGGAAATGTGAGTCCATATTTTAAAACAATGTGTAAAACATACCCTGTTTTTAGCTTCTTCAGTAAAACAAGAAGATTGTTATCATCAGTCTGCTGATACAATAGCAGTGGCAGCTGAGGGCTACCCACCCTGTTTACATCACCATGGACTCCACTCTTCCCTAATGGCTCACATTTGGTCCACGTCCATTATTTTTATTTCCTACGTATCCTTTATCATCAAGAAAAAAAAATCTAAAATGACCTTTAGTAACTTTCACCCTTGCAGTGTAAGTAGAAACTGTGGCTCTGAAGACTTATTACTTCTGAAATCATGTGACCTTATACATCAGAAGGAAGAGGAGTCTGGATGGACCTGCCCTTACCAGTGAGATGTTAAAAAGCAGAACTCTGGGTGGCAGCTGAAAAGCAAGCCAGAGACTGGAGCCAGAGACGATTAAGTGTGCCATCGTTGGCCTGAAGATGGAGATAGCTACATGTCAAAGGATGGAGGTGAGTCAGAGTTGTGAGTTGCTGGGAGAGGCTCCTGGCTGGTAATTGGCAAGGAAATGGAAACCTGAGGTTTATGATAATAAGGAACTGGAATATAACAAAGAGAAACTTGGAGGGGGTTTTATAACCACAAAGAACTGGATCCTACCAACAAGCTTGAAGGGAGCTTGAAGGGAGCTTTTCCCCCCACAGAATGTCCAGACGTGAACATAGCATGGCCTATACCTTGTGACTCTGTGTTGAGATCCCAGATATACTGTGTTGTTCTCAGAACTTGGCTTGATAGGAAGGCAAATATATACTGTGTTGTAGCAAAAAAACAAGCATGGTCTCTGAAGAGGTCTGAGTTTTCATACTCTATATTTGACTATGAGAAATCATGAGGGTCATGTGCTGGTGTCTTATATCTGTAACCCAAGCTATTCAGGAGGCTGAGATCTGAGGATTGTGGTTCAAAGTCATCATGGGCAGGAGAGGCCATGAGACTCTTTTTTTTTGGGGGGGGTCTGAACTCTGGGCCTGGGTGCTGTTCCTCAGCTCTTCAGCTCACGGCTAGCACTCTACCACTTGAGCCACAGCGCCACTTCCGGCTTTTTTTTTTCTTTTTGCTTAAGTGTTGCTGAGGAATCGAACCCAGGGCCTCAGGCATGCAAGGCAAGCGCTCTACCACTGAGCCACCTTCCCAGCCCCCCATGAGACTCTTATCCCCAATTAACCACCAGAAAACTGGAAGTGGAGCTGTGGATTAAAGTAGTAGAGTACTAGCATTGAGCAAGAGAGCTCAGGCACAGTGCTCAGACCCTAAGTTCAAGCCCCATGACTACCTCCCCATCCCCACAAAAAAAAAGTCAAAATGAGGGTTACACATAAAGATGGAACAACAGTTTCTGAGAATGACTTTTGGAACCAATTCTTAATGACCTTATGCTGAATCCTGTTCCTAAATATCACGATCTTGTTATTAGGTTACTTAAAAACCTTCAATAACTTCCCATCATATGAATGATGACTTCTTGATTAGCATGGCACTCACAACCCGATCTCTGATCTCTCTTGACAAGTGTTGTTCAGCTATTGGCAGCCAAAGCTGGCTTCTTTCACATTTTCTTGTATAATCATTGCCACAGAAGTCCTTGTTTCTTCTCACATTTTCTCAATCTCCAGGCGGTCAGGGCTCAGCCCAACCCCGCTTTTTCCACAAACTCACTTTTGAATCTCTCAGCCATCTTGTTTTGCTCTACCATTCTTCACAACTCAACAACAACTCTGTGAACAAACATTGTTTCTTTTTGTTTGTTTCTGGTACTGTTGTTTTAACTCAGGGCCTAGAGATTGCTAGATTGGTATGATCCTGCCAGGTTTTGTCTCTAGCCTTTCTCCCATCTTCCTGCTGGTTATTTCTGAGATGGTGTCTTACTTCCTGCCCAGGTGAGGGCTTGAGCCATGATATGCTTACTCTAGGCTCCTCATGGTTAGAATCACAAGCATATGCCATGATGCCTAGCTTCCCCTCCGTGAAGATGGAATCTGAAGACTATTCTGCCCAGAGGTTGGACTGGTACCTTGATCCTAATGATCTTAACTTCTCATGTAGTTTGGGATGATAGGTGGGTACCATTGAACTCAGTTATAGGTTAAGCAGACTGGCTAACTTTTCTGCTCAGACTGTCTTTTAATCATAATCCTCACTTTCTCAGCCTCCCAAGTAGCTAGAATTACATGGATGAGCCCCTGGGTGCACCATCATTCAGTGTTAATTGCTTTGTTACTTTCCCTGACTTGCCATTACAGATACGTCCTACAGACATATCTCACATTTACCAAGCACTCAAGAAGTGTCTGGTAAAATTGACACTAACCTACATTTGATTTTCAAATAAGTAAAATAAGACATCTAACTATAATAAAAATGGAGACATAATACACCTCTACAAAGGACTGTCCTTTGTCATCAGGCTCTGGCTGGTTCCTCCTACCAGAAGCATGGTTGCTATGGCAGTGAAAGGGTGGACTGTAAAAACCTCTTGTGAACTGAGGTACCTTGAAGATTAGTCAGTGTGACAACACAGATCAGGAGTCAACTCCTCCATTATGCTAGGGTGATAACTGACTCACAGGGGTCAAGACTTCATTGGCCTGGGCCATTCTGACAATCTCAGCCCCAGATCCTGGGAATCCTACTGTTTAGTGAACTCTATAGTCATGCAAGAGGTCTGGAATTTTAAACAGGAGTGCTGTGATTTTTGTTCTGAGGGACTAGCATAGAGCTATATATGGACATTGCATAAATCCCAAACAAGTGCATTCTACCTTTCCCGGAAACAGAATTTTCCCCCATCAAAATCCCTTGGAAAGCAGCCTACCAAGTCCTGCCTTCTCCTGGATGTGCTGATTGTAGATGATCCTCACAGCATCTAGGTCTCTGTTGAACATCTGGATAAGGATCAGGTATTTACTGGATAGGTCCCTTGCTACCAGGGGTCTTTCAAGGAGGATCCCTGCTATGTCTAGCAGCTGTAGAGAGAACAGAGGAACAGGACGCAGTGAGAGCAATGAGGGGGTGGGGAGGAGAGGCTGATCAAGGTACATTGCATGCGTATAGGAACATGTCAAAACGAAATGTCTTTGTACAACTAAACGATGCTAAAAATATGTGGGAGGAAAACCAAAAAAAAAACCTTTCCAGATTTGCATACATCTTGTTTCCTGCTTTTCCCTTCATATGTCTACCATTTCAAGGGGAGTGCACAATTGTTACTGGTGCACTGTAGCAATGTGGATAATAATAATAACAAATAATAATTAGTAGGCAGGTAGTCTCCTTTGCTTCTAAATGAGGAGTCTTGTCTGCTGGTTACCACCAAGCTCTGTTGTAAGAATCTGGAAAAGGAAAACTAATGATGCCAGCAAGGTTGAGTTCTAAAACAGAAGGGAGGTGGAAACGGCAAAGGAACAGCTAAGTGGGATGGAATCGAAAAGATTCTGGAAGGTTGAAATATGAGAATGGAAGCAAGGAAGGAAAGGTTTCTGGCTGGGGGGAGGGAGGGTCAGCTACCTTGAGAATAAATAGACATGAGGAGATTAGTTGACAACGTTTTTCTGTGAATTAAAACTACCCAAACCTTGCTGTGTGATTTTTTTGGTGGGATGACCAAAAACAGAGAAATAACATAGACAGAAGAGACTCATGGTATGGTTTTTCTGTCAGCTTCCATGGAGCTGATGAGGAGTCAGGGCCAGACAATAGGGAATTTACTTTTATGAGACTCTGGGAACAAACTATGCTGCTTCTGGGACCAGGCACAAGATTGGAAAGGACTTCTTTGCCTAGAACCCCGCTTCTCTGTAAAACTGCAAGGATTAGAATTTCTCAAACTCAGAGAAATACGTTATTGCATAAATATAGACATTAGCATGGTAGGAATCATCCGAAGTGCAATCATAATATTCCTTCAAACACTTCCCGGACAGACCAAATTTACATGGGAGATTATACTCAGAGCAGAGACACACAGTGAATTCATAGGGGAAGTAACTTGAGGATACGCATGTGGCTTTCCCCTGCAGATTCTTTGAAATTCCAGACGCAGGGAGATTCATAGGATAGGGTGGGGGCTGGCCATTCTCAATGTATAAATGCAGTTATAGCTTTTTATAAGTTTTATGAGTGATCAAGTTTGTTTCAGTTAGCAATGGCAGTTAATGACATAGAAGATCATTTAGTAAACACATGAAAGATCTTTCTCTAGAATTAATTCAAATGTTTGAAGAGGATACCTTACAAGTCTTACTTCAGTCTGAAATGGGAGCTATTTAATGGAGATTATTTCCTCCCTCTGTCTCTGTCTCTGTCTCTGTCTCTGTCTCTCTCTGTCTCTGTCTCTGTCTCTCTGTCTCTCTCCCTGGCTCCCCTCAATTCAATGGATACAAAGCCCAGAACATTTGGGAAACTTAATATCCTACACTGACATAGATTTCCCCCATCCAGGGTTTAAGCCTCTTCTACAATTGTCCCCCAGTCATTCAGTCTCTGTTTGAACATTTTCAGTGACTGGAAACTTAACTACTTGTCAAGGAGATCCATTTTGTGGACAGCTTTGACAGAAATCTCTTCTCTGTTGAACCAAAATGTGCCTCTTTATAACTTCTTCCTAACTCAGATGCTTCAAGCTCTGTAGGATTTCATAGTTTACAGAGGATCCATTAAGTCCTCCAAGTCTTCATGGCTCCCTCCTCAACTCTTTCCCCTATACCTGCATCACAACAAACCTTCTCCCCCATACTCTATGCCACCAGATCTGGGTGAGATAGAGCAAGAGTGCATGTCTTATTCTATTTATTGATTCCTGGATCCTGCAATCTATTTCCTGGTAAGTGGTTTGCTCGATCTTGAGTCATCCCTTCCACAGTGTTTCAACAATCCTACATTGTCCAGAATTTTCACAATAAAAATAAAAATAAAAAAACAATCCTATATTGTCATATGTAGAGAAAAGCATTGAATGATCAGTCTGAGATTCAGATTCAATTCTGTATGCTTCCCAGTCTTGGGATATTTACTTTTCTGTCTACTAGATGGGCAAGAATAATATTTGCAGGAACCAAATAATTGGGATAATATCCTTGCCATCCTCTGATAAAACATTGTACAACAGGGGTGGCTCCTGCCCCCACTTGAACCAACCTTAAAGGCATGTGCCACATCAGGGGTATCATCAAAGGCTTGAATAAATATGGTCCCCAATCTTTGGTCCAGATCTTCTACTCTGTGGTTAAATTCAGAGACATCGTTTTCAAATTCCTGAAGAAGCATCATAAAGAACATAAGAACAAAATGATTTTTCTGAAAGCCAGTCACACCATGGTCTTTATTACTAACCTTTGTACTTGAATTAGTCATACCACAGATTTATTTTAATGCTCTCAAATTCACATGGCATCATTTCATTTTTAACCAGCAAAAAGCTGGCCTGTTAGTGTAGCACTTTTACCTAGACATTTGAGCAAAATGGCAAAGCCAATCCAATGTGGGGCTGGAGTCTTTATTACACCTTCTCCCCTCCCCGCTATTCCTTACCTCTACTTTCTGAAGTCCCTCCCTTCTCACCCACAATATCAGCTCCTACTACCCCTTTCTCTCACCCACACCCACACCTACACCCCCACCCCACACTACTAGTAGCAACAGCCCTAGCAATAGGCCATTTCAATATTACCATCGAATTTCCTTTTTCCCTCTAGTGAAAATACCATCCCCCCATGTACCTGAAATATAGTCACTAGGAGGAAAGTAATAGTAATAGAGTGGGAATCTTCTCTGAGCATGTTAGACATCTCAAGGGATCTTACTTGGCTAGACCCAGGAAGATATCACTCAATAAATTCTATTAGCTCAAAGTAAAAAGAACAATGAAGATGGGTTATAAAACACAAAATGTACAATGTGTTTGCAAACATATGATTAAACAAAATCCCATATACAAGTTTAAAAATCTACAAGGAAATTACATGTTGTCCTAGAATTCTTAATTCTCTAAAATTCACCATGGTATTGTTTCAGTTTTATCCATTTTGAGAGCCTCCCTACCATTGCTGTATTTTTACCTGGATTCTAAGGACAACAATAATACTATTTCTTTTAAACATACCTTAATTAGTTTAACACAGAAACTAGACATTGTTCCTAAGGTTGCTATACTTAGCAAACAGAAACATAGAGCACTTTGATAAATTTGAATCTAGAACAAACAATGAATTTTTAAAAATATAAATGAGTTCTAATTATTGTATTTTATCTGGTAATCCAAAGTGTGCTGTTCTTAGTCCAATGTAGCTATTGTCAGGGAAACATTGTTAACTCAAATATCTAATTCGTACAATTTCTACTTGTTATTATTGTTTTCAAGAGTAATATATCCTCTTATAAGAAAACACAGAAACAAATAAAAAAAAGTAGAAAAACAAGAAAAAAAAGTATGGATATGTTTTACAAACTCAACCATGCCCGCATTATGTTGTATTTCTTTATGGATTTTTTTTTACCTGTGTATGGGGTTTTGCTTTATTATGTGTTTGCAAAAGCATTGTACATATTCTGTTTTATAACACATTTCCTACATTTTTCTACTTTGAACCAATAGAATTTGTAAAAAGTGGTATTTCCCTGGGTCTGGTCAAGTAAGTTCCCTTTAGAGGTCTAAGATGCTCAGGGCAAATTCCTGTTTCTAATTTTCTCTTTTTCCTTCTTACATTAAACTTCCTGTTCCAGCAATTCTTCCTTTTATTTTTTTGTATGGTTTTTACTGTAAAAATGCTGTACATGAGCAAAGTAATGAGTACATTTCCTATTGAGCATTGTTGCCTCCTCCTTTGTTTTCCCTCTACCATCCCTTCCTTCCTTGCAACCTCCACAACTACCCCCCACCCCCTGCTGAAGTTGTAAAGTTCATTTTCAACATACTGTTTTGTACATCTCATTGTTTTAATGGGTCAACCTGTATCTTTATTAAAGCATTTTGTTTTTTTTCCTTCCCCTCCTCAAATTAGAGAAGTGTATATACAAGATGCAGGGCACTGACATTGAATACAGTGAAAATAGGGGTTATACCATGGGGGAGGAACATACAAAGAAACAAAAAATTCACATGGTACATTATAAATATATTAGAAACAATAGGAAGAAAGAAAAAGGATATTCGTGTTCCTATTTGGGGGTTCATTTCGCTTAACATCATCTTATATGGTCATATGTACATAGCTTTTAGCCTTTTCTGCTTGTCCTACACATGTACTAGTTATTGCAAATAAGGGAAGCTATGGGACCTATGTTTCTTTGGGCTAGGCTTACTTCACTTAATATAATTTTTTTCCAAGTCTTTCCATTTCCTAACAAATGGGGTAATGTCATTCTTTCTGATGGAGGCATAGATTTCCATTGTGTGTGTGTGTATGTGTGTGTGTGTGTATGTGTGTGTGTGTATCACATTTTCTTGATCCATTCATCTACTGAGGGGCATCTGGGTTGGTTCCATATCTTAGCTATGGTAAATAATGCTGCAATAAACATAGTTGTGCTGGTAGCCTTAGTATGGCCTTGTTTGTGATCGTTTGGGTAAATGCCCAAAAGTGGGATTGCTGAGTCATAGGGGAGCGTGTGATATTTTTTAGGTAATTCTACTCCTTCTTTGCACACTAACACGTTCTCTCTTTTTCTCATGTTTTTGAATTCACAGATCTTGGGCTCGGGTGACGTGGGGTGAGGGGGAGTTGCAGCTGAGATGTGAACTCTTTTTTCTCACTCTGCAAAACATGTCTCAGCTTCACTTACCCTTTCCCAATCTATGAATAAACTTCTGTTCAGGTTTGCCCATCCTTCACTCAGTAGACTGTGCTAGAAGCTTCTTTGGACGTATTAAGGTATAATAGACAAATGAAAGGTTGCATATGTTGAAGGTGTAGAATAACATTTTGTCATATATAAAATTTTGGCATGTATGAAATGATCACAACAATGGAGTCATTAAAGATAATTAACTTCACAGTTACCATTTTCTTCTTAGTGTGTATGTATGTGTACACATGTGTGTATATGTGTGAAAGAGATCACTACCCTACCCTCATAGCAAACTTCAAGTACTCAATACAGTGTTGTTAACTATCTGTAACACTCTGTTACACATTCACGTCTCTGGAATTATTCATCTTGCATAGCTGAAACTTAAAACTCTTTGACCAATACCTCCCTGTTTCCCTCTCCCTCCAACACACAAAATGTTTGTTCCCAACTGCTTTTCTATGAGTTTTAGTACTTCAGATTCCACATATAAGTGAGATCATATGGTCTTTGTCTGTCTGCTTATTTTACTTAGCCTAGGCTGAAACCACTTGGTAGTCATGGCTTCCCTTGTCATTTCTTCCCCATCTCAGCACCTCTGAAAAGCTAGGGCCATTAGTGGCTGGCAGAAATTCTTTTGCTCTATCTCCTAACAAACAATAATTAGGATCTTTCTAATGACATAGGTATAATAATTGTTTCACCTGATGTAAATAGTAGAGGAAATGCACACACAAAAAAATGTTCAAAATGTACCTTATTCATGTAACTGTAACCCCTCTGAACAGCATCTTTAAAATAAAATAAAACTTAAAAAATGTAATCTAGCCAGGAGCCAGTGGCTCACGCCTAGTTATTCAGGAGGGTGAGATCTGAGGATCATGGTTCAAAGCCAGCCCTGGCAGGAAAGTCAGTGAGACTCTGATCTCCAGAAAACCACCAGAAAACTAGAAGTGGCTCTGTTGCTCAAGTGGTAGAGTACTCACCTTGAGGTGAAGAGCTCAGGAACAGCGCCCAGGCCAAGAGTTCAAGCCCCTCAACCAACAACAACAACAACAAAAAGCAATCTAGAAAGGAATAAGGCTATCAATTCAGCCCTACCATGCTTTGGGGGTCCAAGCAATTATAAGAGCACTCCAAGAAGACCTGGTACATCTCTTGAAATTCCTCATACATTTGCTGGACCTGCTTACTCAGTGTGTTCCCTCTGATGCCACTAAACTCAAGCTTTTCCAGTTTGTGGAAATCCAAGACAGTCTTCAGAAGATCCTAAGGGAACAATTCAGAAAGGAGTTAAATTTATCATCTAAATCCATCATCATCATCATCATCATCATCATCATCACAACTGTGGATGGGAAGAACTGGAAGAGCTAGAACTTATACGGGGGTGGTGGTTGCTTGGGAAAATGTGATGCCTACTTAGTTTTGTAACAGTATTAGATGGGGTTGGTAAAAATAACTCTTGATTAAACTCAGTAATGAAGAGGAAAAATAGATAAATAAGAATCTATATAGAAACGATAATAAATATACTTCAACCTCTCTTTAAAATTGATTATAAAATATGATGATGATGATGATGGTGGTGGTGGTGGTGGTGGTGGTGGTGGTGGTGGTGGTGGTGGTGGTGGTGGTGGTGGTAAATGTGTTTACATGATTGGTGAGTTTGGCACCAATTTTTATTTAAAAAGTGAGTTCCATATGGGCCATATTGTCTAGAATGAGAATTACTTTAGAGGATGGCAGTAGGAAAGCAGACACTGAAATTAGTTCAAGGACAAATCCAGAGGTCAGAAACAGCCTTCATAGCAATGTCTTCTGCCAAAGAAAGAAATCTCCCACAGAGTGTTCTTGCCAGGTGTATGCAGTACATTGTATCAGCTGGGTGACAGAGTGCTGTTACTTACCATATCTATGCTGGTTTCTTCATCTGTGATAGCTAACAATAGTATTTCTTGGTATGGTGGTGAGAGCTAAATTAATGCAGGCTTAGGATTTGGGTGAGTGCTATGCACATATCCAGTATGCATTATGATTACTGTAATTGTCACAACAGAGTCCTGATGAGCTCAGAATTCCATGACCCCTGAATGGCATAACATGGAAGCCAGAGGAGGGGTCTCTCCTGAGTCTCTAGAAGCTACTACTTCATTACTGATGGTACAAATGTCTTCTGTGAATGCCTAACAGGTCACATGGAAGGTATCCCTTAGAAGGACCTGTCTAAAAGTTACAACAATTTCTGTTAGGACTTCTAATCTATGTGTATCCTTTGACAGGAAGAAGAAAAACAAAGTTTGCCTTTGCATCATTCACGTTTCCTGTGGATCCCTGGAAAGGGGTCATCTACCCTAAGCAGATTGAATGGGAAAGTGAGGATGCACTATGACAAGAATGCAGGGAAACCCAGGAACTCCTGGTATAACTCCAGAAATTTCCTATTCCCTGTTGTTCCTGCTACCATGGATCTGTCAGTCTTGTATAAGTTGCCTGACTCCTATCTCTCATTGGGAAACAAGACCAATTGCAATGATAGAGATACTGGATGTGAGGAAAAGTGCCTAAGTGTCCTCACTTTGTCAGATTACCCATACAATTTCAGACAACTTTTGAGCAGCCTTTTTTATGTGGAGCATGGTTGGCAGCAAGCAGCTAAAGCAGGAGAGGATCACCAGCCAAGGAACTCTAAATGTAGATCAGGTCAGGACCAAGGTTCTTGCTGCCCTTGGTGGTGGGAGATAGAGAAGTTGCTATTTAAAAAACAAACAAACAAAAAAAACCCAGTAACCTGTAGCTCACAGCTAATCAGGAGGCTGAGATCTAAGGCTTGCAATTCAAAGGTAGGCCAGGCAAGAAAGTCCATGAGGTTCTTATCCCCAATTAATTAACAAAAGCCAGAGTGTTGCTGTGGCTCAAGTGGCAGAGCTCTAGCCTTGAACGAAAAAGCTCAGGAACAGCACCCAGTCCTCAGTTCAAGCCCAGGAAGATTTTGGTGTGAGGCTAGCCCTAGGGTGAAAAAGTGTAAGACCTTACCTGAGAAATAAAGCAAAAAATAAAAAAGGTTTGGTGTGTGGCTCAAATGGTACAGTGCCTACCTTGCAAGCAAAAAGTTCTGATTTCAGATGCCAGTACTATCAAATATATATCAAAAATAGACAAATGGGATTACTGATAACATAAATATCCAATGTTATAAACTTTAAAATTCAGTAGAATAAACCCAAAGATAAATTCAATAATCCAATTAAAATTGCCAAAGATATGAATACATACTATTTGAAAGAAGAAATTTAAATGAAGATGTAAAAATAATTCAACTTCATTAGCTGTCAGAGAAATGCAAGTCAAAACCACAATGTCATATTTTATCAAAAAGTTTAAAGAAACTGGGTTCTGATGGCTTACACCTGTAATCCTAACTACTCAGGAGGCTGAGGTCTGAGGATCACAGTTTGAAACCATTCCAGAAAGTAAAGTCCATTTATTATTTCTAATAAACTACCAAAAAAGTTGGGGTTCAAATGGTAAAACATTAGCCTTGAATGGGACAGTGCCCAGGCCCTGAGTTCAAGCCCCATGGCTGATAAAATACAAGGAAAAAAAGCTCATTCCTGTATTCTTAGCTATTTTGGAGGTTGAGACCTAGAGAACCGTGGTTCAAAGCCAGTCCAGGCAGAAGTATCTATGAGACTTCATTTCTAATTAACCAGGGAAAAAGCCAGGCTGGGGGCATGACTCAGAAGCCAGATGTGAGTGAAAATGCCAAACAAGTATAATGTTCTGAGTTCAAGCCCATGCAATGGCAGATTGATTGATGATAGATAAATGACAGACAGACAGGCAGACAGACAGATAGATAGATGATAGGCAAGTAAATAAAAATAAAAACATTTGCAGAGTATGTTCAAGTTTATGGCAGCACAAAAATGTAATTCTAGTATTCAGAAAATTGGGATTTCATTCAAAGTCAGTCAGCCTGGGCTACATTGTGAGACTGTATCTCAAAACAATAGCAACAAAAGAAAAAAATGTTTAACTTTATATAGAGAGAAAAAAGAACAAATGAATTTAACTGAAATTGATTTCAATAGTAATTCAAATCTCTCACAAGGTTTTTAGTTGTAGTGAGCTTTACATGTACTAAAAACATGTAAATGTTTTTACAGGAAAAGAATATTTTACAAGAAACAATATTTTTTATAGAAAAAATAACTTTGGTACTCATTTTTCACAAATGTGTGGATGTCTATTTCAATTTGGGGGAAATCCTGCCTAACCATTTTAAACGACAGATCTATCTTGATATGTCTGGTTACAACCGAAAGCATGATAGTAATTTCTTTATGCTATTTGATTTCTCAAGGACACTTGAAGCGTAGACCTGGATGGTCAGTGAGAGGGGTTCGGTGTCTAGTCTAATAGGTAGATAATTAAATATTAGAGAAATAGTTCATTGTGCTATTTTTGGAGAAAGCATAGTCACTCAAAATGACGGCTATGCACATTTTTTAGCCATTATCTAAGTTAACAAACATGGAAGATGACAAATTTATTTGGGATTCTATTCAAAGATCTTAGGGTTTTCTTTCCACCTCCATCCAAAAGGCTTCATCTCCTCACCTCTTTCTGACATTTTCCATATCCTTTGTCTGCAGTGGCTTTCTTTGGGGGCTCTTAGAATGATTAATTTAACATATTATTATTTGTTTATTTTCTATCTTTATTTCCAAAGAGGTTGAAAATACTACCAAAGGTGTCCTGGTATCCCCAATGCCTGGAAGAGTTCTCAGTGCCGAACAGATAATTCTTGAATGCAGACATGCTCCCTGTAGTACCATAATCAGCTATATCAAGTTCAGAAGAAGGTAACATGGTGACAGAGGCCCTAGAAACTGTGACTACTGAAGAGCAGCTGGTAAGTGCAAGAGGGGTTGGGTGGGGCAGGAATATTACAAAGCAAAGCATATTATTGGTGAGAAAGCCCTTGATGAATGTCAGGTAGAAATTTCCATAGCAATTAAGTGACTAAGACAAAGTAGCAGAGTGACTGTTACTATGTAGGCTGAAACTATGACATGAATGAGAGGTAAACATTTTTTTTTTTTTTTGTCGGTCATGGGGCTTGAACTCTGGGCCTGGGCGCTGTCCCTCAGCTCTTCAGCTCAAGGCGAGCGCTCTACCACTTGAGCTACAGCGCCACTTCCGGTTTTCTAGTGATTTATTGGAGATAGGAGTCTCATGGTCTTTCCTGCCCGGGCTGGCTTTGAACCGCGACTCTCAGATCTCAGCCTTCTGAGTAGCTAGGATTACAGGCGTGAGCCACCGGCGCCCGGCTAGAGGTAAACATTTTAACCTACAAAAAAAATGACCATTTCTAATGTGGCTCTGTTGAATAGAACAGAATCATCCAGTGCCTACACATTTCCAACAGTAGGATGAGCTGCCCAAGATGGAGTGAGCTCTTCATCACTAGATGCATGTGGGTTCTGGTCTATTTAATGTTGATGACACTGTGGAAAGATTTCTGTAGCTGGAGACACAGATTTATTATACTGACTGTAACTTACATCTTTGATTTTTAACTTACTTAGCTGTAAGGTCTTTTTACTGCTTATTTTAAAATCTTCACTTCACAGATAACGGGCAAATTTAAGCCAGTAAGAGGTTTCAGTGATACTTATGAATGGCCATGAAGTGCATGCTGGGCATGGTGGTGCATGCCTAAAATCCCAGCTCATCAGGAGATGGAGGCAAGAGGATCCAAGTTCAAGGCCTGGGCAAGGTTATCTAGATCCTCTCTCATAAGCAAAACTAAAACCAAAAGAGCTGAGGGCATGGCTCAAGTATTAAAGTGATTACATAGCAAGTGTGAGGCTGTAGGTTCAATCTTAAGTAGTGCAACCTTGCAAACAGCATAATGAACTCCATATGAATTTCATAGCATAATGCATTTAATCTGTTTGCAAGAGCTTAGGATCTCAGGTCCAAAACACTCAGGTTTACACAACTCTGGATCTGCCATTTATTAGCAATTAGCTTAAAGCAAGGCACTTTTCTTTTCTTTCTTTCTTTTTTTTCTTTTTTGTGCCTTGAATTCTGGGCCTCGGTGCTATCCCTGAGCTCTTCAGCTCAAGGGTAGCACTCTACCATCTAAGCCCAGTGCCACTTCCAGTTTTCTGGTGGTTAATTGGAGATAAGAGTCTCATGGATTTTCCTGCTGGGCTGGCTTTGAACTGCAATCCTCAAATCTCAGCCTCCTCAGTAGCTAGGCTTACAGGTGTGAGTCACTGCACCTGGTGACACTTAACTTTTCTAAGGTCATTTTTCCCAATGGTAAATGGGGTTACCAGGTAACACAGAAACCATCATTGTAGGACTTCAATGAATAGTAGCAATTGTAATTAACATGTCATTTGATCAGATTGCATAATTGTACACACTAGGGATGTCTAGTTGTTCCTTTCCAGATAGAGAACACAAAAGTCCTAGGCAGCTTATGCACAGACGGACTGCATCTTATTCTTATGAAAAATGGTGTAATATTTAGTGAAGGTGGAAGGTGGTAGGATGGGGGAAGGTTTAATTTGTGTTCTGACCCACTAAGTGAAGAATCAAACTCAGGTATAATGGCAAGTTACACCAACAGCAATTCTATTCTTGAAGGACAGGTCATGCCGCCCATCTTAAAAGAAATGTCTTCAGAATTCATTAAGGTAGAGCACAAAGCAGACATTTATAGATGAAAATCTCAAAAGGTCATTTGGAAAAAGACTGTTTTCTTTTACCTTTCCATTGCCACCGACCTTATGCAGCTAATGGTCTCATATGTGACCACATGTTCAAGCCCTCCTGAAAGGGAAGCTGTCCCAATTAGGCTGGGAATGAAAGAAAAGAGACTGGGTAGAAAGGCTGGAGATAGCAGGGAGAACAAAATGGGAATGTGGTGTGTGTTAGGTCAGCTTATTACCTATCTCCCTTCTAATCACTTTGCATAAAGCCTCAGCAGGAAATCATTTTGTCTCCAAGTGATCACAGCTTTACAGCAATTTTATAATGAAAGGAATGAGGGTTTGCTCCAAGCTGTCCCCTGCATTGTTTGCAGGGAAAAGGCTGCAGGCAGAAACATAAACAGAGGAATCTGCAGAATATACAATATTGTGGCACAAAAATAAACTTTGTGTGTGTATGTCTGTGTGTGTGTGTGTGTATGCGTATACTGGAGCATCATACAGGAAGGATTCTTGAGGCAACTGAAAGATGCCTGTTTGTTGATGCAAGTTGCAAAATTTTTATATACTTTTGGGATTCCCTTAGTAAAGTCAGTAAGTCAAATAAGGTTCCTTTTATAGAATGAGAATCGTAATTTTACCTGAGTGGCCTATTTAGGAGAAATCATCTGGTTAAAAAAAAATAAAAAATCAAAACAGGATGCACCAAGAGAAAACAAAATGTGTAAGGGCAGAAGAAAAGCACAAAACCAGCTTGCAGCCTTCAAAATGGGAAGAAAGGGAAGAAGGGAGAGTAAGAATTGGGGAAGGGGAAAAAATAGATTTTTATAACTCCCTGGATAATATGAAAGTTTGGTGAAAATACTACATGGCCCCGGTAGAAATCCCACCTAAGATTTGAGCTATGTGACCATGGGCAAGTTAATTTCTGTTAATTTTGAAAGTGCTCACTTGATTAAAAAAATGGTATGGATAGCTATATCTTATGAAAATTACATGATGATCAGAAGGATTAGGAATGAAATAGTTTTGTGGCCTACATTACTTCCTTATTTTTCTATTCTTTCTTTATGTTCTTGTGTTTCTATTCTTCCTTTTTCTCCACAAGTCAGTTGTCTAAACAAGTAGCTGCACCACAGTTAGAATGGAGAGGGCGAAGTGGTGGTACCTGAGAATTCAATTAGTCCACCTGCTGCAAACCTGCTGAAAACTACTGATCACTCCCCTCCCCCTCCTTTGGAAGCAGCAGCATCCTACCCCTACCTTCAGTTAGCAAGCACCAGAATGAAAATGTAGACCTTCCCAACACCATTCTCTTGTGGAAAAATAAAAAGTGCATCGTGTGTGCATCCCAAATCAGAAGAAAGAAATGGAGAGCATTATGGAGATTGAACAGCAGCTCTTTGCAATACATAGCCCCTTGGCATAAAAATTCAGAGGGCTAAACGTGTTGATGTCATTGTATTCCTTTGGTTTAATGTATTGATTAATTGCAGGTATCATTATCTGAGTGGTCATATACTGCATTAGAATAGAAGATGAGTAAGGCAAAGTTCATGCTCATGCTTGCTGCAGAGAAGCAGATTAATCCCATTTCAAACAGGCATCGATCACAATGATACACAGAATGTTAACTAAAGGGCTACATGAAATATGCCAGAAGACAATCAATAGTCCCCTGCCCTGCTGCACTGAGCTGAGAAGGGAAGAGATGGGGAGGAAGACAGAAAGGGCAAGGGAGCTGAATCCAAGCCAATATTTGGGAGATTAAAAGAGAAAGGGAGAGAGAGAGAGAGAGAGAGAGAGAGAGAGAGAGAGAGAGAGAGAGAGAGAGAGAGAGAGAGAGAGAGAGAGAGAGAGAGAGAGAGAGAGAGGAGAGAGGAGAGAGAGAGAGAGAGAGAGAGAGAGAGAGAGAGAGAGAGAGAGAGAGAGAGAGAGAGAGAGAGAGAGAGAGAGAGAGAGAGAGAGAGAGAGAGAGAGAGAAGAAATGGTGTGCTATGCCGGGGATAAAAGAAGAAAACCCAGAGCATAAGACAGAGAACTTTAGAGAGGCAGAAGCAGAAAGGCTGGAGCATATGGGGCATTTAAGTCCTCCTCTAATTAAACCGGGGTGTGTCTGCTTTATATGCACTCTTGCCTTTGATTCAGAAAGAAAATGCTGCCAGCCTGAGTTGGAACTATTGTGAGGGTAATGACTTTGAGGAGGCTGGTGGCCAGCTCTGCTTATATTTACTGATATACCCAGCAGATTAGATGTCCTAATGTTAGAATAGCTGTCTATATGCAAAGTCACATCATTAGCATGTGTGCACAGGGCCTGAAGTCCCTGCTGGCCCTGAGAAGCCCTTTAGAGCAGTGCTTTGCTACCGTCCCCAGGGGCTGTTTGCAGAGTCTGTAAATAGGACAGAGGAACAGGGCAATTAGTCTTCTGTGGTCAGTCCAGGCCAGAGGCAGGGCAGAGTGGGAATGCATCACCTTGGCTAAACAACAGTGAAGGTGTTGATGAGGGGAGGTGAGAGGAATAAAGAATCAAGGGGGAGGGGAAGAGAGGCTGTGCATTCAAAGCCATGCTGGAAATGGTCAAGAGGAGACATTCAGGATGAAGCTAGATACCAATTATTGATATTTGCCAAGATCGTGATAAAGGATTTAAGGCACATTGTATGTACACTCTAGTTCCTGGCTTTCTCACACATTTTCTGCTCTTCCCCATTTTCTTTCCCTGGGGAATTCCCACTGATTTCCTCTCATGCTCCTTACTGATTCTCAGAGCCCTACTGGGTTGGGGACCCTTCTGTATTGCTTCTAACACCCCATCAATTTTGCTTTTACTATGGCATTCCAAATATTGTATGGATTCTGGGTCTTTCTGTGTTTGATCTCCTCTATTAATCTGTCTTCTTTATCCTATCTAATGTCTATACATCCCATACGTCCTTGCAGGCAAAACTGAATTTCAGCCAAGTTCGTTTTCCGGGGCTTAGCTCTCTGCTTATGTGGTGCTGAGGAATCGAACCCAGAGCCTCATGCATGCGAGGCAAGCACTCTACCACTGAGCCACATTCCCAACCCTTGTGCTGGTCTTGTAGCTTGATCTCAGGGCCTCACTCTCTTACTTGGTGTTTTTGCTAATGGGTGGTGCTCTATCACTTAAGCTACACCTCTCCTTCCAGCTTTTTGCTTGTTAATTGGAGATAAGAGTCTTATGGACTTTTATGCCTGGGCTGGCTTTGAACCTCAACCCTCAGATCTCAGCTTCCTATGTAACTAGGATCACAGGTATTAGTAGCCAATTGCCTAGGTGAATCTATTCTATCTGAATTAATAAGAACAAGTCCAATCTCAGATTCTTTGTTTGTTTGTTTGGTTGGTTTTTGGTTCCAGTCGTGGGGCCTGAACTCTGGGCCTGGGCACTGTCCCTCAGCTCTTCAGCTCAAGGCTAGCACTCTACCACTTGAGCCACAGTGCCACCTCCGGATTTTGTTTTTTTTCTGCTTATGTGGTGCTGAGGAATTGAATCCAGGGCCTCAGGCATGCAAGGCAAGCGCTCTACCACTGAGCCACCTTCCCAGCCCCAATCTCAGATTCTTTTTTTTTTGGGGGGGGGTCCAGTCATGGGGCCTGAACTCTGGGCTTGGGCGCTGTCCCTCAGCTCTTCAGCTCAAGGCTTGCGCTCTACCACTTGAGCCACAGCACCACTTCCGGCTTTTTTCTTTTTGTTTATGTGGTGCTGAGGAATCGAACCCAGGGCCTCAGGCAAGCGCTCTACCACTGAGCCACCTTCCCAGCTCCAATCTCAGATTCTTTTATCCTCATCATCCCATAGTTTGCTGGGTTCATCACAGCCTCTTCCTAAAATAACCATCTTCACTTCAAGTCTGCTAGTAACAGCTGGGAATGGGCTTCTAATTTCATTCTGGGCACTTGGCTCTTGTCCTATCCTTGAATTTGCCCTTGAATTTTTCAAATCAGATGTAAGTATTTTTTAACCATTATCCTCCCCATAAAGTCCAGTCAGAGATCTTTGGATGTGAAATGTTACACATAGTATATTCTGAGGATTGAAACAACAAAAAGAACATGCCCTATGTGTTCACACTGTAATTCATATTAATTTTTATAAGACAGGTGCTTTAACCAACTAAGCAATGGAGCCCACCCATATTAATTTTTAAATAATTGGGAGACCGACAACTGTGAACAAGATCTGGTTATCTTTTGCAAGAGATTCTCCAGTGTTGGAGACTCAGGAGCCACCTGGAGAGGCAAAGGAGTGGAGGAGTTCAAAGCATCATGTTTGTGGTAATGGTCACAAACTTCCATTTTGTAAAAGTTCTGTTTTGTAAGCTGAACCTTCTAGCCTAAGTTTGTTTGACAGAAAGCTTAAAATCTATGGGACTATGAGAAGTACAAAATGTCATGTCAAAACCAGCTTTACAATGTCGGTGTGGGGGGGGGGGAGGGGGGGTATGATTGGGTGGGGGGGAGGGGGGAGGCTGGGAAGGGAGGTGAAGGGTAAACAAAGGAGGAGGCTGCAATGCTTGGTAAGAAATGTATGCATTATCCTGCCCATGTAATTGTAACCCCTCTGTACAGTATGTTCTCAAATAAAATAAAATTAAATTAAAAAAAAAAGAATTGGAGTGGGAATGAATGAAATACAATAACTCTAAAAAAGAAAAAAAATCTATGGGACTTTTATTTTATTTATTTTCATTCTTTGTAGGCTTGAACTCAGGGGTCTGGCACTGTCTGTTAGCTTTTTCACTCAAGATTGGCACTGTAATCCTCAGATCTCTGCTTCCTAAGTAGCTAGTATTACAGGTGTGAGCCACTAGCACCCAGTTTAAATACTTTGGGAAATCTGGAAAGCTATTGAATTTGTTCATTGATTCTTTGGGTCTTTTTCCTTAAATAGGTCATGATCAAAATTTCCCAACTTCCAAAAGAACAACACTTATATGATGATTGATCCAAATGAAAACTACTCATTGAACTCTTTGTATGTGTTCTTTAAAAACAGTGAAAGGTTGGCCATCAGATTTTGGTTTTAGATTGTGGAATAGTTTTCTATTCCACATTTGAAGTTCATGTACTTCCTCCTGTACAGGGCTGGGGCCTGTGGTGAATGAACATACTCACGGCCACTATATGCAGTCGGTCCAGGAAGCCATCCAATCGCACAAAGACCAAGGAGGATTGGAAATCCCATTCCTTGACTTCTTCGTTCCCTTTGAAGTAGGTATGGATATTCTCCCTTCTGTTCTGAAACACTTGCTTGAAGAAGCTCAAGGTGTCTGAGACCATTTGCAGTTTCCTCTGACTTTCTTCAACCTCATTTCTCAGGAGGTCTTCTGGGCTGAGGTAATTGGAGGCCTGGAATATGAACAGATTCATGTTCCTGCACCCAGATGCAAATGAAGAACAGCCCATAATGTTTTTCCACTACCAGCTCAGAATTGAATAATTATTCAAGTAATATTTTTCTCAAGTTCAACACCTTTGGTGGAACCTTCAGTTGCTCAGGTGGACTGGAACCTGGGTTTCAGTTAAATCAGCTCAGTTTCCTTCAGCTACAGTGTCTTGGGCCAATCATGGTGATAGGGTAAGTGACAAGTGAAAGGCAAGGAGGCACAGTGGAACTTTGTGTTCTTTTCTTATTATATTTCTAAATGATCTTTGGGTACAAAAATATTTCAATTCAACATAATGTCACCCTTCCCATCATTCTCTCCCATCTCTCCCAGTCCCACCCATCCCCCCAAGTTACCTGGTTCCCTTTTCACATTAAATGTGGTGGCTGTACGTGAATGCATATTGCATGGATATTGAAGGTTATGGCTGCATTTGCTTACCTTTCCTCTTTCCATTCATCTGTTCTTCCTCCCCTTGTCTTTCCCCTTCCTCCCAACAATACACATTTCAGCCTCCTGGTATTTATGTGAATAAACTATAAGTTAATTGTTCAAAGGAGTTACACCCTTGTGAATGCAATACTTCAGACTCTATGCCTATGTATAAATGCATATGGCCTTGTATATGTTTTCATCTATGTTTATAGACATGTGAAGAAATGCCTAACAGCTCTGGCTATAAAAAACATATAAATCAAAGCAATGCTGAGATTCCATCTCACCCCAGCAAGAATGACCATCATCCAGAAAACAAAAAACATAACAAGGCTAGTGTCAATGTGGGGATAAAGGAGTCCTATTACACTGTTAGTGGGGTACCATTTGTGAGCATTTGTCTAAAAGATTGCAAGTTAGGATACAGTAAAGCCACTCGCCTTCGCAGGTGCTCCCAAATGTTCTTTTGGGAGTTAATTGAATTTTGATAGTGAAATAATTTCAATGCAAGAATTCATTGGGCCATAACTGTTCATTGTCTTCTCAGGGTTTGAGTTCCTCAGAGGCAAAATAAGGTAAGTTCAGAGGGAAGTACCCAACCAAATGCCTAAGGTCTCTATTCTATTTACAGATATACTCCTCCGGATTTATATTGACCTGTATGGCATCAGATGAGGCATATCCCTGTAACCTAGGCACTCAGAAAGTTGAGGATGGTAAGTTTGAGGCCAACTTAGGCAACTTAGCAAGACCTTGCCTCAAGACAAAATTTAAAAAGAAGCTGGGTGCCGGTGGCTCACACCTGTAATCCTAGTACTCAGGAGGCTGAGATCTGAGGATCCCAGTTCAAAGCCAGCCCAGACAATAAACTCTGTGAGACTCTTATTTCCAATAAACCATCAGAAGACCGGAAGTGGTGCTGTGGCTCAAGTGGTAGAGAGCTCGCCTTGAGCTGAAGAGCTGAGGGACAGTGCCCAGGCCCAGAGTTCAAGCCCCACAACTGACAAAAAAAAAAAAAAGAGCTGAGGATGTAGCTCAGTGTAGCTCCTAGAATGTTCAGGGCCTTGGGTTCAATCCACTGTCAAAACAAGAAGAAAAAAATGAGGAGAAGGAGGAGGAGGAGGAAGAGGAGGAGGAAGAGGAGAAAAAGGAGGAGGAGGAGGAAGAGGAGGAAGAGGAGAAAGAACGCAACCCAAGTGGCTGTTTTATAAAAAGTAGCTTACATATACAGAGTTCTTACCATGTGCAGGGCACTTGCATTATTGTATGGGAGCCTCCCAATCACCTAGCATACTTTGAGATGGATCCTCTCCTTTTGACCATTGTACAGGGAAGAATGACCCAGAGCAAGTCAGTGGCTTGTTGTAGTACACACAGCTGACATGTGGTGGGGTCAAAACTAGGTACAGGGTCTACATTCTGTAGACCCTGTCTCTGACTTAATAACAGTCCTTCCACTCAGATCAAGAAGGGGGTGAAAATTCTCCAGTCCTATGGTTTGCTCCAGCTCAGGGCTTTGGACAGAGGGGAAAGGAAGACTGGGTCTCCCCGGCATTCTGACATTATCAAATACCTCTTTGTGAATTATTGGCATGTGAAATAATAATAATTCAAGTGTGAGAACATTCTGGACCATAATGCTTTGTGAAAAGAAGGCACACTATATGCATTCCTTTGTATCAGTGCCACCCATCCACTGGAGGAGATGTTGCTGGAATGCCCAGGGCCACACACCTGCTGGATGAGCAGGTTGCAAACCTCCTGCAGCAGCACTGTAAGCCTCCCTGGGGATCGGTAACACTTGCAAGTGGCCCAGAGCAGACAGATCACATGAAGTAGAGGTCTCAGCTGGGGCTTCACCTCAGGAAACTCCAAGCTGCCCAGGGTGTCCAGGTGGTGTTGGAGTGGCAGCAGGTGCACATGGATGTCCTGAGCCTCTGTCAGAGCTGGAAGGAATTAGAGATGGTCATGAACACTTGCCTACCTCATGGAGCCCTCTAAACCTGGGAAGTGAAGACTCTGTTAAGCCATAAGTGCAATGTCTTTTTGAACTAAAAAGGCAAAGAGAAGACTGATTTCCAGAAAACCTTCTGGCTCTTATTCAGAAATACAAAACTCTGGAGAGCTCTGAGAAAACTGTCTGATTCTCTCAGCCCCAGCCTGATGTTTTGGTTTAGCAGACGTATCCCTTGATTAATGCTTGCTGGTTTTTGTGCTGCTGGTATTTCTGAGGCAATACAAAATAGATGACAGGGGATGAATTTCAGAACCAGAAAGACCGTCTCCAAATACTGCCCCAGACACTCAGCAATTGCATGACTCTGGACATATTTAACATCTCTCAGCCACAGAAAGGGGCTGATCTGTTGGTAATTTCAAGAGCTCTGCAAAGACAGAAGATAGAGCAAATGGAATGATGAACAACTAACCTAGATGGTAGTGCCTCTGAGGACTATTGGTTAATCTCATTGAGCCTTTATAAAGGAGTCACAGGAACAGAGGAATATCAGCACAGACTGGTGAATGCATGTGCTGTTGTTTTTTTCAGAACCAGGAAAATCTCCTTATTGTAAGTAGCTGGGATTACAAGTATGAACCACTGTAACTATTCTAAACCAATCATCTGTAGTAAAATAGAAAAGCCAGTGGTGCTGTGCATAGGAACCTAGAGGAAATGTGAATGCCCAGTGAGCAAGTTGAACTGGAAGGGAACATCTGTAAATGTTCTTAGGTTGTAGTATATGAATAAGGCAGTGCATTTTGTTTGGTAGGTTGTTTTAGGGAGAGGTGCTTACTTGGTTTCTGGTAGTACAGGGATTTGAACGTAAGGCTTTACACTTGTTAGGTAGCAATGAGCTATTTATCCAGCCTTTTGCTTTTTTAAAGTTACATTTTGGATAAGGTCTTATCTTTTTGTTTGGAGCTGGTCTCAGACAGCGATCCTTTTACCTATGCTTCCCAAGCAGCTAGGATCATAGACTCATATTCCCACTTCTGACTTGGTTGTAACTGGGTCTCACTAACTTTTTTTGCCTGAGTGGCTTTAAATAGCTATCCCAAGTAGCTGGTATTATAAGTGTGAGCCACTATACTCATCCTAGGATCAGTGTTTTTGATGTAGTAAAGGGGATCAAACTCAAGAATTCTTGTGTAGCCGGGTGCTGGTGGCTCATGCCTATAATCCTAGCTATTCAGGAGGCTGAGATCTGAGGATCGTGGTTCAAAGCCAGCCAAGGCATGAAAGTCTGTGAGACTCTTATTTCCAATAAACTACTAGAAAACCGGAAGTGGTGCTGTGGCTCAAGCAGAAGAGTGCTTGCCTTGAGCTGAAGAGGGCAGGGACAGCGCCCAAGCCCAGAGTTCAAGCCCCACGACCGACCAAAAAAAGAATTCTTGTGTGTTAAGCATGCACACTACTCAGCTATACCATAGCTCTATTGTTTTAAATTTTTAATGTTTTATGTTGTTGTTCTTATTTTATTAAAATGTTTTCAATCTTTATTTGTTGAACCCACACATAGGAAACTCAAAAAATACTCCCTTTATGAGACAGGACCAGTATTCCAGAAATTGCTTTAATATAGGACATAGATACTCTTATAGACAGTTATACGACACAGCTTTAGCCCTCTATTTTAAGACTTTACCTAAGCTTATCTGTGAATTGGCTAGCCCAATCCACCTGAGCCAAAGGAAGATTACCTCAAAGGTATTATCCTGAACTTCTGGCTTAATAGTTGTAAGGCTCAATATACATGGGAATGTGTTGATATTATGGTTGTACTTTACATCACCAATGGGTACAAGATGTGAACTGAAAGTCAAATGCCATTGCAAATTGATTATAGTAATAATTCTGAGTTGGAGAGCTGATGGCAAAGATTAGGGGGAGAGGATTCCAAAATCCTCTTCAAGTGTGTTGTGAAGAAGAGGAGGCTAAGACTATCATGCTAGGGTGTACTGTCTTTCTGATAGCTTTCTTGAAGACTTTTCAAAAGCAAAAATCTCCCTTAGTAATACTAATAGGCACTACCCTGATTTTGTTTTGGGGAGGTGGTACTAGAGATTGACTGAAGGGCCTTGTACTTACTAAACAAGTTGCTCTACCAATTAAGCCATAGCCTCCAGCACCTTTCTATGTTGTCTATTTTTGAGATGGGGTCCTATTTTATGCTAGGGTTAGCATGGACTGTAGTCTTCCTATTTGTGCTTCCCTGAGTCTGTGGGGATGACAGGCATGAGTCACTGCACCCAGGCACTGTAGCTGAGAATAACAGGTGTTATCTCAACATTGGGTGAGATAGGGTCTCATAAACATTATACCCAGACTGGCTTTGAACCAAGATCTCCCAATCGCCATCCCTCAAAGTAGCTAGGATTACAGTATTGAGCCACTGCATGTGGTTTCTAGGAACATACTATTTTAAGAAAACACAGTAGCTCTGTAGTCCAAGCAAGGGACATTCACTTTGGATTACAGGCAAACAAAGATAGACATAGGCAAACTGGGCTCGTATTTTCATTCTGCTCAATGGTAGAGTTCCTGCTTTGAATATGCAAGGGCTGAGTCCAATCCCCAGCACCACCATTAAATATCTGGGTGGAGATTGGTTCCAGGCTTGGATGGCCAGATCCAGAGATGATCAAGTCTCTCATATAAAAAGGTGGAAGTATTTGCATAAAACCAACATACATTCGCCTTTATACTTCAAATCATCTTTAGACTACCAATTGTATTGAATATAGTTTAAACACAATATAAGAAGTTGTTATACTAAATTTTTTAACTGGTGTGCTGCAAGGGATGGATCGAAAGCTTTAATGCATGCTAAGAAGACATACACTTGAACTATACCTAACTTTATTGTTTAAAAGTTTGTATTGTTGCTGGGCACTGGTGGTTCATGCCTGTAATCCTAGCTACTCAGGAGGCTGAGATGTGAGGATCACAGTTCAAAGCCAGCCTGGGCAGAAAAGTCTGTAAGACTCTTATCTCCAATAAGCCACTAGAAAACTGTAAGTGGCACCATGGCTCAAGTGGTAGAGAGCTCACCTCAGCTGTCCACACTGGCTGTAATGAAGCACCGAGACCGAACTTGAGAGAGAGAGAGAGAGAGAGAGAGAGAGAGAGAGAGAGAGAGAGAGAGAGAGAGAGAGAGAGAGAGAGAGAGAGAGAGAGAGAGAGAGAGAGAGAGAGAGAGAGAGAGAGAGAGAGAGAGAGAGGAAGAAACAGAGACAGAGATAAAGACAAAGACACAGACAGACAGACAGACAGAGATGGAGACCTGACTGGTGCTATGATCAGTTTATTCAAAAGTCAGGTGTTGGTGAGTTTTTATACCATCTATGGGATGGTATTAAGAACTAGGCTATTAAGAGGTGGTTAGACCATGAGAGATTTGTCCCCTATGAATAGGATTTGGTCCTTCACACCATATGAGGACACAGCATTCCTCCCCTAGCGGATGTAGCAGAAGTTGCTATCTTGGAAGCAGAAACCAGCATTCCTCAGACAGGCTAATCTTATCTTCCTAGCCTCACAAATACTGAGAAATAAGAGACTGCTCTTTACAAAAATCACCGGGTCCCTCATAGTCTGTTATAGCAGCACAGATCCACTAGGACAATTATAACTGGTCTCATTAGGCCATGCATGCCCCCTCATAGCAGGGAGAATTCCTTAGAGGGCTTTTATTGCCCTCAAGTGGACTATTGCTTACTGTTTCCCAAGGTTTTTCATGTTTTTCATCCTGCAATCAATTCCACTTCTGACAACCTTCCTCTATCCTTTGAGCCTCCTTCTTTATTTCTCACCGTTTTCTAGTTGATGCTTATTAATCCAGAGACACTTAATTTCCTCTCCTCTCTTTAGTCTATCATGGAGCCAATAAACTAGCCTGAGTGTGATTAACAAGAATAATGAACCTAGTATATTTATGTGGGATAAAGTAAGCCAGATGCTCAGAAATTAAATTAGAAATGATAAGATCATTTGATTGCCTTTAAAATCTTTTTATTCTTAGTAGATCCTGCCAAAATTTCTGGCCAAGTTGCTACCTAACATCTCTAATAGAATCTTCTCTTCTTCCAACAAGGGAATCAAATTACATATTAAAGGATTACTAGCTGGGTGCTGGTGGCTCACACCTGAAATCCTAGCTTCTTAGGAAAGGCAGCAATCTGAGAATCCTAGTTCCAAGGCAGCCCAGCTAGGAAAGACCCTGAGATTATTACCTCAAATTAACCACCAAAAATCCAAAAGTAGAACTAGGGCTTAAGTAGTATAATGCTATCCTTGATCAAAAAACCTACAGCACACACACACACACACACACACACACACACACACACACACACACACACACACACACACACACACACACACACACACACACACACACACACAGTAGTGTTTATTTGGTTCTATTATAATGTTTTTTTCTAATTTGATTTTTCAGTATATACACTACTAGAAAGAACATTGGTAGCTGGCTTAGGGAAATCAAACTTTTACAACCATTAATTTATATATGTGATTAGTTTCTTAATATACAATTGGGAAAATATTATGGGAAACACTAAACAGCCAACTCATAACATATTTTCTGATGTTATTTTATTTCAGAGCTCCAAAAGCATTTGCACACTTCCATTATACCTGTGGTATCTGTGTCCAACCCAAAACATTGCTTCCTTAACATTTTCTTCCAAATTGGCTCCCATTTTAAGCTACATAAAATCACAGTTCCTTGGTACCTATGGGAGCCTGGATTCGACATCTGAGGATGCTCACATCCCTTACATAAAAAACACATAATATTTGCATATAACCTACACAACCTTCTTGTATACTTTAAGTCATCTCTAGATTACTTGTAATGCCAACACAGTGTAAATGCAGTGCAAATAGTTATTATATGATTTATGGAATTGTAATCTCTTTGTACCACTACTTAATAATAATAGTAATAATAATAAACAAATGAAAAGTTTGAAATGGTTGTTATACTCTGTTGTTTTGGGAATGATGACAAAAAATGTTTGTACATGTTCACTTTGTACAAATT
This sequence comes from Dipodomys merriami, assembly GCF_024711535.1. Lineage (NCBI taxonomy): Eukaryota > Metazoa > Chordata > Mammalia > Rodentia > Heteromyidae > Dipodomys > Dipodomys merriami. The sequence goes on from NW_027203270.1 coordinate 1,335,634, forward strand.
TTTTGTGTGTATGTGCTAGTAGTAGGTTTTGAACTCAGAGCCTGGGCACTGACCCTTAAATTTTTGTGTTCAAAGATAATGCTCTACAGTGTAGGCCCCAGGTCCACTTCTGGCTTTTTTTGCTGGTTAATTAGAAATGAGTCACATGCACTTTCTTGCCTAGCCTAGTTTTGAACCATGATCCTCTGATTTCAGCCTCCTAAGTAGCTAGGATTAAAGGCCTGGCAAGTGTGTACAAAAATTTTAAAATAACTTTCAGCCTAGGAATGTAGCTTAGTGGTAGAGTGCTTACCTAGTATGCATGAAGCCCTGGGTTCAATTCCTCAGTACCACATAAACAGAGAAAGCTGGAAGTAGCACTGTGGCTTAAGTAGTAGAGTGCTACCTTTGATTAAAAGAAGCTCAGGGACAGTGTCCAGGCCCTGAGTTCAAGCCCCAGGACTGGCATAATAATAATAATTTTCAACCCATATTGGTTGAATTCATGGGTATAGAAACTACAGACAAAAAGGAAAACTTTAGATTACTATCAAAATGTAAACCATTTTGTGTGTATGTGCGAGGGCTATGCTTTATGACATTTTCAAAACACCTGTTTACATGTCTTCCACACTCATCTTTCACATCAACAGCAGCACATGAGCCACTTTTTGAGGAGGACATTTGTTTATTTGAATTGAAGTGCAAACTGAAAACAAGAGCTGACTCCTCTGGGAGACAACAGCTCTTGTGCAGCAGAGAAATGAGGCCTTAAAATACATGTGTTCAAGCTGGTTTCAAATACTGTCAGTGCAGCCTCTGCAATGCAACTTGGGGACCCAGAAGGACCTCAAAGACTATCTACTTATGCTGGTGCTTCTGTGTTACATAGTTCATGTCCAAAAAAATCCATCAATAAAGCTTGATTGTGCTACATGTCTGTAATCTCAGGAAGCTGAGATGGGTGAATTACAAGTTCAAGGTCAGCCTTGGCTACATAGAAAGCCCTTCTCAAACTAAAGCAAAACAACAAAAAATGAAAAATAAAGAAAAGTTAGAAAGCAACAACAACCACATTAGTGGAGGTATGGTTAAAAAGCTAAGCCCTGTGTTGGAGCCCCAATACAGAGGAGAAAGTGGGGGGGGGGAATCAAAGAAGGGAGGGAGGGAAGAAAAGAGGGAAAGAGAGAGTGAGCGAGCCAGCGAGCCAGCAAGAGAGAGAGAGAGAGAGAACAAGAGAGAGAACGAGAGAGAGAGGATGAGAGAGAGAAAGGGAGAAAAGAGAGAGAGAGATCCATTGTTGGAACTTTTATTCTTTTAGTTAAATGGGTTCCAAATCCCATACCCTAGGAGGAAAAGGTTGCTGAGATATCACCCCAGCCAGATCTGGCTACAGGACACAGCCCCCATTCATCAAGCAAACAGACCTTGATTAGTTTCATATTTTGGACCTACAGAAGAAACAGTATTTAAGAAATTTCTGGGAGAGGAAATATGTTTGAAAATCACTGCTTAGATTAAGCTTAACTCATATGAAATTGAAAATACCTTTAAAAGTACATTTTGACCTATGGTACTGAAGGGTGAGGAGATTTGATAAGGGAGGGCAAAGTGCATCAATGAGGGATGAGGGATTCCTGAAAATAGTTACCTCTTCCTAATCATAGGTTTTGCTGGCTTTGCAATTTTGACAAGACTGATCTTGTCTGATGCTCAGAGGGACAGGAAATTGCAGGCCCATCTGACCATGGGAACTGAAAATACAGATTGAAGGGTGACAGAGTATAGATTTCTCAGGGAGCCAAGAGGGCCAGAACCCAAATTCCAGAGGAGAGAACACACATTTGGGCAGTATAGCCAATAAGGAGGTCCTGTCCAGCCAGATGATCTCACAGGGTCTGAAGAGGAGGGGTAGGTGGGCAGCATGTACACCCCAACTATGGTACACATGAAAGCTCAGAGAGGTTATGTAAGGTTGCCCAAGATCACAAAGGAGTTGGACTACAAGCCAAGCACAGTTCTGTTTGGCTCACCTCCTCTGACCTCTATTGGGTCAGTTAGAAAGTTATAAGCACTTGATGAGGCTGACATAAGAAAGAGAAGTAAATGTGTCATTAAGTAAGAAATCCAAGTCAAAGGGATTTGTGAGGCAAGCATTGGCAGCTTGAGCCTTAGATCTCAGGAGATCTAAGGATCAAAGTTTGATGCCAGTCTATGCAGAAAAGTCCCCGAGACTCTTATCTCCAGTTAACCAGTGAAAAGCCAGAGGTAGAAGTGTGGCTCAAGTGGTTGAACATCAGTCTTGAACAGAAAAGCCAAGTGATATTGCAAGGCCCTATGTATAAGCCCCAGAGCCAGACAAAAGAGCAGGGGGATTTGTGAAAACTCTGGTCCTCACCTGCTACAACGTCTCTGACCAAGGCTTTGAAAGCTGGATAGTAGCTGCTCTGAAGCTTGTCTAGGAGCTCAGCTATGCCCCTCATCTTCATGGTTCTCAGTTGATTATAAATGCACTCCAGATCCTCATACCTGTTATGCCACAGAGAAGGGTGAATCCAAGTGAGCATCAGGAAATACCATCCATCTAGTGATGCCCTACCCTCCCACAGGCAGAGGGTCTCTGCAGATGACCATGCTTCTACACTAAGGGCTGGGGGACATCTGTCTCCTAACAGTGAGGGCAAAACCCTGTGTTGGGAACACAGGTTCAAAAGGGCAGCGTCAGGAGACATTGCTGTGACCATCTGGTGGCTGAAAAGCTTGGCAGCTGGAGGTCATTAGCTCTTGCAGCAAGGCTGGATAGGGTGAGAGCAGCATTGTTGGAGCAAGGCTGCTAGAGAAGGGTCTTGCCATAGGTTAGGAGCCAGGCATGAGGATGGGCATCTCAGCATGGTGGTACGTATAGGGCTGGAGCCCTACAGGCAGACCTGATCATGTGACATGGGCAATCTCCAGCCAATGTGGGGACAGGGACATCTGTTCCCAACATCTGTCTGTCTCCTTTTGAGTAAAGGATTTATCAGCACAGTGATAAACAGGAGCAAGGACATGGGAAGTATGGGGAGTGGGGAGTGGGGATAATCAGAAGCAATAATGAGTTATTTCTGGTCACACCATGGGACTGAGACAGAGCAGATATTAATGATAATTTGGGGATCTAGAAGAGGCTATTCTGTAGCCAACTTCCAAAAATCCCTCTGTTTTCAGCTCCTTCCAAAAGGTGTATGTGCTTAACCTCCACTGTCCAAGGAGAAGGGAGCAGAAATTAGAAAAATATTCAAAAGTGTTGATGGATTTTACACATGACTGAATAAAAATCGAAGAAGTTACAGAAGATGACATTGACAGTAGCCCAAGAAAGGAAAGAATGCATCTCCCAGTCCACAGAAAAGCTGTATTGACTCACTTAGCTGTCTTCCTTAGGGAAGATGAGAAATATGCAGAGGGAGGGAACTACTCACGGGTTAACTTCCTTGGCTTTTTCCTCTACAAGATACTGTCCCAGAATTTGGGCATGTGCCTCCCTGCCTACCTGCTTTTCCAGAACTCCAGCTCCATCTTGGGGGTGGGATGCTCCCCTTGGAGGAGAGGCAGAGAAGAATCTCTCTTCAGCAACACCTGGATTTGGTGGCTCCACTTGACCACTGCAGACTCAATGGCATAGATAACTGACTTATCTATAGAATTCAAGCTGTGAAAGAGAAAAGAAATCTCCTGGAACTCATCGAAGTAACTTCAGCTTGGGTGTGTATTAGTCTTTTTTCTATTGCTATAACAAAATTCCTAAGGCTTGGAGATAACTTATAAAGAAAAGAGGTTTGTTTCCCCCATGGTTTGGGAGGCTAGAAGTTCAAAATTGTGATGTATTACTCATTTGTTTGTCATCTCCTGAGGGCATTGTGGCAGATATCATCATGGCAGAAGTAGGAGCCAGAAGTAACACATGGCAAAACAGGAAAGCAGAGAACAACAATCCCTCTGGAAGGAATAAACTTAAGTCCCATGGATCTATGATAGTCTTCTCTGAGGGCAGGGCCTCCAATGGACTAATTACCTTGCACTAAGCTCCACCTCTTCAGGATCTATTATTTTCTAACTTTGCCAATAATTTAGCTCCAAATGCATGAACACTTGTGGGGAAAACTCAAACCATATCCAAACCATACCTCTGAGTAGCCCCTACAAAAGAACTCCACATCTTAAAAAAAAAAACAAAACAATAACAATAACAAAAACAGAAGCTGGACATTGGTGGCTGACTCCTGTAATCCTAGCTACTTAGAAGGTTGAGATCTGAGGATCCTGGTTCACAGCCAGACTAAGGAGTAAAATCTGTGAGACTCATCTCCAATGAACCACCAGAAAACCAGAAGTACTGCTGTTGGTCCAAAGTGGTAGAGTGCTAGCTTTGAGCACAAAAAGCTCAGGGGCAGCAACCAGGCCCTGAATTCAAGCCCCATGGCCAACAAAAATAAAAATAAAAAATAAAAAGAACATATGGAAAATTCCTTCTAACCTGTGAATTCTTTAGAATTTTCTGAAGCAGGGTCTTACTGTATCGTCTAGGATGGTTTAAATATTGCTCTGTAACCTAAGCTGTCCTTGAACTCACAATATATTCTCTGCTGTTGGGATTTCAGGCATGTACCACCACTACTCCCAGCTCCTAGACTGTGAATTCTTTTTGTTTTTCATTGTGGGGCTTGAACTTAGGGCCTGGGCACTTTTCCTGAGCTCTTTTGCTCAAGGCTAGTACTTAACCACTTTGAGCTACAGCTCTACTCCTGTGAATTCTTACCATGTTTTAGTGATAGATTTTCTTGAGCAGTCAATTAGATGTACTGAAACTTCTCTCCCATAAACATGGCTATTTGTATACATATCCAACAGTATATTAAGGGGCATATGCTGAAGACCAGTTTTAAAACTTCAGTGCTGTCAGATTTTGCTGTCACTGTAAGAATAGGTGGGACAGAGCCATCAGATGACCAACCAACTCTTATTTGAATCTCACCAGTGAAGGCATGAAGGCCAGCTTTCTATGTGAGGAAACAGCTCAGTAGATTGCCTCTTCCAGGAAGAAACTACATTGAATTATATCTGCTTCCCTGGGATTTGTTCATTTTGTTGTTCTAACTGCTGCAGCAAGAAGAAACGGGTTACTTCCTACTCAAGGTATACTAATATCTTTGAATAAATGCCATCATCACAATTTCACAGTCTTCCCTTTTCCAATGGAGAATGAGATTCCAAAGCTTCTGCCTCATATACCTCTTTTGTTTTATTCTGTTTTAAATAGCTTAGCTATCTTTGGAAGAAATAAAAAATTAAAAGAAAATAGTTTAGCTGCCTGTGTATAGTTTTACTGAAAATCATACCTGCCAAGTACCAAGGGCACAGTGAGAAAGAAAGGAAGTGTATCCTTCACCTTTTCTAATCAGAAACCCACCTTCACTTAATTAAATTCATGTTTGCTGAAACAGGATATGGCAAACATGATTATGAAAAGTATTAGAGGGAGAAGATACTCACCTTCCCTAAAAAAATGATTCAGCCTTTGTGGAAATTATCAAATTTGAACAAAGGGAGACAAACTCGGTAAGGATTATATACACACTCTTCGTGCCATTCAGTTGAAATATAAAGGGACCAGAAGAAGGGTAGTTAAAATTTATTTATTTTGAAAACTGAGTATTTTTATTAAGCCCCAATAAGTTTCCTAGTTAAGTGGGAAATTACTTCCAATTATGTATGCAGTAATTACTTCCAATAGAAAAAATAAACTCTCAGTAAATGGTGCTGGCAAAATTGGTTAACTACTTGTAGAAAACTAAAGCTAGATCCTTATATATCACCCTGCACCAGAATCAACTCCAAATGGATCAAAGACCTTGGAGTCAAAGCAGACACTCTGAAAACATTACAGGATGGAATAGGAGAAACCCTAGGTCTCCTTGGCATGGGCCGGAATTTTCTTAATAGAGACCCTGAAACATAACAAATCAAAGAAAGCTTGGACAAATGGGATTGCATGAAATTGCAGAGCTTCTGCATGGCAAAGGACATAGCTAGCAAGATCAATAGAAAGCCCATGGATTGGGAGAAGATCTTCACTAGCCATACAACGGACAAGGGTCTCATATCGAAAATATACCTGGAACTCAAAAAATTAAATCCCCCAACAACAAATCTTCAAAGAAACAACTGCCCAATAAATGAGTGGGTTAAAGACTTAAAGAGAAACTTCTCTGAAGAGGAAAGAATGATGGCCAATAGACACATGAAGAAATGCTCAACCTCCTTAGCCATAAAAGAAATGTTAATCAGAAAAACATTGAGATACCACCTCACCCCAGTTAGAATGGCTATAATCAAGAACTCTAATAACAACAGATGCTGGAGGGGATGTGAACAGAAGGGAACCCTACTGGATTGTTGGTGGGAGGGTAAACTTATTCAACCACTTTGGAAAGTAGTATGGAAGTTCCTCAAGACTCTACATAGAGCTCCCCTATGCATTTACCCAAATGTTCACAAACAAGACCACACTAAAGCTATCAGCACGACTATATTTATTGCAGCCTTATTTACCATTGCTAAGATAGGGAACCAACCCAGATGCCCTTCAGTAGATGAATGGATCAAGAAAATGTGGTATATATACACAATGGAATTCTATGCCTCCATCAGAAAGAATGATATTGCCCCATTTGTTAGGAAATGGAAAGACTTGGAAACAATTATATTAAGTGAGGTAAGCCAGGCCCAAAGAAACATAGGTCCCATGGTTTCCTTTATTTGCAGTAACTAGTATATGTCTGAGTCAAGCAGAAAAGGTCAGATAAGTTGATGTTAGGGAAATGAACCCTAAGCTATGTATTCAAATGTTTTTTCCTTTCATGTGATTGTTTCTAACACAGTTATAAGATTATTTCTTTGTTGCTTTGTATGTCCCTCCCCCATGGTATAACCCATGCTTTCACTGTATTTGATGTTGGTATAATTTGTGGAGGAGAAGGGAAAAACAAATCGTTTAAATAGGGATACAGGTGGACCCATTGCAAGGAGATGTACAAGTTGTTAGGTCAAAAACGAACTTTACAACTTTGGTGAGGGGGTAGGGGGTAGGGGGAGGATGGGATGGGAAGGGGAAACAAAGGAAGAGGCTACAATGCTTGATAAGAAATGTACTCATTATCTTGCTCATGTAATTGTAACCCCTCTGTGCAGTATTTTCACAATAAAAAAAGAAAAAAAGAAAAAATAAACTCATTCTGAAGTATATTGCTGTTGTGTACAACAATATATTATTCTTCAGTCATGTTGTGTTTCCTGAATAAGTAACAATGACAGTGATACATTGAAAATTCCTAGCAATATGGTAAACCTAACTCATGTAGGAAGCTCACTTGTGGCCATATACAAATAGAAATTCTAGATAAAATAAAAGCCATTTTTATATGCACAGTGTAGCTTGAGAGAAAAAAAAATTCCCAAGGGATAAGGTGACCTCAATGGTGGAATGCAAAGTGGAGCCTGATGGTACCTCTGACATCTCAAAGGAGAAGAGACTGATGTTTTAATGGACTCCCTAATAAACTATATTGCTTCTTCCTAGGGGTAGGGGAAAATCCCTAACACCTGTTTTTTTTTTTAATGCTACAGCTACTGGGGGAGGAACAGCTGGAACCATAACAAAGGCCACTAGAGTTAGTGCTGTGACACTGTGTACTGAGTAAACGTGGATGAGGAGTATAGGCTCCGGGACTGGCCTGGGTCTTCACCAATGACGAGCTGTAGCTTGATAAAGCAAAGCACTGGAATCAATGTGGCTGCTCTCAGCCCTAACATGATTCTGAACAAATGAAGGCCATGCTGCTGTGATAGCTTAAAAGGCTTTAGAAAGCATTGTAAGGATGAGGGATAAAGTGGGGGCACGCATACCGACCAATCCCAGGATATTGGCCAGCAGACACTGGGCTTGGGTGTGGATCAAGATGTACAGAGTCAGGAACAGAAGAGTCATTTGAAGAAAATATCTGAATAAACAAGCTTGCCTTCTATCTCAGAGGTACATATGGTCAGGCTGGCGATACTTACGCTGACTCACTTTCAGAATCCACAAACTCCATTTCTACTGGAAGAGGCAGCAAAGTTCTCCCTTTCACTTGCTCAAGGATAACCAGGAGGTCACACTGCAGGCTGTGGGCATGCCGCCTGACATCTTGACATACCATGTGGGGCCAGTCTAGGTGATTCTTCTCATTAGCCAGGACAGGTATAATGACCTGTAACAGAAGTGTATGCAGGGGAAGGTAAGCATTCTACATCTAAGCCTTTAGAGAAAAACATTTCAGAAAATGTCCATCCATCCTTCCTTCAGGTCATGATGCAAGACTGAGGTCCAATGCTATATGATGCTTTGGCTTTTGGCAAAAGCAAAATGACCTCTAATAGACTACCTGCAAGTTTTCCTCTTTGCTCTGATCCTGTGGGTAAGGAGTCCTAGCCAAATAACTCTCCTTACTATGGAGGGACAAGAACACCGCCTGCTTTTCCCTGAATGTCAGGCTTCAGTTCCTTGCCAGCCCCTGTAACTCTTGGAACAAGCCAACTACATCCTCCCACAGGAACCCAGGGGGCACCAACCCCCTCCATACCACAAAGTAGCCCTCCCCAACCCAGCTGCTCTGTGTTCCCTCTATTCTCAAAAGCAACCTTAAATGCCCTTGCCTGGTGGACTGCCCTCTTCTCTACTGAGTTTGTGTGATTGGTAGGACACTGTCTGTGTCATCTACTCTGAATTAGATGTCATAAATTCAAGTTGTCACTATTATCCTAGGATCATGAATATTTCCTTCACCAATTGTGGGTAAATAAGAACTGATGGAAATGCTCACAAAGGCCAGAACCAAAAAAGGGGGAAAAACGACAAAAAGATAGGGGCTTCATGAAGGTAAAGATGACCTGTTTATATAAATTGTGTGAGAGGCACATTTTAAGATGTGCAGATCATGTTTATATCCATATCTCTGGAGTAAACGTTAGTCAATGTTGAACACACAACATATGTCCTTTTGGCACTGAATCTGAGCCAATAAGGGTCTGGCCAAAGTATCCTATCAGAGCTTTTCAGGGAGGAGATAGCTACTTTTTTGTATTAGCCTGGAGTATCAATGCAGAGAAAAGAGAATTCATTTGGGGAAAGATCAAGTCCTGGTTACTGTTTGAGCTCCTGAACTTAGTGTCTCCAGAAGTTTTTTTTTTAATTGACTTTCTGTCACTAGCAACTGCAAATTTTGTCAGTGTAGCACACTAGAAGCCTGTGCCTTTTAAAATCACACAACTCAGTAAGCATCAGTGGCTTGCTTATACCTATAACTCCAGCAACTCAAAAGGCTGGGATTTGAAGGACTGTGGTTCTAAAGTAACCAGTGCTTTGTTTGTTTTGTTTTGTTTTTGAGGTAGTTCACGAGATTCCATCTCCAAAATAACTAGCACCAAGTAAGGTGAGTTAGGCACTAGTACCTTATGCCTGTAATCTTTTTAGCTACTCCGAAGGCTGAAATGTGAGGATCACAGTTTGTAGCCAGACTGGGAAGAAAAGTCTATAAGGCTCTTATTTCCAATTAACCACTAATAAGCTGGAAGAGGAGGTATGGCTGAAGTGGTAGAGCACCAGTCTTGAGAAAAAAAAGCTAAAGGAGAGCACCCAGGCCTTGAGTTCAAGCCCCAGCCCCAATACCTGGGCTGGAGGCATGGTTCAAGTGGAAGAATACCAAGCAAGCTGAGCAAACATGCAAACCCTGGTACTGGCATGTGTATGCATACGCACATACACACACTTACAAAATTATGCAACTAATGTGATGTGGGAGCTACCAAAGAAACAATGAAAAGGAAACACGAATCCAGATGGCTGATTAGTTTCTGTATATGACTAGCATGTAAAATTCCAGAAGATGATCCTTCCCTGTTCTTTCTGGAAACATTGATTGAGCTGGGAACTTATGTGAATGGAAAGCATAAAAAGGAAAAACAAACGTTCCTTACGAAACTATATCATATTCATATTGAGAAAAGACTTTGGGCCCAGAGCAGAAGCCCTGACTGGGAAAGAGAATGAACTGGATTCCCCCCAGGATCTCGAAGGTAGGGATTGAATCTCGTTGGGTCCTTACAAGCCTGCAGTGTGCCTCCCCTGTTCTGAGCACAGAGGTCTATGAATGCATGCTGTCTGCAGAAAAAGTGGTGGGTGGGTTTTGGTTTGATTTTTGAGGGCTTTGAGTGACAGAAAAATAACAAATGTAAATTCTCTATGAAATGAAGATGTACTCATTCATTTATTTAGTTTTTTTTTTTACTTAGTCTTTTTATTGCAACAGGGTCTATGTAGCCCAGGCTGGCCTTAAACTCGATATCCTTCTGCTTCAACTTCCTGAGTGCTGAGATTATAGGTATATGCACTCTACCTGGATAGTGAGTACTAATAAAACACTTATATGCTAGTGCCATTCCAAGTGCTAGGACACATCAGAGAACAACACAAAGAAAGGTCCATAACCTCATAAAGTTTATATTCTAGGAGAGCAAAAGTCAACAGGTAACCTTTGTCAATAAGAATAAATATGGCAGGGGAAGGAGACCACAGGGTGGAAGGGATGTAATTGTGAATACTGAAGCCAGCATCAGTCTCATTGAGATGATAACACTTGAACAAAGAGTGGAGAGGTTGGGAAGAGCTCTGCAAAGACTTGGGGGATGTATATTGCAAGCAGAAGATGTAAACAGTGCAAAGGTCCCAGGTGGGAGTATATCTGATATGATGGAACAGTGCAGAAACTTGTGACATTGAAACAGGGCAGGACCAAGAAAATGGGATCTTATCATGTGCAGTCTTGCCCCCAGGATTCTGACTTTTGCTCTTGGAGAAATGAACAAGGTTGAAAGACTTTTGAGCAAAGGAGAGACATGCTGTGACATTGTTTAGTGGCATCACTTAAGCTGTTGTGAAGAGATCGATGTTTCAGGGCAAAAGCAGAAAAGGAGGTCAGTTAGGGAGTTACAGCTATAGTAAACAGTGACTTGGCACAGGAGTAGCAGTTGTGGTGGAAGGAATAATCTAAGTCTATAGGCTTTGAAAGTACAATGTGACATCTTCATGTTTGGGAGGTATGTAAGAAAATGTAGCCTCAGCATGATGTTCAGACTTGAACCTTGAGCCACAGGAAAACTGGCATTGTGGAGAAGACTCAAATAGAGACATATCAGGAAGTTTTAAACAGAGGATTAGAGGATTGCTTGTGGACATGACAAAATTGGAATGTATCTGCTAGATTTCAAGATGGAGACACTGGGAAGGCAGATATGCAAATAGGGGCTCAGAGGTGAAGGAAGGGCTGGAGATAAATTTAGGTGTCAGAAATGGCTTATAAAATTTTGAAATTGAATGGTATTTCCCTAAGGAAAAGGATATGTGTAGAAAAGAGAAGATGTCCAAGGAATGAGCCCAAGCATTTTTCATTTCAATGTTAAGAAGCAGAAGAGGCTGGATGCTATTGGTTCATACTTGTTATCCCAGTCACTCAAGTGCCTCAGATCTGAGGATTTGTGGTTCCAAGCCAGGCTGGGCAGAAATCCTCAAGACTCTTAAATCTAACTAATCAGCAAAAAGTCAGAAGTGTAGGTGTGGTTCAAGTGTCAGAGTGGCCAGGCATAAGCAAAAAGGCTAAACAAGAGTGCAAGGCCTTGAGTTCAAGCTCCTATTCTGACACAAAAGGAAGGAAGGAAGTTAGGAAGGAAGGAAGAAAGGAAGGAAGGAAGGAAGGGAGGGAGGGAGGGAGGGAAGGAGGAGAGGAAGAAGAAGATAGAAGAGGAGCTTCCAACATCAGACTCTCTGAGAATGGGTAAAAAGTTGGACAAGAAATGTACTTATGTACATTTTGTACTTATGTACACTTTGTACATTATGTACTTATGTACCTTACTTATGTAACTATAACTCCTCTGTACATTACCTTGACAGTATTAAAAGAACAATAGAGATAGGATTAAGTTTTAAAAAAGCCAGAAGCCTGGATTCCTAGAAGTCTGAGGAGCAAAGAGTGTGGTTGAAGGAGAGGCTTGCCATGTGCTGTGAACTAATTAAGCAGTCCAGTGGAGATAGTTAGGAATATTGCCAAGTTCTTTTACTCCTCTTCTGGGAGGTTGATAGCTGAGTATGAAATAAAACAGAAAAGGCTGGATCCCAGTAAGATGATTCACATAGTCCAGAAATTTTGCTTTAACATGGCTCATAGAAATAAAAGGTAACAAGGGAGTAAGGTGGGGACCAATGGGAATTACCTATAAGAAAGGAAAAGTAGACTGGAGGAGAGAAGAGGAAGATTACCAGGGTAGGATTCAGGGTAAAACAGGCAATTTTGTTTGGCCAGTTGCAGGGCATGAATTATGGCCTGGGCACTGTCCCTGAGCTCTTTTGCTCAAGGCTAGCACTCTACCACTTTCAGCCACAGCTCCACTTCCAATTTTTGAGTGGTTAATTAGAGGTAAGAGTCTCTGGGGACTTTTCTACCCGGGCTGGCTTTGAACCATGATACTCAGATGTCAGCCTCCTGAGTAGGTAGGATTACAGCCATGGACACCCTGCTAAAACAGACATTTTCAGTCTTAAGAGTTGGCATCAGATAGGACAGTAAACCTACAGCATAAGAGGTGTGGCAGAGGAAAGGACAGAAGTAAAAATATTGGCAGATGGGGTTAGCCAAGTGTGTGGAATTTAGGTTCTGTTGTGTGTGTGTGTGTGTGTGTGTGTGTGTGTGTGTGTGTGTGTGTGCGTGTGCGTGTACGCGTGCACACGCGTGCATGTGCGCGCGTGCTTAAGAAAGAAGAAAGATCATCATTGTGTGAGGTTAAAAGAGGTGTTGGATATTTAAAGGAAGAGAGAAGGAAGTTGTGAACCAGTGATCTAAAAGAGCAAGAAAATAGTTAAGCGTGAAGAATAAAAGGATGTCTGGTGAAAAATCTAAAAGGCTTGGTAAAAATTCAAAGTGAGAAATATAAAGTGAAACCAGGGAACTTTTCCATAGCCCTAGTCAGTTTCAAAGTGAAGGTATGGAGCATGTAGAACAGGATTTCACCAAGATCATGGTTTTACCAAAGGAGTGTGTCCTGGCAGGGCCAATTAGTCAGAGGTGGTGCAAGTGAATCATGATAACCATGGAGTATACCACTCACTCAGGGCAAAGAATGTGAATCGCGGGGTATGAGTGAGGGAGCAAGGGACAGGGGGAAGAGCAGAGTCCAGGGAATGTTGGAGTCAGAGCCTGACAGGAAATGAGCTGGAAGAACACTAGTGGCCACTGCCCTTTAGCTGGTGCATGAAACGGAATTGTGAGGGTGGTGGTTACTGGTAATGCAAGGTCTGGGAATGGCTACCAGAGCTTTTCATGCTTAAGAAAAGTAGGACAAGATCACTGGAGGAGAAAGGGGAAAGGAACTCAGAGGCCAAGTTAGTGGAAGGATCATTTACTTCTATTGAAATAATTACATTCTATTTCATATGCCTGGAGAACGTTGGGAAATTTACAGTAAGCCAGGTGCCATATCCACAAAGGAGTGAGTTCAGCATTATCAGCATAGGATGCAGCCACCAGAGGGGGCGATTTTGATAAGTCATTCAAACTGGAGACTAAGCCACATAAATGGTAAAGCAGCTAGGAGAACACCTGTCCCCACTCCGGTCTCACAGGAAGGAAGTGTGTGTGGGGGGGGGGAATGAGTCAGTCTTGGATAGAGCATGGTAAGAAGGCTTATAAGTGGAATGCAGTGTAACAATGACTCTCCTTTATGGACTCTCCTTTAGGGAACATAATGTGACCCACTGTCTTCGAAGTGTCCCAGAATATTAATACTGTATTTCATAATATCCCTGAGAGTCTGGATCTTACAAAGTGACATAACCTGCTCATATCACATTATTGAAGTGGACAGAACCAGGGTTTGAAGAAAGGTCAATCAAGACTCCATGTTTCCTGCTCACTCTCCCAAAGCACAAAAATTCAAAACAGCACCTGAGTCTCAGAACCTTAGGGGAAGGATCTGACAGCATTGAATCAAAGGGTTCAGAGGAGAGAGAAAGAAAGTAGAAAAATCAGTTACTGTGTGCTGTTGATTCTTCCTTTGAGTATTTCTTAAGCCATATTTTATTTGACTCTTGCACCAATGTAATGGGACAAAACTATTGTCGAAAGTATAGATTTCTTCTCTGTGTCAGCACCTCCCCCAAATGTAGAAGCACACTCCCATGTATACACAGCAGGAAAACTGTCTGCCGGTGGATTCTAGATGTTAGGGGTGCTCAGTGCAGAGGTGGAAGGAAAAAGGGGGAAAGGGAGTCAGAGGCTAAGCAAATACAGGTGCTGAGAGGGAAGTGGACAGGAGAATTGGAAGAAGGGGTGGAGAGAGGAAAGGAGACAGGGAGTAAAGGAGGGAAAGAGGCAAATGGAGGGGGCCTGGAAGACGGGAGGTGAACAAAGTTTCAAAGACACTGAATAAACTCCAGGGTGTGTAGTAGAAATACAGAGAGGTGACTGGACTAAGGATTCCTCTTATCAGCTTTAAATAACACAAGTAAAGAATCTGAGTATTTTGTAATTAAATAGTTTTATTCAAGTTTTCATTAGATAATACATTTAGGAGGCATAGACATTTTCAAGTAGAAAAGCTTTTGGAGTAAAAAGTAAGCATTTTACCTACCTCAATACTTCCACTATCCAGTTCCCCCAGAATATAGGTTTCTCCATTAGAGTATCCTTTCTCCCTGCCACCTTCCCTCCCTGCCTCTCTTCTTCCCTCTCTCCCTTGTCTTCCTCCTTCCTTCCATCCCTCTCCCCATCTTCCTTTCCTCCTCTTTCTTTTTCCCTTTTTCTCTTAAACATAAATGGTTGCATACTGAACAATCTTGCACCTGTTTAAAAATATTCTTACAATGCAGCATTACTCACAATATCCAAAAGAAAAACTGATGAAGAAAATGTGTTACTATGTACAGTTGAATAATATCAGCATTTTTTTAAAAAAGAAAATCTTAACATTCGTGACAATAGATATGAACATTGAAGCTATTAGGCTAAGTGAATCAGATACAAAAAGCTAAGTACAGAATGGGGAGCATGGCTCAAGTGGTAGAGCACCCACATAGTAAGTATGAGGCCCTGAGTTCAAACCACAGTACTGCCAAAAAAATATTACTGCACTTAGATGAGAAACTCATAGAAGGCAAATTCAAAGACAGACAACAGGATGGTATTTTCCAGGGTGTAGAGATAGGAACACTGGAGGTTGTTTGACTGTGGAGTTCCTGTCATACTGGATAGGGACGTTCTTCAGAACTGTTATACACCAAAGTGTATATGCATGACAATATCATATTGGATACTTGGAACCTGTTAGGAGGGTGAATTTGACATTATGTGTTTTTTTGTAAATCAAAATTCAAAAATTACCTTAATTTGCTCCCTTTGGTGCAATTAAACTAAAATAAGACAGTAAATAAAACAGCTCAGATTGGGGAAGGAGAGGGCACAATTGGGAAGGGATAGAACTAACAAAGACAGTGAGTGAAAATGAATATGATCCATGTAGTTTATTTGCATGTATGAAAATAGAATGATGAAGCCTGTTGGAAGTTTTAAGAAGAGGGGCGTGGGATGTACAAGAGTGATAGAGGAGGCCAGATTGATCAAGATGGATTGTGTACATGTGTGGAAATGTCTCAATGAATTCTCCCCTCTCTCAAATACAGCTGATAGATGCTAATAAATAAAACTTAAATTACGATAAAGGTTGTTCTATATCAATCATTGTACAAAATAGCATCACAGCATTTCAGTGTGAAAATGGATCATCATTCAGTCATTTTGCTGCTGATTGAGGAATACTGTCTCCAATCTCTTTCACTGGACCGAGGCTAAATTCTTGAAAACTTGAAAATATCAAAGGAGTTAAGACTCAAGTTTGCTTTGCTGGATTTCTTTTCTTTAGCCACAATACAATTCTGAGATGGGTCCATATTCCCTAGATACATTAGATTATATTCTGTTTCTGAACCTTTGTTCAATCTAGACTCATACCTTGGAAGGTGTTTTACTTGACTTACCCAGACCCTCCTCCTTACTCTGAAGCCAGTTTAACATTAGGCCAAGGGTGCTTCTCAGACCATATGCATATTTCTCTTTTCTGAACCCAATGGCATTTTCTATCTTCATTCATTGGGATTTGATCCAAACTTGGACTTCAGATATTATACAGTGGTAAGACCATGCTAATGGTTAAAACATTAAAATACTACCACTCCTACTGGTAAATTTAGCTTCTTTGGACCCCTGAGACCTGTT
The DNA here is from genome assembly GCF_024711535.1 of Dipodomys merriami. Classification (NCBI taxonomy): domain Eukaryota; kingdom Metazoa; phylum Chordata; class Mammalia; order Rodentia; family Heteromyidae; genus Dipodomys; species Dipodomys merriami. Next base: position 1,352,010 of record NW_027203270.1, read on the forward strand.
CTATACATCCTACCCCTTCCTTGAATGCTCCTTCCCACAGCCTCATTATAAAGCAAGTAAGGGGCTAACACCAACCATAAGGTGAACTCTACCCCACTCATATCCTGTCTTGAATATTTTGAACATGCTACATACTGAATATGCTTTGGCTTTCTAAAGTAAGCCTTCCATGGATGGGAACATGTCTTCTACTTCTTTGGTATTCCCATAACATCTGTTTCATGAAAGATCATATAGCCAGAAGCTTGGTACCAGTGGAGTGACTCATATCTGTAATCCTAGCTACTTAGGAGCCTGAGACCTGTTTGGAGTCAGCCTAGGCAGAAAAGTCCAAGAGACTCCATCTCCAAAATAATCAGCAAAAAGCTGGGAGGATGAGTGGCTCAAGTAGTATGGGGCCTCTGTTAGCCACAAGTCTGAGTAAAGCACAAGGACCTGAATTCAAGCCCCAGTACTGACACACAGGAAAAGAAAAAAAAAAAGAAAAAAAGAAAAGGATAAAAGAACGGTGACAATCTGAAGGACCAAAGGTACCATCCTTCAGAAGCACATGTACCCCCTGGACTGGCAGGGAAATTTGCATGCTTTCCAGAAGTTCTAAATGGCCCAAGAATCTTTTCTGGGCAGCCCTCAGGAATCTCTTGCACGCTAGACACTTGTATGGTGCCATTCAAGCACTACACAATCAACAACCTGATCTTCCTCTGGGCAACTCCTCTAAATGCCTGCTGGACATTTCCAAAACGCTGCTCCATTTCTCTGCATGCACAGGGCTGCAAAGTTTCATAGATGAATGAGGTATAAGAAAAAAAAATCAAAACCAAACCACCTCCCTTAAACTCCTCTGCAGAATTAAACCTTTCGTCTCCTTAACCCATAGATCCATTAATAACATCCCCTAATTGACTACTTCGGGTCCTTACCCCTTTTTGATGGACAGGAGGAATTAAGAAAACATACTTAAAAAGTAATGGAGGCAAGCAATTCTTCAAACTCTAGTCTTTCCCCCTTCCCCTTTGGCTAAAATCCACTTGCCTCTACTCTGGTCTAACAGGTCAATCAAGACAACCAAGCGCCAGATGTGTTCTGGTTTGTGTTTTCCATCCAGCTCCGCGCCCTTCCGCTGGGTCTCTGGCTCTGCCCTCTACCCCATCCCAAAGTTCTCTCAGGACTCCAGAACTGGGCTCTCAGTCAGCATCCTGGGCCCCTCTGCCTCTGCCCCCGCCCCTTGGCCCGCCCCTAGGCCCCGCCCATCTGTCTTGCCCCGCCCTCGCCGCAGGCTCCTCCCCCCTCCTCCCCCCGACCCAGGTCTAGCCGGCGCTGGGCGGCCGACCCACCCTCACCTCAGAGAGCAGCGCGGCCAGGTGCTCCAGAGGCGCTGCGGGCAGGTCCCCGCAGAGCACCGCGCCGCGGAGGCTACTGGATCCTGGAGGCTCGGGCCTGGTGCGCAAGAAAAACATCCCCTTCGCGCGAGCCGGGCCTGGCTCGGATCCGGCCTCCAGCCCGGGTCGTACCGCCAGGCCCCCGGGCCCGGGCCGCACCACCAGCAACGGCCGCGGCCCTTCAGCGGCATCGTGGCTGAGGAAGGCTTGGAGCAGCTGCTCTACCTCGGCTGTCCCCGCGCAGCGCTCCCACACGCCCGCCGTCGGCCGCAGACTCTGAGCCACGTAGGACCCCAGGAGACGCAGCCTCGGGTCGCCCTGGGGCTCATCGTCAGCGTTCTGCGCGGGCAGCGGCGCCCGCTCCTCAGCGCTCGGCATCGCTGGGTCCCGGAGCTGCATTCGTTTCCCTAGCGACGGGGACGCGGCTAGGACGTCCCTCCTCTGCTCTCTTCTTATTGGTCAATTGGCCCCTGGGCCCGCCCCTTGCAGGCGAATAAGGTAGGCGAGGAACAGCGGGAAGGGGCGGGTCGCGTCGGTGTTGCTAGGAAACCAGAGGGGTTGTCCTTGGTCTGATTGATTGGTAGGGCTCAGGATGACTGCAGGACAGCGTTGGTTATGGGGAGGGCCACTTGGAGAGGTCAAGCGAGTAAGTGCGGTGAAGAATCCCAGGATCCTTGCTGGCCAAGGTCAGATGCAATTGCATAATCGTTTGATTCTCCCATATCTATCCTAAATGTGTAATTAAAGAACTCAAGTTCAATACCAAGTCATAAACTAAATGTAAAGAAAGTCAATGCAGAAGCCTGGACTGTCTCATGCCTGTAACCCAGCTACTCAGGAAGCTGAGATCTGAGAATTGCCCTTGGAAGCCAACTCGAGGTGTAAAGTCTGTGAGACTCTGATCTCCAATTAACCAGCCCAAACCCTGAGTTCAAGCCCCAGCATTGGCACAAAAGGAAGAGAGAGAGGGAGGGATGGAGGGAAAGAAGGAGGGAATGGAGGACGGAAAGGAGGGAGGGGAAGAAATCTATACAGAATGATGACGAAGAGGGTGGTTTTGATCAAGATGCATTGTATACATAAGTGGACATAATAAAGGAAGCACACTTGTACTGCTAATTGATGCTAATAAAAGAATATGTCCCTGTAATAAAAATAATTACAGCAAGCAAAAAAGAAAATAAATAAAGCTAATGCCTTCTTTATTTCTATTCCACGATAAGTACTTTAGAATTCTGCTGTCCAATACAACTCTTTGTAATATCTGTGAGCCACAGGTGAATTACAAAGAACATGAAAGATACTGGTGGCTCTCAGGAGTTGAATTTCTAATTGTATATAATTTTTCGATTAATTAGGCACATGTGTCTAATGGTTTATTGCATTGTGTAGCTCAGCTTCAAAAAGTGAATATTAATTATTTTAAACGTTTTTAGGGCCTTGCTTTGCTATGTTTTAGACATGTGCTTCATCTGCCAAAAAGGAAACATTCTCTGAGGTCATTTTGATTTCCATGGAGGTGGTCCCAGTGGGGTCTTCTTAAATGTACTAAAGCCCTCGTAAATAAACAGGTTGCTCAGAGCCTCCCCATTCTGTGCTATAGACAGAATTTGTCTTCAAAATGGGATAATGTGAAGAAGAACCTCGCCCAACCACATGTTACCTACAGAGTCTTTCTCCATGATCAGGATAAACAGTTTGGCCCTTTGCATTCATGGAAGGTGAGGACGTGTGGGTACCATGGAAGTGCACAACCTAGCATGAAGGCTTCAAGCAGCTCCTTTCTGTCCCTCTCTGCTCTCTAATTCTAGTCACCTCCCAGAGCCTGCAGAGTTTCTAGGTAAAGCGAACACTTATAATAGGATTCAGAAGACTGTTAACCAAATAGCACTTATCAAAGGCAGCGTGGCAAATGAGAGCCCTTCAGGAAAACACCAATGGCTGGAAGGTGAGATGATTGATTTCATAATAATTGGACAATTGACGTTACTGTGATGAAAACTATTAACATTAGCAAATGGATCTTTGCATCTGTAAAGAGTGTTTCATCATTGTGGCATTAAACAATAAGTAAACCAATTATGAGGGAAGGAGAAAAGTGGAGCAGTAAGATGACTTTTAAGATGAATTCAGTAATTGACATTTCCCAAAACACATTAAGATAAAACAAAAATGCCAGAAGGTTCTTACATATTATAATAATTTAATTTATTCTTTTGGCCATTAGAAAGCATCATTGTCATCTGGTGCCTTGGGCTTCAAGTGTGTCAACCTTGTTCATGTTGTGTGTACAAAGTGAATTCAGGACCATCCATTTCCTATAAAATCTTCAAATAAAAATCTGTGCTACCTCCATCATAGCCTTCCTTGTTCTTAATCTCTTTTGCCCTTATGCTTTATATTCTCCAACATGTATACAAAGCAGAAACAAAGGATCCCATGAAGATGCTTGTTGGAGGGTAAAGGTTCCTAAACCCAGTTTTTGTTTTTTTATCATGAAATACTTTCTCTCCATATTCAAAGTTGATGTAGGTAGGGGATGGATGGTTATCTCTATAGGCTTTATTAAAAACAATTGAATTTTCTTTCTATTTTATAGCTACAATAAAAATAAAATGACTTGTTATTAGCTGTCTATTGCTGTGTAACAAATGACCCCAAAATTTAATAACTTAAAATAGAAGTAAGTGCTTGTAGTCTCACACATTTATAATAGGTCAGGAATTTAGGAACAAATTAACTGAGTAGCTATGGTCCATGGTCTCCATGATGTTACAGGCAAAATCTCACTGGAGAGCTCCATCATCTGAGAGTTTGATTGGGCTTGACAGAGTCAGTTGCGAGATGGCACACTCAGATGGCTGGCAGATCAGTGATAGCTGTTGGCTTGCAGGCTTCAGTTTCCTGCCATATAATGCTTTCTTTTGGGGGCATGAGTGTCCTCATACAGGTAGCTTCCTCCATACCAAGTGATCTAAGAGAGAACAAGACGAAGCTGCACTATCTCTTATGACTTAGCTTTGAAAGTCACACACTGTCACTTCTGCAATATCTTATGAGTTACAAAGGTCTGCCCTGTTCAGTGTGACAGGGAATGACATAATGATGAGAATATAGGACATAAGAATCATTAGGAATTTTGTCAAAAGCTGGCTCCTACAAAAGCTGTTAACAGAGGAATTTGTATATGATGCTTAAGTAATTTTTGGTTTTAAAATGAGAGAAGAATTTGTTCTATAAGCATAACATTTTTATAATCAGATTTTTTGTTTGAAATATGGGTGAATAATTCCTGTTTAAGACTTTCAGTAATGATTTCTTTAAATTCTGGACCATTGCCAATGACAAGAAGTTTGTTCACACAAGCAATTAATTCTAAATTTAAAGGCTTTTACCATTATTCAAAAGTTAGCGGTTGACATTATGTATAGAGAATCTAATAGTCTTTCTTTTCTTCCTTGCCAAATGTTATATTCAAATGTCTTACAATCCTGTGTACATATTGAATCTAAATCAGCCTTTTCCTATCAAATATTTCAAAGTAAAGAGGAAGTACTAATTCAGAGAATATGTGTATGTCATCAGAATATGTTCCCTGCAGCCATCTTGGAAATCTCCAAATGAGGACCAGATACAAATGGGGAAATAAAGGTGGATAGAGGCATAGAAGGGAGTTCAGGTTACCTGTGATTCCATCCAGGACAAATGCACAAGAATGTCAATGGTAATGTTGGCCATGATAGCCAAACAATGAAAGAAAACTAAGTGTCTGTTAACAGTAAAATGTTAAATATTGTCAGGCGCTGGTGGCTCACATCTGTAACCCTAGCTACTCAGGAGGCTGAGATCTGATGATCACGGTTCAAAGCCAGCCCGGGCAGGAAATTCCATGAGACTCTTATCTTCAATAAACCACTAGAAAATTGGAAGTGGCTCTGTGGCTCAAGCGGTAGAGCGCTCGCCTTGAGCTGAAAAGCTGAGGGATAGCGCCCAAGCCCAGAGTTCAAGCCCCACGGCCGACAAAAAAAAAAAAGTTAAATATTACACATGAGATAAATTACTACACAGAAGTAAATATGAATGGACTATAGCCATATGTATCACCATGGATAAAGATTGAAAACTATGCTGCACAAAAAGCTAAGTTGCAGCCAAAGACATCTGATGTTATCTTTAGAAGGTTTAAGCCAAAATGAAACAAACTTTTGTTAGAGCAACATACATATCTAGTAAATGAAAGAAAAGTAAAATTCAGGTTTTGATCACTCCTCAGGGTACCAAAGAAGCATATATTGGGCCAAAGAAGCACATATTGGGTCATTTAAGTTTGCTAAATCTCTTTCCTTTCTCCTCCCCTCCCCTTCCCTTTCCTCCCTTCTGAACCTCTACCTCCACTTCTCTTTCTTTTCCCTCCCCTTTCCTCTCCCCTCCCTTCATCTCTTCTTCTCTTTCCTCTTCCCTCCTCTATTCTCTCAACTCCCCCTTTCTCTCTTCTTTTCCCTGCCATCCTTCTCTTTCCCTCCCCCACTTCTCTCTCTCTCTCTCTCTCTCTCTCTCTCTCTCTCTCTCTCTCTCTCTCTCTCTCTCTCTCTCTCTCTCTCTCTCTCTCTCTCTCTCTCTCTCTCTCTTGCTTGCTTGCTCTCGCTCTCTTTTTACCTGAGACAATCACTAGCCCCAGCTGGACTTGAAATCATGATTTTCCTGCCTAAGTGCTTAGATTACAGATTTGCATCACCATTTCACCATACGCAGTTATAATGTTTCCTCTTCTGTCCCCTCTCTGTTTCCCTCCCTTCCTTCTCTTCCTCCTCCACTCCCCTCTTACTCTTTGCCAGCAATGGAGTTCGAACTCAGGGCCTTACATTCTCACTCAGCTTTTTTTTTTTTTTTTGCTTATGACCAGTTGAACCATGCTTCCAGTCTGGTATTTTGGTGGTTAATTGGAAATGGAAACTCACAGACATTTCTTCCTGAGCTGGCTTTGAACCATGATCCTCCAGGTCTTAGCCTCCTCAGTAGCTAGGATCACAGGCTTGAACCTGTGCCCAGCTATAATGTCTTATTTCTTAATTTGAATTATGGTCTTTGGTTTTTAATATTAAAAAAAAGCTATACACATATATTATGCAATTCTTCGTGTACCTCTATTAAGTGTAATAAAAAGTAAGGTTGACATGGTGGCATATACTTGTAGTCCCAGCATTTGAGAGGTTGTGGTAGAAGGATTCTGAATTCAAGGTCAGCCTGAACTATACATTAAGACCCCAACTCAAATAAATGAATGAATGAATAAATAAATAAATGGTAAACAGATCATTTTATATACTCTATTATAGGGAGAATTAATTCCATTTGCCATACTAAATTTATTATTATTACATATTTTCATGGTCATAATTTAATTATAAAATTATAATCAAAGATTTTAGAACTTAAAAACGTATTTTCTTCAAATTCAATGATCACAGTTCAGCTTTTCTCTTGTTATAATTTTAGAAAACATTTTTTTCTCTGATAGACATGCCCTCTCTTCGTTCTGGTCTCTCCTGTGTGATCACTTCTGCTTGAGGCAGAATAGATAAAACAAGATGACAGGGGAAATTAGAAATAAACAAACAGTTGAAAACAAGCTAGAGTGAAGAGTCAAAGTTAAAAAGAAATCACTAGAGCACTGATAGTTGAATGAATCATGTACACATGTGTGCATTCCTTAGTTGCTTAGTGAGTATGAGCATAGAAGGTTATTCTTTGACATAATGAAATGCTCAGTGTCAGAAAGAACAGAGGCTCAATGTACAGGATCCTTTGATTGCAAAGTCACCTTAGACTTGTTGTCTCCATGTTTGTCAAAACAGGAACTTAACTGGTTGTCTGTGGCTCATGCCTGTAACTCTAGCTACTAAGGAGACTAAGATCTAAGGATCTAAGTTTCAAGCCAACCCGAGGCAGAAAAGTCCGTGAGAGCCTTATCTCTGTTTAACCAATCATGAAAAAAGCCCATGTGGAACTGTGGCTAAGTGGTCAAGTACCAGCCTTGAACAAGAAAAAAGCTAAGGGACAGCACCCAGGCCCTGAGATCCAGCCCCAGTACGGGCATGCACAGATATAACACACATACAAACAACCTAGAAATTTAACAAAATAACTGAAGGTCAGGGGTTGTCCATATATCCAGGTAAAAATCCAATTTAGAATCTCACAACTTAGAGGGCCAAGGATTAACCTTTGGTTTCTCACTCCCTCTGAATGTCAGAACAGGCAATGCTTTTCCCTTGAGGTTTGCTTTGCTTACTTAGAAAACTTTGCTAATCCCTAAACCTAATGATGCCTCCTCCTCCTTTGTGATTCTCTTCAAAATTCCTTTTCTTTTTTTTTGTTAAAGAGCTTTGAACTGGAAAATAATTGGGGAGTTGAGGATCCCTCTCTCATCCTTACTCTAATCCTTCCCAGATGACTTTCCTTCTCTTTGGCTTCTTTCTCTACTCAACCCCTTCAAATATTGCTGTCATTTAAGTATCTGCAAGTCCTCTTCTCTTTAAAATCTCCCCTTGTAATGAACGATTCACCCAAACAACACTTCTACTTCTCTCTTTGGTAATGTTTGGGTGTAATCTTAAGGTGCAAGTTTGCCCTCATATCTCCATACTTAGTAGGGAAAGAAAAGACTGAAGCCAGCCTGATTTTTGTTCTTTTGTAGGCAACATGTTGAAATGACTTGATATTTAAAGAATTCCTTCCTTCTCCTTTTTAAATTTGTGATTAAAAAAAAAAGTTTTAGGGCAGAATTAAAATCCCATTGAATCAATTTTTGCCCCAAATTTTAAAACCCAAGTTGACTCTCATAATGAAGTGTTTATTCACAGCCAGAAATGATGATTCTCTGGAATCTGGAGTTGTTATTATTTTCTATTTTGACCTTCTCTTTGTTTTCTGGTGATGTAAATGGATAGAACTGCTGAGAGTTACAAGTAGGAAGTACATTGTAATAATTGGTTTTTTTCATTCTTGTGTACTTTGATGTTATCTTATGATTCTATCCATTTGAGGTAGCAACATTTAATCAGGGGAGGATAGATATAGCCTACAGCCTAAAGCTGAATAGTTTTTTTTTTTAAACACAGCAGAGACAATAACTGGGAAAGCTATTTATTTTCTCATATTGTAATAGCCAAGCACTTAGAGAAAAGGTTTACATTCTTGTTGTTTTAATTCTGCCTGTTTTAATTCTTACAGCTTAGTTTTGACTATAGAGCACAATTAAAGAGAGAGAGGGAGAGAGAGAGAGAGGGAGAGAGAGAGAGAGAGAGAGAGAAAGAGAGAGAGGGAGAGAGAGAGAGAGGGAGAGAGAGAGAGAGGGAGAGAGAGAGAGAGAGGGAGAGAGAGAGAGAGAGGGAGAGAGAGAGAGAGAGAGAGAGAGAGAGAGAGAGAGAGAGAGAGAGAGAGAGAGAGAAACAGTGGAGTCTTACCTTCCCTCTTTTTGCCTTTGACTGAAGGAAATGTTTCTCTGTTCCATTTCTTCTTACTTTAACCCTTTAAATGCTCAAATAAATGTTTGCAAAAATTTTATAAAATATGGGTTATGGTAAACAGATTTCTTATGAAGAGATAAGAGAGGTTGAAGAAGCTCCTCTATCTTGAGGAGCAAAGAGCACCTTGGAAATGGCTGTATTGGGGTAGCAGTGGTGGGGGGAGCAGGATTGACAGAGAGGGCCCCAAACACTTTTTATTTATTATTTTACAAGGCATTGTGCTTGCTAGACAGAATATCTACCATTTGGACCATGCCCCCATCCTTTTTTGCTTTAATTACTTTCTGGTTTATTTTTTTCATACCTGGACCATCATCTTTCTATCTATGCCTCTCACATAACTAGGACTAGAGGCATGCACCACCACACTAGCTCATTAATTAAGAAGGGATTTTGCTAGCTTTCTTCTTAGACTGGCCTCTAACTGTGATCCTCTCAATCTCTGCCTTCTCAGTAGGTGGGATTATAGGTGAGACATCACAGCCAGCCCTCAGGAACATTTTTAGATTTTCCCATGTCCTGTCATGGTGCAGGAGCAAGAGCTGACAGTGTGGGCTGAGTGCTGGCGGCTCACACCTGTAATCCTAGCTACTCAGAAGGCTGAGATCTGAGGATCACTGTTCCAAGCCAGCTCCAGGCAGGAACATCCATGAGACTCTTACCTTCAATTAACGACCAGAAAACTGGAAGTGGTGCTATGGCTCAAGTAGTAGAGCACTCGCTTGAACTAAAGAGCTCAGGGACAGTACCCAGGCCCAGAGTTCAAGCCTCATGACTGACAAAAAGAAAAAGAAAAAAGAAAAGAGTTGTCAGTATCTAAGATCTTTGTGGTTAGGAGAAGGCAAACAGAAATGTAAAGGAGGGAAGTTTGGAATTAGGCCGAGAAGGATACAGAATTAATAGCTGTATTACCTAAAGGCTTTCATGATTAACTGCATGCTTGTTTTATACATTTGTCACATACAACAATGTCACAAGCGGCTTCAGTTTTGTGGGCATTCATTCTCCAAGTGCTACTGAAGTCACTTGATAGTCTAGCCTATTGGTAACACAGGCTCTTTTATTCTGATCTTAATTACTAATATTAACTCCCAGATCACAAATTACTCTTTATAATAATGCAGAGTTTACATGATAGCCACAGGGTTCAGAGAGGCCTTACCTATGGCAAGAACAGAGGCCCTGTTAAAAGAGAAGAACCAGTCAGATTGGATTAAAACCCACACAAAGGACCTCCTGTTAGCATATTCTTTTCATTATACCCCTATCTCTTTAATACAGATGTCTTTTGAGGCACTGAGGGTCACGAATTCTATGTGAGAATTTTATGAAGACACAATTCAGACCTCAGTAGGGATCTTTATGAAGCAACTTTAGGTACTACTTAATTACAACATATTGTGGAGATAAACAAAGACCACCCACATGAGAATGGATAAAGGCTATGTATTGGGCATTTTGCTCCTACAAGAAAGCCTGCCACCATCCACTTCTGTTTAGATGTAGATTCAAAGGCAAGCAGAGGCCTGAACACCATTTGCAGCAGTAGAAAGACACAGTTTAGGATGTTTCTTGCTTGCAGATTACTGGAATGGGGAAGTGGGAAGCAGGCTCTCCCTCCACGTGGGCAATCTGTAAGTAGTTTGGGGAACTTACCTGACTCCTCCTATTTGATTCTAAATTAGAAGTAGGGTAAAAAAAAATGAGAGAAGGGCTGGGAAGGTGGCTTAGTGGTAGAGTGCTTACCTTTCATGCATGAGACCCTGGGTTCAATTTCTCAGCACCTCATAAGCAGAAAAAGCCAAAAGTGGTGCTATGGCTCAAGTGGTAGAGCGCTAGCCTTGAGTTAAAGAGCTGAGGGATAGTTCCCAGGCCCAGAGTTCAGGCCCCATGACTGACAGAGAGGGGCAGGGGAGAGAGAGAAGCAGAAAATTATTAATTAAATTATGTTTTTTTGTCTAGTAATAAAGTAGTTACTGTTTGACTTCCTGTACTAGGGACTGCAGGTTGAGACTCTGAGTTCTATTCTTTACAGACTTTAGTGATTGTCCATGTGTGAGTCCCAATCTCCCAAACTCTCAGTTTATTTAATATACATTTTTATTGTAAAGATACTGTACAAAAGGGTTACAATTACATGAGTAAGGTAATTAGTTCATTTCCTTTTGAGCATTGTTACCCCCTTTTGTTTTTCCCCTACAATCCCTTCCCTCCCTACCTCCCCAACTTCTCCCCACCCCCTAAAGTTCATTTTCAACATAGTGTCTTGTATATCTCATTGTTATAATGGACCAACCTGTATACTTATTTTAGCATTTTGTTATTTCCCTTCCCCTCCCCAAATTAGAAAAATGCAGGGCACTGGAATCAAATACATTGAAAACAGGGGTTATACCTTGGGGGAAGAACATACAAAAGAAACAAAAAACTCACACAGTAACTTATAAATACATTAAAAACAACAGCAACAAGGATAAAACCTCTTGTGTCCCTATCTTGGGGTTCATTTCACTTAGCATCATCTTATATGGTCTTATGTACATAGCTTTTGGCCTCCCATGGTTTCCCTTATTTTAAATAACTAGTATAGGTCTAGGAAAAGCAGAAAAACTCTCAGGTTTTAAAATCTGAGTTTTGTGGCCATGGAATGTATTAGGATAGGCTGTGGAGTGGGGGAAGGTAAAATGTTGCATTTACTCCAGGCCCTATTATTAATATCAAGAGCCAACAAATTCCACCTGCTGCCTGATATTGAAGATACATTCCTATCAGAGCACTCCCATGCCCATTTATTAATGTATTGTTTATGACTCTTTTCACACTGAAAGTGCAGATTTCAACAGTTGTAACTATGCACAGAATATATGGAGCCAAAGATAAAAATGTGAACCTTCTAACTGTTACAGAAATTGCTTGCCCAGCTCTAGGTGAATAACTACCAAATACTTTGTGTGGTAAAGACTCAAGCTGTAATACAATCTCAGTTTCATAAAGTAAAACCTAGAATGTGTTTTCCTGCAAAGCAGAAACCTTCTAGTGATTATTCATTATTTTTTGTTTGTTTGTTTGCTTAGGAAACCAACTCTCTCACCTTAGCCTCTGTCTACCCCAGCCTACTTGGGAGGCTTAAATGTATGCCAGTAGTATGTGACTTGGCCCAAGATCACATCAATTATCAGTCTGTGCCCTGGTCTTAATCATGAGTATGTGATGTTCTTGTGATTCTATCACAAGAACAAGAGTCAAATTTTGGGGTAAATGAAGATTTGCTATTTTCTATCTGACTTGAACCTGGGAAGAGAAAAGACAGAGCTCATGCAGCCATCTTGACTCCATGAGAGAAAAGATTCCCTGAAAATGGAGGCAAGACAACAAAAATGGAGATGAAAGATGGAGAGGAGAAATCACATCCTGATTGATCCGTTATGTTTGAGCCCTGGATCTAGTATGCAGCCCTCTGGGCTTTGCATTACATGAGCTAGGACATTTCCTCTCAATAGGCCAACTTTACTTCTGCTTTCAGTCTTTTTAATTAAAGTTCCAACTGACACATATGGCAAGGGAAGAGAAATTTCTTCAAGATATTTATTAATAAGTAGTGGAGGGGAGGAGACAGAGAGAAAACATCCAGGGCACACTTCCTGGGACAATTCTACAGAGGTGGGAAGGCTGGATCTTTGGTTGTTTTGCTTAACATTTAACAACTCCAGATTAGAGACAATTCTTGGTTTCACCCTGCTTTTGAATGAAGGCAGTGAACCAGGAATTAATATGAGCTGGTATCCCTGTGTTTAGTCACTATTCAATGTTCAACTCCCAGAAGGATGAAAGAAATACTTACATAATTAAATGTGCTAAACAATAGCAATGCTCACTTGCTTTTCATATACACTTGTTTTGCAGAAATATGCTACATGAGTCCGTGAAGCTATTTTTAAAATGAACTCCAAGCACTACTTAATTACAATAATCTATAAAGTATAACTATACAGTTTTCACCACAGGCTATAGGAGGGTAAAACAAGGAGTGTGGCAGAATAAAGCATACCTTCCTGGCTCTTTCTTTTTATGATTGTCAGAATTTTGGGGGCCTGGGGTGAACTTTAGTTCTTTAGATATAGTCTCCATGATTTTTTTAAATAAGTTTTTTATCGTGAAAATATTGTACAGAGGGGTTACAATTACACGAGCAAGGTAATGAGTACATTTCTTAACAAGCATTGTTGCCTCCTCCTTTGTTTTTCCCCTACCATCTCTTCCCTCCCAGCTCCACAACTACACTGCCCCCCTCACCTAAATTGTAAAGTTCGTTTTCGACATAGCATCTTGTATATCTCATTGTTGCAATGGGTCAACCTGTATCCTTATTTAAACAATTTGTTTGTTCCCTTCCCCTACCCAAATTATACCAACATCAAATACAGTGAAAATGGATTATACCATGGGGGAGGGACATACAAAGCATCAAAAAAAATCACATGGTACCTTATAAATACATTAGAAGCAATAGTAAGAAAGAAAAAAAAAACACTTGTTGTCCATATCTTGGAGTTCATTTCACTTAACATCATCTTATCTGACCTTTGCTGCTTGTTCCAGACATATACTAATTATTGCAAATAAGGGAAACCATGGGACCTATGTTTCTTTGGGCCTGGCTTACTTCACTTAATGTAATTGTTTCCAAGTCTTTCCATTTCCTAACAAATGAGGCAATGTCATTCTTTCTGATGGAGGCATAGAATTCCATTGTGTATATATATACCACATTTTCTTGATCCATTCATCTACTCAGGGGCATCTGGGTTGGTTCCATATCTTAGCTATAGTAAATAATGCTGCAACAAACATAGTTGTGCTGGTAGCTTTAGTATGACCTTGGATCATTTGGGTAAATGCCCAAAAGTGGGATTGCTGGATCATAGGGGAGCTCTATGTGGAGTCTTTTGAGGAATCTCAATACTGCTTTCCAAAGTGGTTGAACAAGTTTACACTCTCACCAACAATATAGTAGGGTTCTCTTTTGGCCACATCCCCTCCAACATCTGTTGTTATTAGATTTCTTGATTATAACCATTCTAACTGGGGTGAGGTGGTATCTCAATGTTGTTTTGATTTGCATTTCTTTTATGGCTAGAAAGGTTGAGCGTTTCTTCATGTATCTATTGGCCATCTCTCTTTCCTCTTCAGAGAAGTTTCTCTTTAAGTCTTTAGCCCACTTATTTATTGGGCAGTTTTTTCTTTGAGGATTTGTTGTTGAGGGATTTCATTTTTTGAGTACTAAGAATATTTTAGATATGAGACCCTTGTCTGTTTATAGCTAGTGAAGATCTCCCAATCCATTGGCTTTAGTCTCCATGATTTTGCAAGAAATTACGCTTCCCAAGGAAATCTTTCGGATAGTTCTGGGCTTACAAATCTGTGTTGAGGGGCTGGGAAGGTGGCTCTGTGGTAGAGCGCTTGCCTTGCATGCTTAAGGCCCTGGGTTCGATTCCTCAGCACCACATAAGAAAAAAGCCGGAAGTGGCGCTGTGGCTCAAGTGGTAGAGTGCTAGCCTTGAGCTGAAGAGCTGAGAGACAGCGCCCAGGCCCAGAGTTCAGGCTCCATGACCGGACCCCCCCCCCCCCCCAAAAAAAAAAAAAGCTCACATATTTAAAAATTTAAATTCAGCTCTACAAATCTGTGTTGAAATAAGAATACTGGTTCTAACCAGTGCCATCTTGGCCAGTGGATGATAGGGAATTGAGTTTAACTGGCACCATCTTGTCTTCATGGTTGAGGCAGGGAAGTTCCATAATAGGCATGTCTGAATTCCTAAAGGAAGGGCCAGGGACTTGGATGATAGATTACTGGACCTGTCAGTCTTGTGTTTGAGCTTGCAAGGTGCTCCAGTTTCCTGTGAACCTGCCCCCAACTCTGGCCTTATTTAGGCCCAGACCAGCATCATTACCCCATTCCTCCTGTCTCGTGCCCCCTGTCTTCTGGCTCTCTTCCAGTCACCATGCCATCCCACTTCAGCTCTCCATTGGGGTTGATCTGGTTTGTTGGTATTGTTTTTCTGCACTTTCTTTCATCTCCTGCTCTCATGGCTCAGTTTTCTAACAGTGTTAAATGTATATGAGGGACTGCAGGTCTCTGTGACAAGAATTCACCTGCATTTGCTGGCTTTCTAATAAAAACTCCCAATTTGACCTCTCAAAATGTGAATGGGTGGGGCTAGAAAGGTGGCTCTGTGGTAGAGTGCTTGCCTTGCATGCATGAGGCCCTGGGTTTGATTCCTTAGCACCACATAAGCAGAAAAAGCCAGAAGTTGCACTGTGGCTCAAGTGGTTGTGTGCTAGCCTTGAGATGAAGATCTGAGGGACAGCACCCAGGCCCTGAGTTCAAGTCCCATGACTAACAAAAAAATGTGACTGGGTTCCTGTACAATAGTGCAGTATTTATTTAGTTATGAAAGAGTGAATGAATGAATGAATGAATATATGCATTAAAATTAAAGTCTGAATTTATATTCATCTGTGAGCTGGTCAGTGTAGGCCAAATGGTTTCCAGGATACAATGTATCTCTGTCCACTGAGAGGAGTTTCCAAGTGATTAAGGATGAGAGTCCCTTGAACAAGCTGGGGAGTTCTCATTGCAGCCATCTTAAATCATCTGGGGATATTTTCAAAGTGTCAGCAGGGACTAAGGGTCTGGTTCAGTGGTACAGTATGGTCTTAGTATGTTATATGCTCTGGATTCAACCTCTAGCATAAACATTTTAAAAAAAGCATCTAGACAAAGATAACAGAGGAGAAGCTGGGGGCTAATCAAGCTCTCATATAGAAAGCAGTTTTTGTATTTCAGTGAAAAGCCCTAGGACAGAGAGTCACATCAAGTGCTTCATCATATTACAAAAATTTTGGCCGGAGAGGAAAAATCCAGGCAGCTTGGTTAAGGAGACAGACTTGAGCACTTCCCGGTGTTTTCAGCAGTGGCAGCAGTGGCTGCTGCCATGGCTGCCATGTCAACAGAGCCCAGAACAAAGGCACCAGAGGCAGTGTGTGAACGATTCTACTCACTGGCAGCAAGAACTGATGGAAATCTTCATCCTGCTGATCACAGTCACAGACCATGGCTGGCCCAGAAACCAAGAGATAGGCATGAGTACCCCAAGACATCCTCACTCCTCACAGAGCAGTGGTAGGAAGGTAGTCCCTTCCCCACCACTGGAGAAGAACTCCATCTATGATACTGACAGAGACCTAGCCAGAGCAATTAGCCTATAACTCAGGCCTTGGAAGAAGACAATAGGAGCCATTCGACAGTTCACAGGAAACCGACTTGCCCAGCTCAGCTCCACCTAGGGGAATATTGCCTTCCCAGGCAGAGAAAGCTCAGTTCAGGGAGGAATGACTTTCTTCACTGGGTAAACAGAGCCAAAAGATGCCCCTCCCCACTGCAGCCTAGGCAGTAGACCCAGAGGCAGCAGGAAAAGGAAAAACAATTGAAACTCAGTAAACATAAATCCTGACAATGGCTCCAGGCTGGGCTTTGTGAGTGTCTAAGAAGTTAGCCCCTCAGGGAAAAGCTGCTGATTGCTGATGGGCCTCAAACCTACCCACAACCTAGCCATATCACAGCAACTGGAAGCTAGAGGAAACAGCCATCTCCCTCTTTTGTGAGACTCAAAGCAGATCACCCTCCCACTGAACTAGCCTGGGAGGGTCATAAAGTCCCAGGTAAGGCAGAGCTTCTTTCTGCCTGCTCAAACAAACTGACTTAAGAAACTAATCAAGCCACAGGAAAACCAAACACTACTAGCAATCTAGAAACTCTACCAAGAGACTGGTTATGGACATAGGGCAGACACAAGATCCCCCCCCCCCACCAAAAAAAAAAAAATCGAAGAAATCTTTTTTTCTACCTAATTTTAAAAAAATGTCTTTGAAAGTTGTTTACTATTTTTCATTATTTTTATTTTAGGTGTGTGTGTGTGTGTGTTTGTGTGTGTGTTTAAAGTCTTTTTACTCTTTTCCCTTTTGGTCTTTTTTTGTTTTTTGTTTTTGTTGCATGACTTAATTGCTGTTCTGTTAATCCCCAGATATATACCCTTCTTCGAATATTAGACCTTATCCTTAAGTGTGCACATACTTAATTCAGAAATGGATCATTCAATTCACAAACTCTCAGACTTAACTCCTTTAATAGTAATATTATTTCTTTATAGTTATATAATTTTTAAGTGTTTAATTTTTATTTTTTTCACTTTTCCTTGTTTTTTTAAAAATCTCTCTCCTCCTTTCCTTCTATCAATTGCCTCTCTCTGAATTTAGTTCTTGGTTAAATTCCCTCTCTCTTTTTCCTTCTCCACATTTCTCTAATATTATTTTCTACCCACAGTTCTCCCTAAACCTATTAATTTCTGGTCTGCTGACTCCTTCTTTGATGTTCTTAGTCCATTAATCCATAGTTGTTTGTTGTTGAACTAGATTGTATCTGTTGAACTAGATTGTATCTGCACTCATTTTGACTCCATCAAACAATCTGTGCAACTCCAGGGTCCTTGTTTATGCTTGCCTTAAAATAGTGTGGTAGCATGAAATTGGATTTGCTTTCATACCAAACGGGCAGAACAAGCTGGAGAAACACAAGAAAAAATGGCAAGTCCCATAATCTCAACTCCTACTCATGATAATCAGGCGTCAGAGCAGTTAATGAATAATCCAGAGGAGAGTTCCCAAAATGCTCTACAAACACTACTGGTAAACATGCTGAATGAAAAGATTGGAAGCCTGCAAAAGACTGTGTGAGTGTGATAGGGAAACGCATGAGCAGTATAGGTAAAAGTGTGAGCATGATGTGGCTAACCAAAGATTATACAGGAATTTCATGAGTGTGAGGAAGCTAATGAAAGATTAATACAGACATTGTGTGAGCAGGATAAGAATAGACAAAAATTCATGGAGGCATTCATGGAATCCACAACAGACAGCTGAGGAATCCAGGGAGGCCACAAAGGCAATGCTCAATGGAGCCATCAGAAGGAATGGGAGCCCAATGAAACCATAACCAATCAACTAAGGGATTTGAGAATGAACACTGAAAACCAAATTAAGGAAGTAAAGAATTCCATACAAGATCTAAAACAAAGCTCCAACAAAGAATTCAAAGCCATCAAAGAGCTGACCAATTAGAAGGAAAGTAAATAAAAAACAAAGTAGAAAGTCTTGACAGTAGGTTGGACTATGCAGAAGATGGAATCTCTGGGATTGAAGAAAGCCTATATATTATGGAGAAAGAACAAATCCAAGAAATGTGATAGATCTATTCAACATTTAGAAGACACCATCAGAAGACCTAATCTGAAGCTAATGGGTGTAGAGGAACACCTAGAGACAGAAGTTAATTGTCTAGGAAATGTATTTAACAGGGTCCTAGCAGAGAACTTCCCAAACATGCAAAAAGATAGGCCTATTCTGATAGAAGAATCCTTTAGAACCCCAAATAGACCAGACCAGAATGGGACATCCCACCATCACACTATAGGGTACACACAGGATCAATTCAGAACAAGGAAAGGATCCTTAAAGGTGTTGAGGAGAAAACATCAATCACCTATAAAGGGAAACCAATCAGAATAACTTCAGATTTCTCAGCAGAATTAAACAAGAAGAGCCTGGAATGATGAATGCCGCACTCTGAAGACAAACAACTATCAACCAAAAATACTGTACCCAGCTAAACTCTCCTTCATAACAGAAGGCCAAATAAAAATCTTCCATAGCAAAGAAAAACTGAAACAATATATATCAACCAAACCATCCCTACAAAAGATACTTAAAGATGTCCTACACATAGAAAACCAGCAAGAGCAAAATAAAGGCCAAAAACCCACCCCAAACAGAGAATACAAGAATCATAGGAAGAACTCAGTTGGCACAACCCCAAAGTAGGTGGATAACATGGCAGGAACTACCAAACACCCCTCAGTGCAAACGCTCAATATTAATGGACTTAACTCTCCAATTAAGCAACGTAGATGTCTAGTTTGATCATAAAGCTTTCTTCAAGTGATATGCCTTGCCCACAAAAACAAACATATTCCAAAAGTGAAAGGCTGGAATGAAATCTGCCAAGCAAATGCTCCCCATAAACAGGTGGGAGTTGCAATCCTAACATCAGTAAAATAGAGTTCAAATTCAAATTAGTGAGAAGAGATTAAGAAGGTCACTACATACTAATTAAGGGATCTGTCCTTCAGGAGGATATTATAATTCTAAATATCTATTCACCAAATAATGGAACACAAAAATGTATCCAAGAAACACTACTTTCCCTCAAATCTCACATAAATCCAAAGACATTAATTGTTGGGGGGTCTAACACACTACTATCCCCACTGGACAGATCAACCTGGCAAAAACTCAACAGAGAAACCTCAGATCTAAACAACTGCATAGACCAAGTAGACTTAACAGACATCTACTGAATATTTCACCCGGCAGTATCAGAACACACATTCTTCTCAGCAACACACAGAACATCCTCCAAAATAGACCACATTTTAGGTCACAAAGCAAATTTGTCCAAATTCAAAAACATTGAAATTATGCCCTGCCTTCTCTCAGACAACAAGGGAATAAAATTAGAACTCAATACCAAAAGCCACCAAAGAAAGTCCTGTAGCACATGGAGGCCGAACAACATACTGTTGAACGACCAGTGGGTCATGGAAGAGATTAGAAAGGAAGTTCAAATATTAATAATATTTAACAAAAATGAACTTACAAATTATCGGCTTCTCTAAGACACAGCAAAGGCAGTACTCAGAGGGAAGTTTATAGCTCTGAGTTCCTATATCAACAAATTTGAGAGATCTGAAACCAACAATTTAATAAGACACCTGAACCTCCTTGAAAAAGAGCAGCAAACCAAACCCCAATCCAGCAGATGGAAACAAATAATTAAAATTGAATCAAAATTAAATGAATTAGAATCCAAAAAAACATAGAATCAACAAAACAAAAAGTTGGTTCTTCGAAAAAATTAACAAAATTGGCAGACCCTTAGCAAATCAGAAAAACAAGAGAACATACCCAAATAAACAAACTCAGAGATGAGAATGGAAACATTACCACAGAAACAACCAAGATTAAGAACATTATAAGGGAATACTTCTCAAACCTTTACACTAATAAGTTTCAGAATATGGAAAAAATGTATGAATATCTAGCAAATATCGACATGCTGAAACTAAACCAAGATGATTTATGCCAATTTAACAGACCCATATCGAGCATCGAAATAGAAACAGCAATAAGAGCCCTCCCACCCAAGAAAAGCCCAGGACCGGATGGATTTTCAGCTGAATTCTACAAGGCCTTCAAAACAGAATTCACACCAATACTCCTCCAACAATTCAATGAAATAGAAAGTGAAAGTTTAGTACCAAACTCTTTCCATGAAACAATTGTAACCCACATTCCCAAACCAGGGAGGAACTCATCAAAGAAAGAGAACCATAGACCCATTTCTTTGATGGACATCGATGCAAAGCTTCTCTACAAAATTTTGGCCAATCGATTTCAACAACTCATCAGAAAACTTATACACCATAATCAAACAGGATTCATTTCAGGGATGCAAATCTGGTTCAATATATGCAAATCAATTAATATAATTCATCACATCAACAAGAGCAAGAATAAGAACCACATGATTATCTCAATAGATGTAGAAAAAAGCATTTGACAAGATCCAACACCCTTTTATGATGAAGGCTATGGAAAAACTAGGAATCCATGGAGCATTCCTCAATACAATAAAGGCTGTATATGATAAACCTACAGCTAGCATTATACTTAATGGTAAAAATCTAAAGCCATTTCCTCTAAACTCAGGAAGGAGAGAGGATATCTACTCTCTCCATGTCTCTTCCATTTAGTATTAGAATACCTAGCTACAGCAATAAGAAAAGATGAAAACATAAAGGGATCCTAATAGGGAAAGATGACCTAAAACTCTCCCTCCCCAGTTAGAACGGCTATAATCAAGAAATCTAATAACAACAGATGCTGGAGAGGATGTGGACAGAAGGGAACCTTACTGCATTGTTGGTGGGAGTGTAAACTTGTTCAACCACTTTGGAATGTTGTATGGAGGTTCCTCAAAAGACTCCACATAGAGCTCCCCTATGACCCAGCAATCCCACTTTTGGGCATTTACCCAAATGTTCACAAATAAGGATATACTAAAGCTTCCAGCACAACTATGTTTATTGCAGTATTATTCACCATAGCTAAGAAATGGAACCAACCCAGATGCCCCTCATAGATGAATGGATCAAGAAAATGTGGTATATATACACAATGGAATTCTATACCTCCATCAGAAAGAATGACATTGCCCCATTTGTTAGGAAATGGAAAGACTTGGAAACAATTATATTAAGTGAAGTAAGCCAGGCCCAAAGAAACATAGTTCCCATGATTTCTCTTTGCAATAACTAGTATATGTCTAGGACAAGCAGATAAGGACAAAGTCTATGTACATATGATGATATAAGATGATGTTAAGCAAAATGAGCCCCAAGATAGGGACACAAGTGTTTCTTTTTTCTTTCTTGCTATTGTTTATTTTTTGGGGGGGGTCCGGTTGTGGGGCCTGACCTGGGCTTGGGCGCTGTCCCTCAGCTCTTCAGCTTAAAGCTAGTGCTCTACCACTTGAGCTACAGTACTACTTCTGGCTTTTTTCTTTTTGCTTATGTGGTGCTAAGGAATCGAACCCAGGGCCTCAGGCATGCAAGGCAAGCACTCTACCACTGAGCCACCTTCCCAGCCCTCTTGCTATTGTTTTTAATGTATTTATAATGCAAGATATGATTTTGTTTTGTTTCTTTTGTATGTTCCTCCCCCCATGGTATAACCTCTGTTTTCACTGTATATGATTCTGATGCCCTGCATCTTGTATATACATTTTTATAATTTGGGGAGGGAAAGGGAAATAACAAAATGCTGAAATAAGGATACAGGTTGAAAGCTGGGTGTCCGTGGCTCATGCCTGTAATCCTAGCTACTCAGGAGGCTGAGATCTGAGGATCACAGTTCAAAGCCAACCCAGGCAGAAAAGTCTATGAGACTCTTATCTCCAATAAACCACCAGAAAATGGGAAGTGGTGCTGTGGCTCAAATGGTAGAGCACTCACCTTAAGCTGAAGAGCTCAGGGACAATGCCCAGGCCCAGAGGTCAAGCCCCATGACAGACCAAAAAAAAAAAAAAAAAAAGGTAGGAGTTGGGGAGGTGGAGATGGAAGGGATGGTAGGAGAAAAAGAAGGAGGAGGTAACAATGCTTGATAAGAAACGTACTCATTACCTGACTCATGTAACTGTAACCTCTCTGTACAGTATTTTTACAATTAAAAAACATATTAACAAAAGACCACCACTCCAGTCTCAATGCAACTGTTCAGCGCTTGGGGATAGGGCTCAAGTCTCAGGAAATATTAAAAGATTATAACGTGATTCCAGTGTGATATCCTGGTAGGGAACTGTTGGTCTATTGAGCATCCCTTTAGACTACAGCTAATTTCCCCTACCCTCTGTTTTAAAGTTGTATAAACCCATGGCTTCACTTAAGCTAGGCAAGTGCTGTATCACTGAGCTACACACCCAGTTTCCCTGCCTCATTGAGTTAGCATCTCTTCATCTATTTCTCCCTTGGTTTCTTTAGGTGTTCCTATTTACCTGAGTCTAGAGGTGCCACAGACTCTAAGCCAAGGCTAAGCTACTACTTCCTTGTGCTCCTTTAATAAGGTCTCTTCAGATTCAGAGGCCATGACTGAACTAAAGGCATTTGCAACAGGATTGGGAAGCAGATCCTGGTCCTAAAACCATACTAGGCAGAATGATTCAAAGTTTATTTCAGCTCCAGGCCTGGGCCAGTGTTTCCCAAGGTATATTCTGCTGTAGGCAAATTCTCAGTTCACAGCCCCGCTCTACTAAAAAAGGAAATGGCAGGGTATATATCTCACAGGTAATTCTGATGAATGTTGACATTTGAGAACCATGCTCCGAGGGGGTAATACTCCTAGGCTTCCTGGGATGAGGGAAATTCTCTTAAATTTGTGAGTTCCCAAAGGCTTTGAGACTGAAAGTTATCCAAGTAGACAAATCTAATTATTTATCCAAGTAAACAAGGAACTTCCTCCTTGCCAAATTATCAATGAGCTGTATAGGACTAAACAAAGACCATTCAAGTGAAAACCAGCAGGAGCTATTTAGTCAGAGTCCATTTATCCAGGAAGGAGCTCCCAGGCTTAGTGTTTGGCAGGCTTTGGAAAGAAGGCCCACTAGTGGGAACCTTTTACTGGGAAAAAGAGGAAGAATTTCAGGTGTATCCTGATAGGAGGCCATTTGCTCTGAGAATTTGGGAGTTGGGAGTCCTTTGAAGTAAGATATTCCTTTGATTGAGTTCAGGTATATAGTTGGATTTCTCTGGTTGGTCTGGAGCAGGAAATGGGGCAAAATTAGGGATATTGTTAGTTATTGATTGTAATAGTTAATTTGTTATATGTCAGTTTGACTAGGTTATGGGATAGTTACACAAATAGCTTGCAAAACCATTTATGGTTTTTTTTTTTTCCAGAAGAAATTGACATTTAAGATGGTGGACTATGTAAAGTAGCAGGTCCTGTTATGGGTTGAAGGCCTGAAGTGAATAAAGGGTAGAAGAAAGTTGAGTTAACTCTGCCTGCCTTGAGGAGCTGGATATTGCTCTTCTGTCCTTGGCATGCCTGGTGTTGAGGCTGAGATCCTGGACTAGAATCTATATCATTGACTCTAGCTTTCTGGCCTTCAAACCATCCTATTAATTCTCCAGGTCCTTCAACTGACAGAGTAGATGGTGGGAGTTTTGTTTCTCTAGAGAACTTAACTAACACAGAAAGGTAATGAGGGACAGGTATTTGACCCCAGTTATGAAGTTAGGTAAGAGGCAGGGATAAAAGGAAACTGAGGTAAAGGCCCACATGGCACATGGCAGGAAACAAAGGAAGGAATTCATATCTTTCTTCTTCTTTTGGATGGGGGGAGTTGGGGGCAGGTTCCAACTCCCATCACAGGTATTTAGACCAGCTGTTGCCAGGGATGGAAAGGGTCCAACCAGACAGAAACTTACATCCAATTGGAAAGGCCTTGACACTGAGTGACCACTGCTTAACAAATCAAACCAAAGTTAACATCCCCCAAGAGTGAGGGGACTAAGGACCAAATATCTAGCATGAACAAAGAAGCCTCAGATTTTTCCCTTATTGGGTGACAGAATGGATCCCTCCCCAACTTGGAGAGTCTGTTCATTCTACATTTTTTTTCATTGCTTTCCTTTCACTTTCAGATAAATTTACTTTGGTTACCTTAAACACATTTCTGCCTTTTCATTCCATAAAGGGCAGAGGAAAGGACCTAAAATACCCCTAGATGATATCAATAAGACAGTGTGGGGAATTCTTCCTCTTCAATTTCTCACCATAAACTGTGGTAATAAAAATAAGCAGTAGCAAAATCTACAGAGGTTTAGCAAGAGAGTCTGGGAATAAATAAGCAGTGGCAAAATCTACAGAGGTTTAGCAAGAGAGCCTGAGAATATCAGTGCTGGAAACTTTAAGCAATGTTTATTGGGTTGTAGGATTCTGAGTTTTTTTGGCGGGGGGCAGGCTGAAGGGCCCACACTGAGAGAGAGCACATCCAAGAGATGGGAACCCTGGGGAGCAGATGATCCATGCTCCAGGCAACATTGTGGTATATGTGGATGGAGTTGGAAGGCAGGACTTGGAACTACCCCTACTTTGGAAGTAAGTGGGATCATATTTGATCAATGCTTTTATAAAGAATTCTTGATAGAACTTGTGGATTATTTTTATAATAAAATAAATAGAAAAATAATATTTCTATACCTCTTGTTTGGCAAAGAAGTAATTGTGCCATGTATGTGGTTTGAATGCTTACATGTGCTTACCATGCATCATTGAAGCTATTTCATCAACAGTCTTGTGAGGAACATTATTGCTGTACACAATTTAAGCATTCTAGGATAATGTCTGCATCTGGGGTATAGGATAGGCATAAGGAAAGGTTTTCAGCCAAGAAACAGGGTTCATAGGTCTCAGGAGGAGACCTCTGCCTTCACCTCTATAACATAAATATAGCACAGGATTGAAAAAGCCTGAGAAAAGTTGGAAGTATAGGAGAGAGGAAGTCCAGATAGATGAGCATGGTTAAAGTCTGTAGGGATTTTAGTAGCTATGAGTTAGTTGCTCTTTCAGTATGTGGAAATATTTTCTCATGAGCACAGAGCATTTATATCCTAAGACCTCACAAAAGAGGAATTAGAAAGCAAATTTATTTTTTAATAGCTTTACTTAGAAGCAGTTAACCTATAACATATTGCCCATTTTGAAAGTAATCAAGACATTTGTGAAGTAGAGATCCAGAGGATCGGAAGTGAAGTTGTTTCTAACCAGGCCAGGCAAAAAGTTAGTGAGACCCCTAGCACAGTGCCATACATTTATAATCTCATCTGTGTAGTAAGCATAGGTAGGAGGATTACGGTTTTAGGTTCATGCAGGTGAAAATACAAGACTATTTGAAAAATAACTGAATAAAACAAAGGTCTAGGAGGGTGACATATGGGCTAGAATACAAAACCCAGTACTGCCAGAAAAGATAAATAGCTGGTGAGGTACTTAAGTGGTAGAGCAACTGTCTAGCATGTGTGAGGTGCTAGATTCCAATTCTAGCACTATCAAAAATGTTTTTAATAAAAATAGTTAAGTATGATTTTTATAGGTTTGGACATGTTTATACACCCTTGAAACTATAAATATAAATAGTGAACATATTAAATACATCTAAGCTCTTAGTGCTAATATATAACCTTTCCTTGTTCCCAGAAACACTGATATATTTTCTTTTTCTCTGGATTTTTGACATTTCTATGATTTTGTATCAGTTGAGTCAGGCAATATGTATTGAGTACTGGCTTCTCTTACTTAGCACAACTATTTTGAGATACATCCATTATATTGTAGGTATCAAAAGTCCATTTCTATTTTATTACTAAGTAGGATACCATTATATGGATTTGTTGCACTTATTTATCTGCAGAAGAATGAACATTTGTGTTTCCAGCTTTTGGTTATGGTAAGTTTTTCTATGAGCATATGCTTTTCTTTCTTTAGTAAATACTAAGGCACGCAATAGCTGGATTATATGGTTTATATACACTTATCTTGAAAAAATATCTGCCCAGCTATAGTCCATTTCACATTCTGGCCTGAAATAAATGAGAGTTTTGTTTCCTCCTTGTCCATCAACCATTGCCCAGATTATTCTTTCCAATTCTTGCCAACTGAGTATAGTAGCATCTCACATTTCTGGAATTTGTTAAATGATTTTGAGCACATTTTTCTTATCTTATTTGACCTGCATATATCTTCTTTTATAAAGTATCTGTTCAAATACTTTGCCTCCCTCCTTTGGCAAGGCTGTTTGATTTATTACTTTGAGAATTGTTTATATTTTCTGGATACAAGTCCTCTATCAAATATATGATGGGCAAATATTTTTCCCCAGGTTGTAATTTGTCTCTTTATTCTGGAAGCTCTTTCAAGGTAGTGAGCAAGGGTTACTGTAGGACTTACCTTGTATGTTTCTCATCTTGCAGGGAGCTCTGTTCTTTGCTGCCTGATATCTAGTTTGTTTAATGTTTAAAGCTGTTGTTTCATGTACACATATATCATACACATGCATGTGAATTTACACATGTGCATTATATACAAATTGCTTCTTATATATAAATTGCTTGTTATCCTATCTTAGATGGAAATAGAAGCCCTTGAAAGAAATTCTTTTGAACTTTTTGATATGTAAAGGAGACTCTAGAAATTATCCTTTGATGGGAATGAGTTATGACTATTGAGGATATCTAGATTTTGCAAGAATATAGGTTGGCTTAGCATGATCACTCTCAGAGATCAGAGGACATTTATATCACTACATAGCAAGCCACATACTTCCCCATACAGAGCCATTAAATGGAAAGTAAGTCACAATCTCTTCTCATGTTTGTTGAACTTCTTTTGCTAAGTTTTGTTTTGAATACGTTTACATGTATTGCTTGTTTTAGCCTCCTACAAGCCCTGTCACTAAGAATAGTTGTAAACTCTTTTATATAGATAATTTGACTACAGCAAGAAGTGTTTAAATGTAAGAACTCTCGATAGAAACTAGCCTAGCCTCACAGCCAACTTCCCACCCTACGTTTTTGCCTTCGTGGGGACATAGGTGAGCTTTCTGTGCATAGGTGATAAGATGATATGACAACTCAATGTGTTATTGACTGTCACCTTGACAAGTATGGAAAAGAGCTCGCTTTTTTCAATGAAATAAGAAAGGCCAATCATGTGACAGCTAAAAAAGAGCATTTCAGGCTGAAGGTACTGCTTTGTTTGTGGTGAAATTTTTTAGATTAGTTTGGAAGAGGCCTCTCAGTTTTAAAGAGACATGGCAAGTAAATAAAAATACTAGGGGTGGGATGTGGAAATGAGCCAAGTTCATCTAGATAGAGCATCATTTGGCCAAACTGGGCCAAATGGAATATGGAACTGAGTCAAGCAAGTGAAATTGGCCAGATGGACTCTGGAAGCCAAGCTCAAGTGATGCTCTTGGCTGCATGAAATTCAGTCACAATCTGAGGACTAATCAGCCAGTAAAAAATGCCCATGAGAATGAAACAGCCAATCAGTGAAACACTATAAATAAGCTCCATGAAACCTAATTCACCCCAACATCCTTTGCAGCATTGCAGCAATAATATAATCCAGCTGCCATATTCTCTCCCTTTTAGCTGCATCCTAATATAGTCTCTCTTCGTTACTCTCCCTTCTTGATAATTTCTTCTACCAACTCACATCCCTGAAATTATTGACATAGTGTGCATTGTATAGCTTTGTCTAGTGAGCTAATCTGGAGCTGGGAATTGACCTTAATTTCTGTGGAAAAAAGAGAAGACATGGTAATCTGTGGTCTGCTGGGGTATGGAGGCAACCTGATTTCTAGGCTTTGATTCATCTATTTCATTATATTCTAACAGCAGAGTCAAAGAGATGGTCTCAATATTAGAGAAGGGTGAGCTGTTCACCTCCTTGGCTTTCCTGGGGACCAGAGGAGATCTGGCACAATGAGGAGGACAGCCTACAAGTTGTTGGCAGAACTGTAGGATTTCCCTAGAATTCACTAATTTCCCAACAGAAGCACAGCAGAATTGAGCCAGGAAAATATAGGTGTATCTGGTCTCCAGTGGATGGGGAATCTTGTAGTTCCTCATTAGATGATTTGATTCCCCCTTTTGCCTAATCTTAAGTCCAAAGAGAACAATCTCTGTCCTGGAGATTGGCTGTATTTCAGGATACAATCCCAGTTCTAGAGGGTTGGAATGTTGAAAAGGTTAAACTTTGAGTGGACCTAGACACCTATTTTAATTCACTCAGTGATGAAGAGAGTAAAGACTCACAGTGGAGAGCAGCCTACCAGCTCAATTTTACCTGAGCTTCTAGATCAGCCTTCCACCTTCCTTCTAACCTTTCTTGCCACCAAACATATACTTGGACTTGCTAGAGAGAGTAAATGAAACTAGGCTGGAGTTGTTTCCTAAAAGAAAGACATTCTGATTCAGACTACTGTGTTCTCAACTTGAGAAAAGTCTCTTCATCTCCATTAGTCTCCTTTAACTCTTTTTGGAATGAGTCTTCCATACAGTGTCTACTAAAATGCTTCATGGTGATGATGATGATGAAGATGATGATGATGAAGATAATGATGATGAAGATGATGATGAGGATGATGATAATAATTATAGTAATAGTAATAAATGTTCCTTTGTCTTCTCCTGGTTGTCTATATTTCCCCCTACTATTTTGCAATGAAAGATGGAAGTCTAGAGGGATAGCCAGGTATTTCAGGAACCTATGAATGATGGATGAGAATCTTTCAATATTAACATTTCCCTGAATGCAGAAACAAGATAAATCCTACCTCCTACTATGTCATGCCATGTATATTTTTATGGTAATGAGTATTTGCTACATTAAAGGCCACTGTACAATATGGGCAAACCATAATATTCACAAACCTCTGACAAAACAGACTTTGCTAATCTGACTTTGGGACATCAGTGTGCTTACTCCATGATGCCCTTCTCATAGAAAAGTACAGAATCCAATTATTCTGAGTTAGTTTGATCTTTTCTGGTAGCTTAGTCATTGTTTTTGCTGAGTACTGCTGTGACTTCTATAAAGGTGTGTCACCAAAAACTACCATGGTGAAGAAAATCACATCCAAATAGTGTTCAACTACTGAGCTATGCCCCAATCTGGGGGCATGAAAATATACCACAATGCCAGCAGTATACAGTCATGCCTAAATATTGTGAATACTTCAGCTGAAAGGATACAGGAATTTAAAGCCTCCAACTGAAAACTTGGGCTAATACATACTAATTCCAGCATGGATACACAAATTATATGGAAAGAACAAAACAACATGTTTCATACAAATGACAACAATAAAGCACTTAAATGATTGTGAAATGGATGAAATCTCAGACAAGAACAGTAAGAAGAATGATCAACAGTACTAAAGAAGATGAGTATAAACACCTGAATGAATCCAAAGGGAATACAAATAAACAGTTGAATGAATTCAAAGATAATTCAAATAAATAACTGACTGAAATAAGACAATGCAGGTTTTGTTAGGGCTGTCTGAAAAGGCTGTTCAATGGGTGTACTCACCCCATGTTTCACTTTATAAAAACTACCTGCAATCTCTGGAGTTGGACGATTGTACCCATTTTCTACCAAGTGACACAAGCCTCCTTCACAACAGCTATGGAACCTGTGAGAGACACTTGACCCAAAATATGGAAGACTATTTATTTTTCTCCAGAAGCAACATAGCAACAACTTCCATCCCCATGCTTTTCTCTCATTGTAACCTTGCTATACTTCCTTTAAACAACAGAGTCTGTATTTTCTCCCCTGGATCCGAGACGAAATTCACAGACACTTAACCTAGAAAGTTCATTATGTAACTTCTGAGACTATATCATATGAGTGATATAGTTTTTACCTGGTTCATTTTCTTAATATATTTCTCTCTTGGGATGCTTAATCTGGCACACTTTGATGAACTCCTGAACAGACATATTATAAGCTTTTCAGACAATCACTCCTGTTGAGGTATAGCTGAGAGCGAGCAGTCACAGCCAACAATTGAGTGAGAAAGCTTTAGAGAAGACTCCGGCTTCAGCTACCATCTAACTGCCACTGTGTAAGGGTCCCTGAGGAAGAACTATCTGAACCCAATTGGCTTCCAGAATCATGAGAAATAACAATAAATGATTGATTTTGTTTTCTGCTATTAATCCTGGAGAAATTTGTCATGAAATATTGGTTAATGGATACACAAAGGGAGTCACAGAGATGTTTGTGTACCCCACCACTTAATAATTTTTGGAATTCAGGTGTAGAGAGTTCATGTCAACTAGGGCTGGATGGGCAAGTTATGTAGACACAATTGCATAAGTGTTATTTCAGCCAGGTTTAAGCATACACAAACACAAGAGAAATGGAAATTTGCCCAAAGAGGGAAATTAAAGATCATGACTTTGTGGGCAAAGGGAAGAAAGACAGATAGAGACAGCAAGAAAGAGAAACAGAGAAAGGAGGGAGGGACAGAGAAAGAGATGTAGATCATGGTTTGAGTTACTTCCTACATCTTAGTTTATGGGAAACCTGATTATACATACATTCAGGTCTTCTGTCTTATGAGAATATTTTTTTATCATTATTTGTCTTAACTAATGTTTTTGTTTGCTTTCTGAAACAGAATCTTGCTGAATAATCCGGGCTGGCCTGAACTCAGGATCTTCCTGCCTCAACATCTCAAATACTGGGCTTATAGTCATGTACTACCACACCATATGCTTTTATTTCTTGCTACCAGATGAATTCTGAATAAGAGATCCACTAACCAATTTAGAAAAGAAGTGGGCCTTCTGATGGCTTTATATACAATAGATCAGCTGCAGAAATGTTTTGCCTTCCTTAAAAACAGAGTACACTTTGTTGGTTTATCTGTAGTAATAGAGAAGGGAACTTTGTACACTGCTAACTTTTACCTCTAAACTCAATGCAGTAACAGTGGTATTCGTTGATGTTGCTCATTGGGTATTTCTGTTCTCCATCTTCCTGGAACATGTCCGAATCATACTTCCTGGATCCTTTATGTTGGGATGGAAGAGAAGCGTAGAAATCATGTGTGCCACTCTGAGCTGCCATTTTATTGTCCTTTCCAGACCCTCCTAAAGTTCTGGTGGGGAAATTCACATGGTGACAGGTGACACAGATGATAATGGCTACACCATCTATTTCTGGGCTCTTGAGTAAGGATGAAAAAGTATTACTATTGCCCAACAAATCACAGCGGAGATGGAAAATAAGTCTTGGATAACTTTAAGGATATTTAGGATTTGTTTACCACCATAGGACAATCCAACCTGTGCTGTGCTGCCAGTTCCAATGAGTCTTCCTTGTACTCTACTAAGGAGATTAAGACCCTCTGAGGAAAGCGTGTGGACAGTCCTTTTTCTGTATCTCACAAGTACTATCATCTTACCCTTCCAAGGAGTTTCAGAGGAGCAGCTCTGACTTCTGTGGGGCCCCTTTCATGTCCCCAGGAAATGGAGCTTACTCCGCACCAACATCTTTATCCCTGTTCTCTTTTCCTTTCACATTTTGGCATACTCAGATATGTGAAATCTTTAAAAGTTCCCATTCCCATATATGCTATGACTCACATGATTTCTCTTGTGTTAAACTTTCCGATAGTTTATATACCCTGCTTCAGCTTTTGCCTCATGAAATGCTTGATCCTCTGTCAATTCATGTTTTTAAAATCTGTTTTAAATATGGTTATATATCAACATCAGATTTCAGAGACTAGGATTATTTACTCTGATCCCTAAAATGGAAAGTCTTTATTCTCATCTTATGGCTAAAACATTTCAAACTGAAAGAAAAAAGGTGACAATGATGAGCTTCACTGATGTGTATAGACTTAACTTAGAGATCTTGTTAATGGGTTAATTCTAAACTCTGGCCTTTCTTCATAAAGTCTGTGGCAGAAATGTTGCATCTATATTGCCTTGAGCTACAGAGATACTGGTGTTGCTGTTTTGTAGATCAGACTTTGAGAAACACTGGCTTAGGTGGATGCATAAACAGGAATGAGGACAATGTGTTTGTATGTTGCAGTTGCCACACATCTTCACAGCTTGGATTTGGGAATGAGAGTAATGCTATTTAGTGGAGAGATTTCTACTCCTGAAATACACTTTTGTAGAATGGTGAAATCATAAACTGTTGAACACTTTCTGTGAAAATGCCATCTTTTGGGTTTCGTTGACAAGTGCACTGTTCACTTTGGGAAATCATAAGAAGTTACGTCAAACAGAAGAGATAAATTTTGAAGACCTTGTTCTTTCCTTTGTTAAATATTTTTCACTCCCTAGCTGTGTGTCAACATAAAGAGTAGAGATGTTGGCAGGTGGGAAGTTGTTATCTCCTAAGTGGCCTCCAGTGAGGTTTTCTCTCCCTCCACTCCCACTCTCTCCTCCTACTCTACCCTTCTGCCACAGTCAATACAAGCTAAGCTGATCAATTCCCTGAAAAGGGTTAGAAAAGCCACAAATGCAGAGAGTAAAGAAGCAGAGAAGCATTTTAGTGATCTCCTGGTTTGGAGACTGCCTCATTATTTTAAATGAGAAAACTGAGATTTGAAGAGGTAAAATAAGTTTTGCCAGGTGACTCAGCAAAATATTGGCAGTTAGTACAATGACCAAGGAACCCCTCAGTTCCTTCGACCTCATCCTATATTTCAGGAATGGAAGGGCAATGATGGTCAGGACTGGGTGCTTATAAGCTCTGTCAGTTATCAAGAATCTTGGGAAGGATCTTATCGCTTGTGCATTTCCCCAACTATCTCTTACAGACAAAGAAACCAAAGCCCAAAGATGACACTTAACAACATCTCAAAATATAAAATGATTCTATTTTTTTTCTGGCACTTTCAACAGATTGCCATTCAGCTGTCTGCTTCAAAACCTTTTCTGATTTTCCTGTTCCTGACATTTGAACCTAAATGTGAGTATCTTAGGTTCTTTGAAGAAACATTTTCTTATTCCTTTCTAGAATTTCTGAGCTTCCTTTTCATGCTCAACCAGAGAAGAGAAAGAGCATTGATGTCCAAAGGGACACTGCAGGTAAACAGTTACTAGCATTCCTGGAATCCCAATGCTTTAACCTGTGTTTTCTTAGTCTCTGGCTTGTTATTGATGCTATAATCTCATTTATTTACATCTCAACAATTTGAATTTGAGGGCAAATGAGGTTTGCTTTTGAGAATCAAAGAGGAAAATGTTTACTACATTTTTAGTTAATGATATTTAAGGAAGGATATTTAGTCTATTTGAGATGTGGTTACACACATGTGCAACCACCTGTATAGCACTTGGGAGGCTGAGAAGGAGGATTGTGAGCTTGAGGACAGCTTATCTCTATAGTTAATTTCAGACCAGCTTGGGCTGCGTGGCAAAACCAGGGTTTTACTCAACAACAAAACAGACAAAAAATAAACTAAAGAAATGTATGTTCCAAAATGCTTTATAAATACCTTGCAACATATATGTGGAACTCTTTGGTCCATAGTACTTGACCATTTTATTTGTGAATACATTTAGTTCTTACCTATTCAGTAAGGGAAGTCACCTGAGAGTCTCTAGCTATTATATGTATGTGCAAGTGTTGTAATTAAATTGTATTTTTCTAAGAATATCCTCTAATTTATAATTTTGTTTCCCTTTGAGTTTCCTTTCAATAATGAATACAGATTGATGAGACTTTTCTGTGCATGTGTGTGTGTTTGTATGCACATGTGTGTGTACTTGCTCCAACTTGTTTTGTGTTAGAGACACTAAGACAAAGAAGCAACAAGACTGTTGTAATGAGGTCATATATTCCCATTTTCTGTGGTTATGTGCTGTAATGTATAAGAACAATAAACAGGTTTGAAACTTGGTCCTAGAGAATAAATGATCCCGATTTAAGAGATTAAAAGGATCTGTAATTATAAGTACA
The DNA here is from genome assembly GCF_024711535.1 of Dipodomys merriami. Lineage (NCBI taxonomy): Eukaryota > Metazoa > Chordata > Mammalia > Rodentia > Heteromyidae > Dipodomys > Dipodomys merriami. Next base: position 1,386,154 of record NW_027203270.1, read on the forward strand.
ATGCCTCTAATGAACATGATTTTATTATGAAGAATTCAGAGAGTTGGATAGAAAGTATGTCTGACTGGGTTGTAAGAAGTAGGGGGGTACTGCTTGTGGGGATGTACCCAGCTATTCTATTTGGCAATGTTTTGTTTGCATAAACTTCATCTCCACTCAGGTAATTGACAGATACTCTGAACAGCAAAAGTAAACATAATATAAAGTTGTGACCAGAAAAGGAAAGTCCTCAAGAAAACTCTGAATTGAAATCACTCTGGTACAACTTGATTCTCTAGTTAGGACTCTCAATAGGACCATTTCAATTAAAATCTTCTATGGTAAGTGTAGGAACTAACTCTACTGAACTAAGGCCTAATGTCTGAGCACAATGATGCTGGAGTACTTTATGTTGGGACTTCTAATTTTGTTTTGATTCGTATACCTTGTCTTTCAACACTTGTCTTTGGCTTACTTTTCTATATCTCTTTTGATTTCCATTTTTTAAAAGCACAGTTACAGTTTAATCAGTACATCTTAATACACATGCATTGATTGTATACACGTTGGCAATTGTACTGAATTTACATAGTTGTGTAAGCATGACTAGAAGTCAGTTTTAAAGTACTCTTATCACCTACAACAGTGAATGCTTATAGCCAAACTTGCTTTCATCCCCAGTTTCTATAATCTACATCTTTCCTTGCATTATAATGACTTTTAGCTTTGATGAGGTTAAAGTAAGCACGTGGCTACTTTAAGAGACACGAGTTATGTTGAAACAGCTTTTATTATTTTTTTAATCCATAAATACCTGTTACTGACAAAAGTGGAAAAAATCCTTAAGACTAAATCTTACTAAAGTAATAACCTGTTTTACAGTACGTATAGAATGTGCTTTGACAGGTAAGTAGAACAATGAGATTTGTACAGAAGCAGTAATGGGCAGTGCTTATCATGAAGCTTATGTATGAATGATGAGGAACCTCTCTGCAAAGAGTTGGATAGAAAGGTACTTTCATAATACTACCATATAATAAACATGGAATCCATAAACTGGGCTAATGCATAAAAATGTTCATTAATCACCCCTTTAGGAAATTGTGTTCCCAAACTAAAAATATTACAGTAAGAATTGCTTTTTATTAGAGAATTTCAAGAATTCTTTACTACAAAATGTCTAGTTGAGTTATAGAACTAGAGGAAGATTTGCCACTACAAAGCAAATGAATGGGTCCTCCCATGGAGTGTCATTCAAGGGTCACTTCAGGGTGGGTGGCTAAGTGGAGCCAGGTCTCCTCCCTCAGCCGGGAGGTATTAACAAAACACACAACATCATTTTTTTTTGTTTTTGTTGTTTTTTTTTCTGCGTGATGGAAGGTTAATGTTTTTGCTGATTTACAATATGAGTTGGGTGATGCCAACTTGGAATCTTCATTCTTGCTCACGAGCCTTCACAGGGAGGATGGTAGCATCACAAGGAAGGACTATAAAGATACTGGGGGTTGGGGGAGTACCCACTCCCAGCCACTCAGTTAGTGCTGCCTTGTCCTCTCCAACTGGGATGGAGCCTCAGTGTCCAGACCTGGTCTTCAGGATGTACATTCTGGAGTGGGATAATATAACATTTGCCACAGAGAGCCTTTGCTAAGCATATTTGTCTGGGACTTGGAATGTGTTTCCCAGCTGTTGTCCAAAACAAACTCTATGCCCAACTGTTGTGGGCAAATCTTTCTACTCCAGTCCATCCCTTCTTGGAACGTCGAACTGCCTCCCTCCAGCTACAAGGAACATCATGAAAAATGAAAACTGTAACTATGAGTTTCCCTGTGACACAGACACCTAGCTGTGAGTGTCTGTTCGAGAGGCCTTTGTGACACATAGTTGGTGACCTGTTGAACAGTCAGGCCCGTATCTTTCAGATATGTGAACACCTGTGGGTAACTGAACCCATCGGGACTATCCAGCTCCAGTGAGGAGTCTGGTGGCTGTTCAGGGTATCTGGCTAGTGGGATGGGTACAGCTCAGGTGAGATGGGGAAGAATTCAGTCAAGGAAAGGATTACTGATGGGAAATGAAAGCGCTAATATGTAACCACTGGATGAAACTTCAGGGCCCATCTATCAAAGCCCCTCAGTTTATAGATGGGAAAACTGAGGCACTGAGTGAGAACATGACTTGTCCTTGGACACACAGCAGGATGGAGACAACAGCTCTGGAAGCTGGATCTCCAGTGCCTTCATCTTGTGCTTTGATTTTCCTTTTCTTCTTGTTCTTCCTCAATATGTCGCCTTCCAACATCAAATATAGAGCTAAGAAGACTGAATCTACCATTAAAATGGTGCATTTGTTAAAAAAACATAACATTTGAGCTCTGAAGACTACGTTGTTAAAACACAAGAAGCTTCCTTGAAAATAACTCCAGAACGAAGTTTCCCAGATGCAGAATGGATGACAGGGAGAAATGGTGGGAGGTAATATGTCAACTCTTCAAGTAGCTTTTAGGGTCCAAGTGATGGGCAGCTCTTCTAAACATAGCCTTGAATCAAGTTCACAGTTGTTTATGGAAGGAATCACGGCAGGAAAACTGTGCCAGCCAAGGTATCTCCAAAGGAAATGGATTACATTTGGTAGTAGGGATGTTGGGAAAGATATTCCTCTATGCTTGGCAAGTTATGAGGCCCTCAAACCTTTAGGGACAACATGAGAGCTATGATGCACCCTAGCAGGAAGGGGGAATGGGTGGGAGCAGTAGCCTCAAGTCCTGGAGAGGAAGAATCTTTGGCCAAAGCAGGAGCCTGTGGGTTACTAGCAGGCTGGGTCAGGAACTTCTTGCAGTTGCAGGAGCCAAAGCTGATCTTTTGGCCATCCCATATCTGAACTGGCAGCTCTACTCCTTCCCTCCCAAAGATCAGGGTGGAGGGAGGCTGGGTCCCAGGGTCTTGGGCATGATCTCACAGATGTAGGAAAACAGAGGAGTAGCTACTGAAATAAACACAGGGCCTGAAGAATGTCTGATTCTTCCATCGATTCATAAAGATCTCTAATTCTTAAAACTAGAGTCTATGGCAGAGCCAGGAGAAGGAAGTCAAGGATGTAGAAAGAGATGTAAGGAAGGAAAGAGGGAACTCACACAAAGATGGAGGTGGAGACAGAAGTGAGTGTGGTAAGAGAAGAGGGGAAATTTCAGCTGGGGGAAATGTTGGAACTTACCAAAGGGCAGATGCATTGCCTAAGACACTGGGAAGTCCTGAGGGGGGAGATTTAGAAACTCTTAGCAATCCTTGGTGACTCATGATACCTTACACCAGGAATTCATTGGAGCAAGAAAGAAGAAAAGATGGGATAATGAATATATTAAGATCTTCATGAGGAGATTCAGAGCAGGAGAGACCTCTACAGAACCTAGACTGATCCTAGCAGAATAATGGAGACATGCAGGAAATAGAAGGCAATCAGAGGGAAATCTTGGGTTTTTGGCTTCCTTTGCTAAGGGCAGGAGGGTTTTGTGATGAGGAAGGGATGGCCCTTCTTGTATATGTGGTAGAAGACACCACTTGGCTTTGGATGGAATTGAGGGTTCTAGCCCCAGAACCTCTCACTGGGATTTATCTGGCAGTGTGGCTTTGCTCATAAACAGCAGTGAAAAAACTGAATTCATGGTATACACTAGTTTCCCCACTTATTGCCAAGGGATATGTGCTAAGACCCTCCCCCAGTGGATACCTGAAACTGTGGATAGCACTGAACCCTAGATATACTATTTTTCATATATATGTATATATATATATATATCTTTGATAAAGCTTAATTTATAAATTAAGCAAGGGAAGAGATTAGTAGTAATAAGTAATAAACAGGACAGCTATAATGACATACTGTAATCGAAGATTATGTGAGTATGGATGCTCTTTTGAAAGAGCCAAGACAAATATTAGTATTTTTTAGACCATGGTTGACCATGGGCAACTGAAATTGGGATGATAATGCAGAGCGGCAATTAAAGAGATACTACTGTACTTCTACATCCTTGTTAAGACATATGCTTTCTGGATTTTGAAATGGGAGTTTGTATTGCAGAAGTTTATAGACCTATCTCTTTCTTTCTCTTTCCTTTTCCCTGCTTTCCATATCTCTAGATCCAAGGGATGGAAGGAAAGAAAACCTTGAAAATAAATAAGTATTTTAGTAGAATTTTCTGATCCAACTGACACTCAAGGTTTTTTGTTTGTTGGTTTTGTTGGGGGGGGTGTTGCTTGTTTGTTTTTTTAGCAAACAGTGGTAAGAGCAGGATGAGAAATGTTTTAGAATCAATCTATCAAATAAGCCCTGAGACAGACAGACAGACAGACATGCCCTTTCAGAGAAAGGATTGGGGAAGATTTAAGGGGAGTACTTGGTGTATAAAAGATGCTTTCAAGGGATGAGACCAGATTACTGGCTTAGTGTGTATGTTGATAGACATTTATGGAATAGAGTTCCCACTCAATCATGTCCTATCTTTTCCCCTCCCAATTAGCACAAGATCCTCACAGGAACTGCCTAAGGGTTATCTAGTTAACCTAGAAAACCAGCTTAGGGGACCAGTTGTGAGACACACCCATGCTTCTTAGAGTGATTCCCTGCTTTATTTAGACTAGTTTCTTCTTTTCTAGCCTTCTTAGCTTCAGCTTCTGGAACAAATGCTCATAAACCTGTGGGGACCAGCCCATAAGAAGGTTTATGTGCTTGAGGGGACAAAAGCAGAGTGGATTGACTCTGACCTTCCAGTCTCACAGCTGTAGAGACATCTCCCCAGTGGGGAAGTTCAAGGCTAAGTTAATAGCTCTGAACCTCTATCCCCTCCTGATTCATGCTGTGTATTCCTGATCAGATTGGAAACCAAACTCAGGAAGAGAAAAGAGCTATGGTGTGCCCGAAATCTATAGGAGAAGCAACTCATCGATTTCTTGTGGCTTGTAGACTTGGTTGGATTAAACATTCCCAGGGCAGAGACTGAGAAATTTTCCCCATTTCTCCCATTAAAGGACCTTGAATATAGAACTAAGGGAATGTACAATCCTACTGGTGGCTGGATTCTGACAGCAGTCAGTTCTATGTTTACTATCACACCATCACTAGCCATCTAAAGCTGATTTCCCCCCTCCCCAGCTTCAGCCCAGGGAGGTGCCCTGGCCCTGAAAAGGGAAAAGTTCCTTCTCTTTCTGTGTGTGTGGTATTGGGGAATTGAATGTTTCTCTGTCCCATAAGTGGTCACACCCTGTCACACAAGGAGCTGAAATGAGCTTACAAAGCTGACAGTGGGCTTGCATCTACCCAATGCCCAAGTTCTCTCTGTAGTGAAGAAGTTCTACATTGTGGATTTGTCCAGCAATCCCCCAGATGAGTAGTCTGAAGTACAATTTATCTATTTACATCTGCCAACGGATCTTGGTCTCTTCCATCCACTGATCTGAGGAAAGAACACCCAGGAGAGTTTACAAGAGCTACAAGGGTGGGGAGCAGAGACAGGAAGTGGGAAAGGAGAGATAGAAAGTGAGAGTGAGTTCTAAACAGAGAAAGGGCTGGTGGACTGGGCAGAGAGAAGTGAAAAGGATGAAACACAATGACCTCTCAGAGGTCTTCCTTTTTTTTTAATTTTTTCTGGCTAAGCATCATCTAGAAGCCTCTGCCTCTGTCCTGCCTGAGGTGCATGGGGTTGGGAGAAGGAGGGCAGGCAGAGTCCTAGAAATATGGGAATGGTGAGCCCCTGAGGTACTGGGCATCACAGTGACCCTCCCCACCTGGCTTTCTCTAACTAAAACCATAGGTGTCATCTGGGAGCAGAGCAGGGGTGGAGAAGGCAGGCCTGAGTGGCGGTCATCGTTCAGACCTAAAGGCCTGGAGGAAAAGAGGAGACAATCAGGTAGCTGGAGGCTACCCCTCAAGTCCCTGCAACCCATCACATACTTCTCTGGAGGTTAAGAGCTAAAGCCCCAGAGAGCTTTGATGGTAAAGCAGCTAGATCCGGGGGAGCCAACCCCTCTTAGGACAGGGATCAGGGCAGCCAGCTGGAATGGGACAGCTACTCAACAACAGGAGGCAACTAAAGGAAGGGAATCCTCCCTGTCCAGAGGTTGAAGGGATACAGAGCCGCATTAAGGCTCTCGGGGGGTCAGCAAAGGAAGAGCTACTGGGGGGGAGGGGGGGTCAGAGTTTCAGCAGGCAAAAGAGAATCATTATTGTGCTTATTGACACAGCAGCTCTCTGGCTGAGAGCGAGCAGGCAGTTTTTAGGCACTAGAAGATTTTTTTGTGTGTGATGCAGTTCTAGGTTAAATGAATGAGACCGAGGAGCCTGTTGGGTCAGCCCTACTGACCATGCCGGCTGGCCATTCAAACCCAGGCAACTTCAGATCAGGGTCATTGGAAGGTCTTTTGGCTGACAGAACCTACAACTGAGTCTGGGGAATGGGGGGGGGGGAGAGAGAGAGAGAGAGAGAGGAAGGGAGGTGGAGGGGGAACCATGGGACTGAAGGGTCCAGATTGTGAGTGGGAAGACACTGGGGCCTTGTCCTTCTCGTCACTTCCTGTGGACTCTACTGGAAGAGAAAGAGAAAAATCTCTCCAGATCCAGGGCCTCCTATGTTGGGTCAGGCGGTGGGAGCTGTGACTGCCCCGGAGTATGGCTTTCTGGACCAAATCAACCTCCCCCCCCCCACCCCCACCCCCAGCTCCCACCAAGGAGACCTGGTCATGGAGAGGAGCAAGGCTGGAAACTCTGCTCCTGATGCCCTCTCTGGCCCCACGCCACCCTGTCCAGTGCGGCCCAGCCCTGCCTGGCGGGTCACACGGTCACTTCGGTCTTGCTGGCTGTGTAGCAGGTATGGTGACCCGGGATGTAGTGCAGCTGCTCTACCGTGTTATGTCTGCGCGAGGCAAAGGCGTGGCGCTTGGCCGCCGTCTGGCTCTGGCCCAGGGTGGCATAGGAGTTATTGGAGGCACTGGGATGGGAGTGCATCTTGGTCATGCGGTAGCGGTCCAGCACTGGCGTGGACACAAAGACGTCCGTGTGTGAGATGGCCCGCGACAGCGATTGCTCGGGGAAGGCCGTCCGCTCAGGGGACAGCAGCGGGTCCTGAGAGTGCAGGCGCTCCGTGGAGAGCAGCTGCTCGTCGGACAGGATGCGGTCATAGGGCATGCCAAACTCATCCGGCAGACCCCGTTCTGGAGACAGGACTCTGTCCTGGGACATGGCCCGGATGGGCCGGCGGGGTCGCTCCCGGGGCAGTGGCTTCTGCTGTGACATCTGAATGACGTTGAGGGGGAGCGTGCCCCGGGCAGCCAGGTCTGGCAGGTGTCTCCGCCTCATGTAATACTCATCAGCCTCCTTGTCAGCTGCAGGGGAGACACAGACACAGAGGAGGCAATGAGTGACATAAGAGCCCATAAGCCCCCTTGCTGCGCACCCAAGGATAATGTAGTTTACAGAGGAAGATATGGAGGCTCAGATAGGCCATGCGTTGCTATTCCATTACTTGTGCAAATCAATCTCTGGACCTTATGACTGTGCAGATTGGTACTTACAGAACCAGGGTGGGCCCAAAGACTACCTTGAATAGACCAGGGTTAAGGCACTTTCTGGGCATCTCTTGTGAGCTCTAGTTCCTATCATATCTAGAGGATGATTCCTAGTCTTACTAACACACCTGAGCTGGGCTGCAGAAATCAGCTTCCATCATAAAATAAGGAGGCCCAAGTAAGAGGCCCTTGTGCAAAGGCTAAGCTGGTAGCTTAGGAACAGAGTAACACCTTCTCTGGAGTAACTGCCCAAAGCACAGGAAGTCAGTGCATGGGCATTGCTGACATCAGTCTGCATATTATCTGCTTATGCTCACAACACAGCCAACTTGAAGTACCTACGAAGGTACTTCAGATTTAGACACTCTGACACCTTCTCCCATCACCTGCACTTATGGCTCTTATACTTAAATCAGGACACTTGCAAACCTGCATTGCTCTAAATTTGAGAAATGTGATCTCTTATAGGTACTCCACAAGGCCTCTGCCAGGTATGAGAATGTTGCCTGCTTTTGAAATAGGTCCTGGGAAACAGAAATCACTGATGGGTATGTCCTGCCTGCTGAGCCCTAAGATGGAATTGGGCCCTAAAGAATAAAAACAAAGGGCTTTTCTAGTCTCTTCTTCAAAATATGGTTCTCTCTTTGTGCTAGAATTCCACAGATGGCCTCAGGTGAAGGCTCATCCCATCCTCTGCTTAGAGGATGCCTTGGAAAACCCAAACTCAACACCAGGAGAACTGGACTTACTCAGCCTCTTCAGAGATGAGTACTTGCTTGGGTTGGTCTTTACTGCAGACTCATATGATGGGGGCAAGTGGGCCAAGTTCTGGAATGAGCGGGAGAAGGAAAGATCGTAGGGCTCTGTAGCCGATGTCAGGATGTTGTTCATCCGTGGTTTCTCTGCAAGAAAAAGGAAAGGTAAAAAACTTGAAGTAAAGATAAAGGCAGGCAAGAGGAGATGATCCAAATTCTCACTTTGTGCTTTCTGTCTTATCTCTGATTAGAGGCCCCCCCCCTCCTCCTTTCCTGGTCCTTTATGCCAGAACACAGGAGATTCTGTGACTTCGTTTCCCTCAGGCTCAGTTCCAGTAATCAACTTCAAGTAGGGGTAGATGCTGTTGTAGCTGCCTCTGACCGCCCCCGACTCCCACCTCCTGGCAGATAACCATTACTTGAATGGAAGACTCAGTTCTGAGAAACAACAGCAGACATATCCCTGGGTTGTCTAAGGGACATGTAAACCTGATACAATTGAGAAACATCATAAAGTCATCTACTTCTGTGTGAAAGTTCTTTCCCTTTCCTAGTAGATCTAGGCAAATCTAGTTTTCAGGTGCAGACAAATCTGTATTTGAAGGAGCTGCAGTTACTATAGAGGAATACTATCTAATACTCAGCTCCCCTACAGCTCCAATCCATGTATGATTTACCTCTGTGACAGCTGCTTCTACCCTGGGCCTCACCAGAATTCAGGAGCCCCATTCCTATGGTTACTTACTTTAATCCCTTTCTTAGAACTACCCCCTCTACCAACATTTCTAAGCCTTAGAGGAAAGAATATTGGTAAAAGTGCATGTCACACTCCTCTTTTCTTCCACTTTCCCTGAGACAGAGCCTTGAGATTCCAAACTTAGCAGAAACAGGAGTGTGGTTCAGTGTCATGCCTGGGAAGAAACTAAAGGAAGTAGTGAAAGACAAGGTGGAAGGGAAAGGAGGTGGATGACTAATGGGGTGCATACAGGGTGATCTGGGCTTTTAAGCCAGATTAGGATTAACATAGGAGAGGAGAGAGGAAGTACATGCCTACATGAGGGAGCAGCCACGAGTGTGGAACTCTGAGAGGATCAGAACTCCAGGGAAGGTGTACAAACAAGCACTCATGCTTATCGGACAGGAAGAGGAAGAGTCACAAGATGCAGTCAACAGGTGGTTGCCTGGGAGATACTGGTACTGTTCCCAGAAGTGAGGTCATTGGGAGCTTGAGAGTCTGACTACACATCAGTCTGTCCTCTATGCCTGGGATATTTCAAGGCCAGAGAAAGCCAGACTAACTTGGGACAGATGTGCAGGAAGACTGATTCCCCCCCCCACTCTTTTGCAAAGAGTGCTGAATTTTAGCATGCAAGAATTCTGTGGATCCTGGGAGACAGTGAAGCCATTCCTAGGTCTTATCCAAGGGCTGCCCCAAAGTACTGGAAACTCTTGGCTTCTCTATCCCTGCCTGCCTGCATTGTCACCCCCAGCTTTGGGGATGGAGCCAGGGGCTCTCAGCCAGTAAGCTGGTGTTCATGCCAGCTCAGTACATATGTGAGGGGGTGGGGGATGCTCTGCATCCCAGAGAGATCAGAACATGCTGTACGGAAAGAGCCTCCCTGGCATGGATCAGGACAGATGCCAGGAAGTGGAGTGCTGCTCCCTCAACTTGGTTAATAGCCACCCATCCCTTAGCTCTTGTTTCTTCATTTCTCATTATGTTGGAGAACAAACTTCCATTTGCCCCTTGGCATCTTACTTCCAATGAAGGCATTGTATAGCTCATCTTCTTCCACATGCTGAATTGCTGGGTGCTGTTGACATACATGTGTCTCTCAGTGAGTCTAGCTTTGACTTCCATTCCTTCCCTCACCACAATTGTCCCAGCCTCTTGCTCATATTCTCCTTTCTGTTGAAATGTCCTCCCTTACCCTTCCTCTATCAAATATTCCCCTTACTTAAAGATCTTATTGGTGTTCCTGTCACCTCTTTTCAGCCTACTATATCTGCTTTTCTGGCTCTCATTCTTCTAGCCAGTTCTACACAGGTTAATATCTCATTGATCTCTAAGAATTTGTCTTGAGTTGATTTTGTTGATCTCCAAAGATTATAATCTCCTTGACAAGACAACTTGGCTTCTTTCATATTGTATGGCCCCCCAAAAGGGTCTAGTTAATGTTCCTTGGCTAATCAACTCTCTTAAGAGTTGTGCTTCCAGTTCCTTGGGAAAGGGTAACATCCAAAAATGGAGTGTAGACAAAGCTCTGGTTCTACTGCATCATGAACTTCTCAAGGCTCTGGGCCCTATCTACTCACATTTCCTTGCACTGTCTGGAAGACAGAAGACAGGAAAAGAAAGAGGATGGCCCTTCCTTTTTTTGTTTCCTTTTAATGCTTTTTAAAATGAAGTAGTTGTACGAAGGTGTTTCAATTTAACATGAGAGTCTGTGAGTACAATGCATCTTGATCGATTTGTCTCTTTTTGTGTTGGCACTTACAGAGAAAACTCAGCTTGGTGGTTCTTTCCAGAATGCTACCGAGCAGATGGGAGCACTCCCTACTATTTCTTTACCTTTGGAATCCCCCAGACCCTCTGTCTCTACCCTCCACAGATTAGCCTCTCTTCCCAAGTGTATTACTGACCCCAAAGCTCATCAGAAATCTTTAGCTTTAACTTCCCTTTAGACTGTAATTCTGCAATTTTCTTGTATTTCCTACAGTTATATCACATATAAGGAGTCTAGTTATAAACTCTCCACTGACAACTCCACCCTCTATATGCACTGGGTATTGTTTTGATTCATTAAAATGACCTGTGCATCACCACCTCCATCCTTCTAACCAACGTTGGCTCACCTTTATCTTCTCATCATTGGCTCTCTCTGGACAAAGATACCAATTATTTCTTTAAGCTATTTCATATCTCAATCCTCCTTTCTGTTTTCACCATCAGCATCAACATTGGTATCAACTTCTTTTTCTTTTAACTGATATCTCCACTTTCTTTTCAAATTGTTCTACATCCTGAAACATTTGATATATGCTTGGGTTTTTTTGTTTGTTTGTTTTGGTGGTTACCTGGTGATAAAGGCTCATGGACTTTCCTGTCCAGGTGAACTTTGAACTGTAAATTTCAGGTTTCTCAGTCTTTTTTTTTTTTTTTTTGGTCGGCTGTGGGGCTTGAACTCTGGGCCTGGGCGCTGTCCCTCAGCTCTTCAGCTCAAGGCGAGCACTCTACCACTTGAGCTACAGCACCACTTCCGGTTTTTCTGGTGGTTATTGGAGATAGGAGTCTCATGGTCTCTCCTGCCCGGGCTGGCTTTGAACCGCAATCCTCAGATCTCAGCCTCCTGAGTAGCTAGGATTACAGGCGTGAGCCACCAGCGCCTGGCGGTTTCTCAGTCTTCAGAGTAACTAGAATTATAGGCATGAGTTACAAGCACCCAGTTGGCTTCTTTTTTTGGGTCCGGTCATGGGCCTGAACTCTGGGTCTGGGTGCTGTCCCTCAGCTCTTCAGCTCAAGGCTAGCACTATACCACTTGAGCCACAGCACCACTTCTGGCTTTTTTTTTCTGCCTATGTGGTGCTGAGGAATTGAACTCAGGGCCTCATGCATGCAAGGCAAGCACTCTACCACTGAGCCACCTTCCCAGCCCCCGGCTTCTTTGTTTTTTATATACTGGTACTGTGGCTAGAACTCTTGACCTTATACTTTCCCTTGGCTTTTCCCCTCCCAACTAGCTGCCCTACTGCTTGAACTATACCTCTAGTTCAGCTTTTTGCTTTTTTTATTGGTTGTGGGGCTTGAACTCAGGGCCTGGGCACTGTCTCTGAGCTTTTTTTGCTCAACGCTAGTATCCTACCAATTGAGCCACAGCAACACTTTTGGCTTTTTCTGTTTATGTGGTACTGAGGAATCAAACCCAGGGCTTCATGCATGCTGGACAAGCACTCTATTACTAAACTACATTCCCAGTCCCTATTTTACTATTCTTATCACATATTTCCAATGGGTCCCAAGCACATTAAATTATCCCACTCCTTCACTTAATCAGCATGTTCCTCAATGCTGAGATATGGCATACTCTGACATGAGAGTGGTAGGTCTCTCTTTCAGGTGGACTATCAAATTTATCTTTGAGATTATTGCTCATCAGATTCTTGCTCTTTCAAAGCAAAGAGGCAAGAGGTAGGGGGAGCAATGGAAGGGGTGACATTGATCAAAATGCATTGTACTCTTGAGTTGGCATGTTAAATTAAAACCCCTTTGTACTACTACTTAAAAATAATAAAAAAAATGTATGACTAGAAAAGAGACAAGAATAACTGATAGTTCACATTGTACATGGCTACCTTACGGTCAACTGATGTGTGTGTGTGTGTGTGTGTGTGTGTGTGTGTGTGTGTGTGTGTGTGTGTGTGTGTGCGTGCGTGTGTTTGAACTAGGGTTTGCACTCAGAGCCTGGGTGCTGTGCCTGAGCTTCTTCAATGAAGGCTAGTACTCTACCAGTTGACCTATAGTTTCACATCTAGAGTTTTTGGTAGTTGATTGGAGATAAGACTCTCATGGAGTTTCCTGCTTGGGCTGGCTTTTAACCCTGATTCGTAGATCTCATGTTCCTGAGTAGCTAGAATGATAGGTGTGAGTCACAGGCACCTGACTCAACTGAGTTTTGAGCAGGTATCCCAAACAGGTTTATTTGTAGTTACAAGTTTTATATTGTCATCTGGTGGGAAGGCATTAGAACTCAAGAGATAAACATGATTTTACAACCTTATAGTGCTATGCTAACACTGCTTTGGTGTACAACTCGTATCCTCTTCTCTTGCCAAAGAGGCTCAGATTAGTTTGGAATTTTCTCAAATCTTAATTAGTTTTGGGAAGATCAAGATAGTTTAACCCAGTCTCTCATCATTTGTGAATGATACCACAAGTAGTTCTAGGCAAAGGAAAGCATCTATCTTCTTGTCGTGCACATATGGAATTTATGACTGCAAGAAGAAATATAAATAACAAATATAAATGAGTTTTCTTTTTTTGAGAAAGGGACGAGCTTCTCTTTCATGACAGAAAACCATTCTGATGTTAGAGACAGAAACACCAAGGGCACAATGATTTCAAGGGGAGATCACTGATGCCCTGAGAGGCATCTGTAGTTAGGATTGAGCCACTTGGAATGAGGATGGTATACAGAGTGCTCTCAATCATCTCTCACCGTGTGTAGGGGTCTGGGTAGCACTGCTTAAAATCGGATGCTTATACTGATGATCACCTGAAAGTCATAGAAAAGAACATTTTAAAGAAGAGTTCAGGCATTCCACCATCTCTCCATCATAACAGCATTTCTGTTTACCTCTACTATGTTTTTTTTTATTACTCCAAGGAAATCCTCTAAGAAAAGTAAGAGGCAGTGTAGTAGTCTCAAAGAAATCTGTTCTGCTGTTTTTGTGTCTCTTGTACAGCATCTGGGCTTCCTCTGTTACCATGGTGACCTCCCACTACAACTTTGGATCTGAATGACCAGTCATCAAGGCTTTGCTGAGGCAGGAGTGAGTCTAGAAGGAGGAGCCGGAAGAGGAAGAGGAAGAGGAGGGAGGAGGAGGGAGAAGGGAGGAGGGGGGAGGAGGGGGGGGAGGAGGGAGGGGGGATGAAGGAGGAAGAGGAAGAGGAGGAAGAAATCAGGGAACATTGGACAAGGATACATTATGTGATGTGGGGACCAGAAAAGGTGAAGTAGGTCCTTACTTTAGGGGAAAGGTTATTAACCAGGAAAAGGATGGATGCCCTGACTTAAGATTTTTATACACAGGTGTCTGATGTATCTTGAAATGCAGAGATCATTCCTGGGTTCTAGGCTAGATGACATGACCCAGTAGCTCATAGTATTTTATTTATTTGTAATAACAAAGTCAACTTACATGGAATGATTCACAAAAGTGATAGAGTCAGAGTTGCCTAAGCCCAGGACATTGCAAGGGCTTCTAGAGTGGTTTGAGGGAGGATTTGACTTGCCTCTATAGTACACTCCAACATTGAATTATTGCATCAGATCAACATTGTATTTTTGCTTTTCATTGGTGCATGCATTTAATTTCAACCAAAGCAAAGGAACTAAAAGGCATCTATTTCTTTTTCTAAATTATGGATCACTGCTCTGTCATCTTTGCAGTGGTAGAGTATCTATCTCCATTTCCATTGTCTATACTCTAGTTACTTGTTGCCTAACTCCTTTGCTATTTCCCTTGTCATCTAATCATCTCTACATATGGCAGATCCATACTTAAAGAAAAAGTTTCCAAATCTATACCCCTAGCCTCAAGTCAGTGTCATCTATAGAATCTGATTTTTGAACTGCTTTAGACATTCCCTTGAAATTCCTGCCCCTTAATCCCAACTATTAAGTCCCAAAGTGAATGTGTCATTTTATTCTCCAGTGCTGAAGTTCATGTCCCGACCATCAGACTTCTCAAGGAAGTGAAATTTCAATCATCTTGACTATATCCCTCCTTGCAGCTTCCATATTTAATGAACCCCAAATTATTCCTGTAGTCATCTCCTGCATCCAGGTATATACACATATAGACAAACACATGCACACATTTGGTAATCCTCATGCCAACACACACATATACACATATGGTACAAGTTCTCTTAGCTCTGGACATTTCCAGACAACATTCTCAAAACAATGATGACATCATGTAATCATTTCTTTGTTAAGAGCAGACTATTTTTAAAATTATTATTTAAAAATTATCTTTAAGTAGTGTACAAAGGGGTTTAAATTCTTTATGTCAATTTATTAGTACAATGCAACTTGATCAATGTCACCTTTATATTATTGTATTTCTCTTGAGATAAAGCCTTTCTATGTAGCCCAGGCTAGTCAAACTCACCATTATCTTATTTCAGCCTCTTGACTGCTAGAATTATATACTTGAATCCCCACATCCTGAAAGACATACTAAATAGTGGGGTGCTATAGTGAGGTTTTAGGTTTGGTCCATTGGCCTGGATTCCTCACAGAAAGAAACAAACTCTAAGACAGATACAATGATAGCTAAAGTTTAATCCATTCTACCTTGGACTTGGAGCTAAATAAGAAGAGAAAACCCCAAAAAGGAAATAATGGATAAAACGATTTTCCTGTTTGTGTGACTCTGGAAGGAAGGTGTAAAACACACTTAATGTTTTCCTCCCCCAACTCTTTCCTCCCACCGTCTTTTCCTTCCTTCCTCCAACCTTCCCTCCTTCCTTCTCTCATTTGTTTATAAGTAGTATTTGTTTTTTAACATTAAGAGATGAGAGAGTGCAGGTCAAAGAGTAGATAGTGGTGGTAAGTGACAAATACTTTCAGATTTCTATCTTAGAGTTCAAGTGATACCAGGAAAGGGTTTTGGACAATTCATAGAGAATCATTTTGACAACCAGCTGTACTCCATGTCCTTGTTAAACACTTTTGCATGCATTCGCTCTTTTGTTATTTTTATAGTTTTCATAGTACCTTTATGGAGTCCAGTATGATTATTGGTGCACCTAAACAGTGAGCAATAAACAGATCAGTATAGTAAGCATTTCCAGTTCCTTATTAAAAAAAGAAAAAAAATGGCTGGGTGCTGGTGGCTCATGCTTGTAATCCTAGTTACTCAGGAGGCTGCAATCTGAGGATCACAGTTGAAAGCCAGCCCAAGCAGGCTGGTCGTGAGACTCTCATCTCCAATTAACCACCAGAAAACCAGAAGTGGTGCTGTGGCTCAAGTGGCAGAGCACTCACCTTGAGCTGAAGAGCTGAGGGACAGTGCCCAGGTGCAGAGTTCTAGCCCCGCAACCAACAAAAACAAAAACAAACAAAACAAAAATCCTAGACACCCACAAATTTGAACTAACACAGTAATTGTATGTAGTTTTGTGACCCAACACGATGTTTCAATACATGAATACAGTGTGTACTGGTCTCATCAAGATGATTCAGGTTTCCATCACCTTACTTTATGGGAAGAAACTTCAAACTCTTATCCTTTTGCCATTCATAAAATATATGATAGGTTCTTGTGAACTTTAGTTCCAAAACTGGCGTATAGGATGGTAGATGTTACTAGTCCTCTTACAGAGCTGTTTTGGAACCTGCTTTCCAATCTCTTCTCTCCCTCTGCCCTCTCATTCTTCCCTACCTCTAACATTCAATATTCAGCTATATTCAGATCAACAGTATTCAATGGTATTTTTTTCTTTCATGCAATTGTTTCTAACATATTTATAAGATGATTTCTTTGTTGCTTTGTATGTCCCTCCCTCATGATATAACCCCTGCTTTCACTGTATTTGATGTTGGTATAATTTATGGAGGGGAAGGGAAAAAACAAATCGTTTAAATAGAGATACAGGTGGACCCATTGCAACAATGAGATGTACAAGTCGTTATGTCAAAAAACGAACTTTACAACTTGGGGGGGGGGAGGATTGGGTAGAGAGGGTGGGAGCGGGAATGGAAAGAGATGGGAAGGGGAAACAAAGGAGGAGGCAACAATGCTTGAGAAGAAATGTATTCATTATCTTGCCCATGTAATTGTAACCCCTCTGTATGGTACTTTCACTATAAAAAATTTTATCTGTGAGTGAGAATATCCAGTGTTTATCTTCTGTGTCTGACATATTTCACTTAATATAATGTCCTTCATTTCCCTTCATCTTCAGAGGCATTTTTTTGCCTCAACTAATTCTTACAATGGTCTTTTGTGACTAGGGAGTGGAGAAAAAGAATGTATATTATTCGTCTATTGTCTTTCAGATACTGTATAATATCCTCTATCTGAACTGTAATCTGTATTTCATTTCTAAATCAAATGACATCACAACAAAGATAGATGTCTTGAATTTCGATATTTTCTACATATGAACAAGATTTCATCTTTTGTTTTAATCTCACTTGAAAATGTCTTTCTTAATATTTGCTTTTTCCCTACATTAACATCAAGGAGGAATATTTTAAATGCTAAATGTGAAATCTAGAATGCCCCAAAATAACCACTGTGACTTATGTTTTTATTTCCTTTTAGTCCCCTTCACCCATAAATCCCTGTATGTACTTACCCAACACATACAAGTACACACACATACAAACATATTTAAAATTATAATAAATAATTTTGTGCATGTTCAATTTTTCAGACAAAGTATAGTTTTTAATATGGACTTAAGTATAGTGGTGAACTGATCCTCACACTTGTATAAAATAATGAATGTATAAATCTATTCATGGCAATATTTTTACTTTAGCAAAAGCAAGGAAACAACCCAAATGTTCATACATTTGTGTATCCATCCATCCATCCATCCATCCATCCATCCATCCATCCATACATACATATATACACACATGTCAATTTGTGTAGGTAGATAAAATATATTGCTTCTTCATTGTAATCATGATGCAATTATTACTTTAATCTGTTTTATACTTAGTGAATGGCATATCCTCACTATATTTATGTTAATGTACTTTGAAACTTCTTCTATAGTTTCATAATAAGCTTTCTAAAGAATAGTCCATTCTTTATTTCTATATATCACTTAAGCATAATGTATTTGCATAAGTATAATATATTAGAATATATTATCAGAAAATATATTAGAATTTGAAGAAGTATATCAGAAAATACCTGTAACCCTAGCTATTCAGGAGGCTGAGATCTGAGGATTGCAGTTCAAAGCCAGCCTAGGTAGAAAAGTCCCCATAAGATTCATGTCAAAACTCCTGAAGTAGCACTGTAGCTCAAGTGGTAGAGCACTCAGGGTAGAGTAGATAGATTAAAATATACTGCAATATAGCAGTATATATATATATATATATATATATAGCTCAGTAGTAAAGGCTCAGGTACAGAGCCCAGGCCCTGAGTTCAAGCTCCAGGACTGGGGAACAAAAAAAATTAAAAAGAAAATATGCTTAATATATTTAAGTATATGTAGGCATTTGAATCTGTTTTAATATTTAGGCTGTTTAAACATTCAATAATGTTATACCAGAAATCTTGAACATAATCTTTGGCTTTGTTTCATTCTCTCAGGGCAATAACTAAAAGTGTTTCTAGGCCAACTCATCAATTGCTTAAGCCTCATCATGCTGAAAGGTTCTTCTGTTCTTAGGATGCATCATATTTGATTCTAGTGTCTTATTATTTCATAACAACTCTGGATTTCATTTGCTTATAATTTATGTATATACATATATTCATAAAGCGAGTATGGATATTTTTGTACTAGCACTGTCAAGTTTCTATGTTAAGATAATGATTTTTTGTAAAGCTAAGTGAATAGCATTGGATCTTTTTTCCATGCCTTGAAATTGTTAACATAACATCTGCAACATCTGTTCCCTGGGGGTCTGAAAGGAATGCAACAATTAAAATGCCTGGGGTCTATGAAGGCCCTTTCTGGGAGCTCAGTGCTAGAGGCTTGACTTGTGTTATTTCACTGACTATTCGACAGCAACTTGCTGTCATCTCCAATTTAGAGCAAAGAGAACTGGAGCTATGGAAAGGCTGAGTATCTCCACCCTCCCCCATTCCAACAAGTAGAACTGACAACCTTGGCAGGCTGGCACTAAAGCCTAGTTCTTTAACCCTTACCCACTGTATCTTCTCATATTTGGCAACATGAGCCTTGCATATAGATTTGTTCAAGCTCTCTAGTTCTAAATTCAACTTGCAACTCCCATTTTTCTTTAAAAAAATTCTATTGGACATTGTAACAGCTATTAGCTTAAACTATAACCCCTCCCACAAAACTCTATGAGAGGGCATGTCCATTTTTTTTGTGCTTTTTATTTTTTAGTGTCAGTATTTTCTGGATTAGCATTTCTAAAGAACTACCTTGTATACGTATTGATTCCTTCATTATTTTTAATCTTTAAATCATTATTTTATATTTTGGGACATGTTAGTTTCTGCCTCTTTGTTTTCCTTGGTCTGGTTTGTGATTATTACCTAATATCTTGGCTTGACTCTTTAGTCCATTTATGTTTTTTTCTTTTCTGTTAAAATAATATAAGGTCTTTAGCTGTGAATGTCTTTCTGGCACTAACCCACGAGAATCAGCACTCAGGTTTCTAATTCTTGTGCTCTAAATGATCTGTAATTGTGGCCTTGGTTTCCTCATTGACCCGAGAGTTCTTTAGTAAAGTGTTACTAAATTTCCAAGTGTTTGCAGTTGTTGGTTTGAACTTTTGACATTACTTTTCAGTTGTTATACTGTGGTCAGAGAACAAAACCTAGACAAATTTTTGCTTTGGGAAACTTACTGAGATTTCCATTGTGGGCTAATAGAAGATCAATTCTTATAAATGATTTATCAGTACTTAGAGAAAATATATACTTTCATTTTGTAGAGTACAAAATTGACATCTATCTATTAAATTAGGCACATGAAATGCATTACTCAGTCTCTCTATACCTTAATTTGTTTTTTGCCTACTTAATCTGTCAAAGACTAAGAGAGTTGTGTTAAGGTTTCACATGACTGGAGGCCCTGTCATTTTCTCTTTTATATATTTCCTAATTACATTGCACAGAAAAAAAAGACTCATGATGCTTATGCCTTCTTTGTAGATTGCTCTCTTTATCAATCTGACATAACACACGCTGTCCTATTTAATGTCTTCCTTTGCCTTGAAGTTCACTTGATCTGATATTTATTTTGCCAATCCTTTTTGTTTGCATTTGACAGATAAACTTTGCCTATTTTTTTATATCTAACCTTTCTATATCATGATGTTTTAAGCTTGTTTCCTCTTTTTTGTGGTGAAATATTGTTTTCTGAACTACTATTTTCTTCCTTCAAAACCAAGCACATGCTCTTTATGGAAAATGGTGGAAAAATGCAATAAAGAAAAAGTAGAAAATTTACCTCTGTCCAATTTTGGTGGTAGTGAGATTTGAACTCAGGGGCATGTGTGTGTGTGTGTGTGTGTGTGTGTGTGTGTGTGTGTGTGTGTGTGTGTGTGTGTGTGTGTGATAATCACAACTCAAGAAGCAGAGAACAGGATTGTGGTTCAAGAACAGCCTAAGCACAAGTTAGCAAGACCCAATCTCAACCAATAAACTGGGCGAGGTGGTTCATATCTGCATCTTAGGTTGGAAGCATAGTTAAGAGAATCACAGTCTGAGGCCATCCTAGGCAAAAATCACAAGACTCTAATTGCAAAGTAATTGAAACAAAAGGCCTCCCATGGTACAACTGATCTAGCACTTGATTAGCAATGAAAAGGCATTGAAAAGTGAATTTGTTCCCACATCACTGTATGCATGTATTCATAATAAAACCCTTGGATACTTAAAAATAAAAGGTGACATTATAACATTAACAAAATTTTGTCTCCTGCTGAGAATAGATCAATTGATAGATAATAAACATAGATATAGACATAGAGATACAGATATAGTTACAGACAAAGATTAAGATACATCAATATATAGATATAGATACATTTGATTAATTTCTGGGCTGTGCTGATAGCTAAAAGTGAGTTCTCCTGCTCATAAAACTGTCTTAATTTCTATTGGAGTATCTTCCCCTTTCCTGCTCTAATTGTGTAAGATGATCATGTCACACACTCCTACATCTCAAGCTTCAGGTATGAGGACTGCACTTGGCCCAAATCAATTAGAACTATCACACCAGAAGTAAAAAAAAAATCATTATGAGATTTGATTTTTCTGTACAGTTGGAACCAAGACACATTTAAAATAAAACATAGCTCTGGGCAGCCATGTGGGCTTGGAGAGAGAAAATTAGTCTTCAGAAACTATGGCATATTATCCTTTCCCAAAATGGACAATTATAAAGAAAAAATGCAAAATGGACAGTTATATTTCTAGTCTTACCTGCTCTCCAGAACCTTACTATTCTCTGCTTAGACAGAGTTCATGAAAATGGAAACAAGTAAAACTGACTGCTTGAATGAATGTAATGCACACAGAATTGATATTACATGACTCTTCAGGCTAGTTTGCAAAGATGATATGACTTTCACCTGGTGTCTCTGTCTCCACACAACTCAACCTTGGATCCCAGCCACCATGTTGTCAGGAAGCCCAGATAACACAAAGGGGGCTACACATTAAAGCTTATAAGCATCAGCTAAGGTCTTTCTCACTCAACAACCAATACTAAGTGGCTTCAGATGAATCTGCACTCCTTCTATTTATCAGAACCTAAACAAATAAAATAGAGATAAGCTGTTCCCACTGAATGGTGTCCAAACTATAGATTTATAAATCTATAACTCTATAAAGACATTTATTGTACCACATTCAAAGTTCAAATGTTTACTTGCAGGTAGTTGTAGATTTATGTGCAAGTATAATGACTATCAAAAGATTTTCTCAGATGTAACATTTTGCACAACTATCCTACTAATTCAACCAAAATGTTCACATTGATTCAGTCACTTCTGTCTCCACAAGGGTTCCAAGTGGCCCTTTCATGGCTATACCCACTTCCTTCCTGCCTCCATTCTTTCCTTAATCCTTGCCAGCCACTAAACTGGTTATCATTTCTCACATCCAGGATGCTGTGTAAATGGAAATCATATTACGAGTCACCTTTGGAATTGGATTTTCTTTCACCAAGCGTAATTCTCTGGAGATCATCTATTTATCTATGTATTAATGTTGTGTTTATCAGTTGCTCATTCTTTTTTGTTGCTGAGTTTTAAATGTTCCATCATATGAATGGACAACCATTCACTTGTTGAAGGACTTTAATGGATTATTTTCAGTTTGGGGATATGATAAATAAAGCTACTGTAAACATTCATGAGCAGGTTTTGTGTCAGAGTAAGATTTCAGATAAACCCTGACAAGCATAATTACTACATTGTATGGTAATTGCATATTTTTTCTTGCTTTTTCTGAGACAAGATCTCACTATGTAGCTCAAGCTGACTTTGAACTTGGGCTCTTCCTGCCCTGTTATTTCACTTGTGGGAGGACAGGCATGCCCCACAGTACCTGTGGCTGTACCATTTTACATTTCTATTGGAAATGTAAATGGAAAGGAAGATTGTTTCTCTATATATTTGTCAGCGTGTGGTGGTTTCATTATTTTTTTATTGTTACTATTTGTATCTATGACAGATGGATAGTGATATCTTATTGTGGCACTAATACTTATTTCCCTAATAGAGATGAACTTCAGCACATTTTCGTGTGTTTACTTGTCATCTATTTATCTATTCAAGGAAACCTCTTCACTCCTTTGCAATTTTCTACTCAGCAGTTTTTACTGATATATTTTGAGTTCTTTTTATGTGTTATATATTAGCTCCTTGTTTCATATATGGTTTGCAAATATATTCTCTCAGTTTGTAACTGTATTGACATCCTTTTAATAGTCTTTTGCAGAGCAAATCTTTTCATTTTGATGAAGTTCAGTTTATCATATTTATTTGCATATATGCTTATGCTTTCAACCTAAAAATTTCTTTTGTAGCCCCAGATCCTGAAAAATGTTCTATTTTCTTAATATTTTATGTTTATACTTTGCATTTAAATACATTGTCTATTCTGAGTTAACTTTTTAAATTTTTTTAATTTTTAATTTTATTTTTTGTGAACATCCTGTACAGAGGGGTTACAATTACATGAGCAAGATCATGAGTACATTTCTTATCAAGCATTGTAGCCTCCTCCTTTGTTTCCCCTTCCCATCCTTTCCCATCACCCACCCCGTCCCCCTCACCCAATCCTCCTACCCTCTCCCCCCCCCACCAAAGTTGTAAAGTTCGTTTTCGACATAACGACTTGTACAACTCATTGTAGCAATGGTTCCACCTGTACTGAGTTAATTTTTTATATCACTTCTGAGACTTAGGCTGAAGGTTTCTTTCCCCCACTTTCAATTACTCCAGGATTATTTCCCTGTTCTAGTGCTTTCCCACTGGGTCAGATGGATCTTCTAGCAAGAACCTATTTCTAGGTTTTTAATTCTGTTCCATTGATCTGCATGTTCCAAATGCCAATACCATACAGTTTCGATTACTCCTGTTTTATGTTATTTCTTTGAAATAGGATAGATGTCCTCCTACTTTGTTTTTGTTTTTGTAAAATTTGTTTAGCTACTTTAGCTGCTCTGCATTTTTGTTTAAATATCACAATAATATTGACTATATGTCTAAAATTCATTGCAGGAATGTGGATAGGAATGTTATTAAGCCTGTATATTATTATGAGTAGAAATGACATCTTTACTCTGTCAAGTCTTGTAATTCAATGTTATTATTCTCTTATACTGTTCCATTTTAATTCCTCTGATATTTATACTGTGTTTAAAAATTATTTTCTTGTGGTTGCTATTTGGACTTCTAGTAATGTGTCTTAATTTATCTGAATTAACTTAAATGTCCATAAACTACAGAAATATTCCTTTAATATTATTCCAATGAAGCTTCCTCCTTTTTAAAATTATTGTTGTCATATATGTTAGATCTTCCTATCATGTACATGCACAGATACATACATGCAAAAGATACATACTAGCAATATAATCTTAGAATTATTGTTAGTGTATAACAATCTATTGTTGACATATGATGATAATTTTAACATGACATTAATTAGTATAGCAATTATTAGCATAATTAATGAGTGTGAATACTGGTATTATAATTAATACAAATTAATACATAAAATAATTATATATGCAATACATCTTGTTATTCTGTGACAAGGTCTTACATGTAGCCACTAGGCTGGCTTTCGGTGTTTTGTGTAGCCCCCTCAAATTCTCACCTCAACTTCTCTAATCCTGAGATTACAGTTGTATGCCACCTTGGCCAGACTGTTTCTCATATCATTCTCTAATAAGGTGAATACTATGTGTTGGTGGCTTGTGCTTGTAGCTCTAGCTACTTGGGAGGCTAAGAATGTGGTTCCAGGCTAGCTGGGACAAAAAAATCCAAGAAACTCCATCTGAAAAGAAGGAAGCTGGAATTGTTGGCATGTACTTGTAACCAGAACAACTATAGGACAACGAAAGTATCCAGATCAGTGCTCAAGTTCATGTTTGGGTATGAAAAATTACTTTATTCTAAAAATAACCAGTAATACACTGGGCTGGAGGCATGGCTTAGTGGTAGCATGCCAGGTGAGGAAGCATGAGGCCCTGAGTTCAAACCCTAATTATGTCAAAATTAAATATATAAACAAACAAAAATACAGGAAATGTGTTAATAGACTCTCTTATATTAATCATATTTTATTTATCATTTCTTTTTTTTTTTTTGCCGGTCATGAGGCCTGAACTCTGGGTCTGGGCACTGTCCCTGAGCTCTTCAGCTCAAGGCTAGCGCTCTACCACTAGAACCACAGTGCCACTTCCGGCTTTTTCTGTTTATGTGGTGCTGAGGAATCGAACCCAGGGCCTCATGCTTACAAGGCAAGCGCTCTACCACTGAGCCACCTTCCCAGCCCCTTTATTTATCATTTTGGTGCTATTCCGCTTAAAATTTTCCAAAACGTCCTGTTGTTGTTTTTTCTTCAGCCTCTGCAAGTTCTTTTTTTTTTGTTAGTCGTGGGGCTTGAACTCTGGGCCTGGGCACTGTCCCTCAGCTCTTCAGCTCAAGGCAAGCCCTCTACCACTTGAGCCACAGTGCCACTTCCAGTTTTCTGGTGGTTAGCTGGAGTTAAGAGTCTCATGGACTTTCCTGCCTGAGCCGGCTTTGAACCACGATTCTCAAATCTCAGCCTCCTGAGTAGCTAGGATTACAGGCATGAGCCACTGGAGCCCAGCTCAGCCTCTGCAAGTTCTGTTTTTTTTACAATTTACATATTGAGAATGGATCTCACTATGTAGTCTAGACCTCACTGTTTCCCAGAATGGCTTCAAACTAAAAAAAAAAAATCTAAAAAAAGAAAAGTCTATTGATAAATTTCAGATACTTTGTTTAACATATGAATAAAAGGTCTGGAGAAGTGAAGTGAGCTGTCCTAGGTGACAAAGTTGGTGGCAAAAACAAGTCTCACTCCCTACGTTTTAAGTTTTTATTATATATCCTTCCTTTTGGGGGAGGGGTCTGGTCGTGGGGCCTGAACTCTGGGCCTGGGTGCTGTCCCTCAGCTCTTCAGCTCAAGGCTAGCGCTCTACCACTTGAGCCACAGCGCCACTTCCGGCTTCTTTCTTTTTTTGCTTAAGGTGCTGAGGAATCGAACCCAGGGCCTCATGCATGCGAGGCAAGCACTCTACCACTGAGCCACCTTCCCAGCCCCTATTATATATCCTTGTCTATAAATTTATGTGCTAAAGTGCCTTTTCCAAGCAGAAGTTCAAAGGAGCTATTGTGTTTTCTGGTAGCTATGCACTTCTTTGCTAGATATCTTTTGCTGTCAGTGAATGTCTGGATTCTATAAAATACTCTGAATTTGGAGAGAATGTGACTTGTGAGTGTTGGTTCTGGGTCAAATAAGCTTTGGATCTTCATATTATAGTCTTCTTTTCAAGGCTCTGAAAAGATTATTCATAAATAGCCATCCATAAATATCCACAAGCAACCTGTTTTTATTTGTTATTTGGGCCATAGGACATTTTTGTTTTCACTCAACAAAGTCAGAGTGTATGTAATAAATGGAAACATATTCATTTCGGTCTTTTGGGAGGGATTTTAATAAATGGACTATATTCAAAAATGCAAGCAAGATATAGGAAATTTCCAGAGCCTACAGGGAGGGACAGCTGATCTCTGCTTGGGGACCCAGTAGGATTCTTGTCCATGGGCAGGGAGGTAATCCACCTCACATTTCTCCACTCCTGTTCCTTTTTGGGGGGCTTCTCCACTTAAAAAGCTCAGACAACAGCCACAGAACAACATAGCCCAGTAGAGCAAGCCCATTTGGACTCAAATGGAAAAAAAAAGAAAACTGTATTAACCCACTCTGATAATACTACTTTATTATATTGCAAAGATATCCAGTGGGGCCGGAGGGCTGGGGAAATGGCCTGAGGTTTGGAATGGAATGAGGTTTGGAGTGTGTGGGAAATAGTTTATATAGAAAGAAGAAGGGCAGCTTTCATGGTGAAAGTAGGCTAGGAGGGCAAAATCCAACATTTCCCCCAGAGCTTTTCTGCTTAAGAATGATAGGTAGTCTGTTAAATTTCACACCTGGTCTTTCTTAGGACTTACCAACAGATCACATCTCTGCTCCCTCAATTACCAGTCTTCCCCCTCCCTCTTTCTCCTTAGTGAGTCCTGGATCTTGGCACAGTGCCCAGCCAGGGCCACCAACCCTCCTGACGGCTCAAGCAGGATAACATAACAATTAATTAGTGCTCAAGACTCATTGATCAATATGGTGTCAAGACCATAAAGTGAAAAACAATCACCTAAGCTGTGTGAAGGAAGCAGAGAAGCAGGTGGAGAGGCTCTGCCCACACATAAAAGCATGTGGACCACTAGCACCAGTGAAGAGAGATCTGAAAAACAGCCCTTCCCTCCTTGCCTCTGGCTGAAGTTGCTGGAGCTGACCATGAGCTTCTCAGACATTGATACCAAGGTTGACTACAAAGGGAAGTGGCAGATTATTTCTTCTGGAAAACAGCACAGAGATGTGTGTACTTGCTCTTATGTGTTTGTATGCTTGCTTATGTATGTGGGGCGGGGATATGTGACATGTGCCCATAATGCCAGCACTCAGGAACCTGAGCTGAGTCCAGCCTGGGCTACATAGCAATAAAGGAATACAGCAAATAAAGGAAACAGTAGGAAAGAGGGAAGAAGGGAAGGTAAGAAAGGAGGAAGGGAGGAAGGAAGGAATTTGGTTTGGGAATTGTGGCTGATAATTCAGCCACGGATGTCACAAACTTGATTTCTATTCACTAAATCCTAAAAGTTAGGAGAAGGGATAAAATGACTATCCCTACACACAAAAGAGGTATGTAAACTTGGCATATAGCTTGGTCAAGGAGGTGCTGAAAATACAAAGTGAAGAGGGGGTGTATTTATAGGCTGTCAAGTCTCAGGCTGAAGAGTTAGGTTCTCATAATGCTTTATCTTGTGCAGCTAGTAACAACCACACTGTGAGCAATGCTGCAGGTGTAGCTGTTCATAGTCCACGCCCATTTCATTTGACTTAGCATGACAAGGACTCACAGGAGATGGTTTTTCCTCTGGTCTCCCCCTCAGCCGTCACCACCTCAGCTCTTGTCTTCCATTTCGATTGCTTTCTTCCTCCTCACTTCACCCAAATCTTTCCCATCACTGAAGATAAAACCCCAGTTTTATCTCCATGAAGTCATGCCCGCTTCCTTCAAGGCAGAGTGACATTTCTCACTCTCCTGATAACTGGAGAATTTATTACCACTGCCATTGGCTTTTGGTTCTTGATCATCTATTATTCTGCTTTATCATTTCTCCAGATGGCTCATTTACTCTCCCAAAGGTGATTAAATACTTCTTCTTGGAAGGCCTTTTTCTCCAACTACTGATACAATAAACATTTCTAGGAATGGGATCAATTACAGTCCTTTCTATTTACTTAGTGCAACACTTCCTGGACTCTCTGTTTGGATGATGAATGTATAAATAAACAAATCAACTCTTGAGGTAACAACACATGAACAAGAGAAGCCAAGCACCGGCTAGCTCATATCTGCTATCCTAGCTACTTGGGAGAAACTTGAGGTTGATAGGATCATCGTTCAAAGCCAGTTGAAGCAAAAAGTTCACAAAACCTCATCTCAACCAATAGCTCAGCACAGTGTGTAACTGTGTATACCTGTCATCCCAGCTATGTAAAAGCATAAAGAGAAGATCATGGTCCTTGTATGTATCTGGGAAATATAGCAAGACTCTATTTCAAAAGCAACCAAAGGCTGAGTGCTGGTGGCTAGTGCCTGTAATAGCTACTCAGGAGGCTGAGATCTGAAGATCACAGTTCAAAGCCAGCTGGGCAGAAAAGCCCAATCATCTCCAATTAACCATTAGAAAACCAGAAGTGGAATTGTGGCTCAAAATGGTAGAGCGCTAGCCTTGAGTGAAAAAGCTCAGAAATAGTGCGCAGGCCCCATGACCAACAACAACAACAAAAATAGAAATAACCAGAGTAAAATGGGCTTGTATTGTGTAGAGTGTCTGTCTAACAAATGCAAAGCTTGGAGTTCAAGAACCAGTACTGCCAAACAGCAACAAAAATCCAACCAACCAATCAAAGATGGACAGGAGCCCATAGTGATACTAGGTTATTGTTTTTCCTACTTTCCTTCTTTTCTTCTCTACTTTCTTCCAAAGTAGGTTGTTTGTAGGTTGTAATATAGTACATGTGTCAGAGTATGAGGGTGTATGGAGGAGTTAGGTAATTATCCTTCTACAACAGATATCCAATCCACACTTGATACTTCTTGACCATCCCAACTTGGTACATTCTGATGCCTCCTAACACAACCGTTTCCACCTTGGTGGCATGAGAAATTCCATGTAGGAAGGCAGCTGAGTGTCAAAAAAGTGGGATCCTTCCAGGGTGGCAGGCTATTGGCTAATAACATTATGAGGTCATTTATCCCAATGCTCTTTTCCAATCTTTCTCCCTTCTTTCCCTATTTCGGGTTCATCTTCCCCTCTCTCATTCAGGGTTCTCATTAAGGCTCGCTTGCACCTCACTCCTGAGAATCCATTGTTGTGTGAGCTCTGCTTCCCTACTTCTGGCAGGGATTTTCATTTTCAGTTCTGCCCAGAAAAAAAAAAACTAGAAACCCCATGAGCTGCCCTTCCCACATAGGAAAACAACGTGTTTTCTGCAAGACTCCCTTAAAAAGACAAACTTTAAGTCTCCTTGGGAGAGCTGCTGACCACCTGCTGTGATCCACCTCTTCACAGAAAGCTCTGGCTCATATGAGTCAATCTTCTCCCAGGAGAAGAGGCTGTGTTTGTTCTGCTTATGGTTATTGTAATCACCACAAAAGGAACATTCACCCAGGGGGCTAATCCTTTTGGCAATGAAGCAGGCTCAAGTGTATCTCTAAAGTGTTTTCAATCATGCTAGTGAAAGACAACCTTGGAATGTCCTGAAGCTACATGAAAGTAGGACCAAGTATGAACATCAGAGGTAAAATGAAGTGGATCTGAGGAAGGTGCGTTGGGTGTGGTCTCTGTCACTAGGCCTAGCTGGCAATTCAAGTGGGTCCCTGAGGAAGGGAGAGGCCCTTATCCTATTGTCTCAGAAGTAGGATTGTTGTGAAATTTCTATATAAATTGAAGATTATTTCCCCTTCCATCCAGGTAACCTACCCTACAATCTCTGAAGCTCTGATCTAGGCCTCCAATGCATACACTAGGTGACACAAAGTAACGAAATATCTCAAAATGTGACTCAAATGGAAATAATCAGATTGCTATTTCTAAGATAGTCAGCATTTTAGGAAGCCCTAAAGTACCCCTGATAGAAAATAGATCATGGTAGGATGTGATGTGCATTTCCCATAACATTAAGATGTATTAGATGCAGGATCCTATTTGCCTTTAAGGAGTGAAGTGTTTCAGGATCTAGGTTCACATTTAACCTATGTATTCTACATATTATAATATCAACTGGGGAAATTCTAAGTCTGGTGTCTAATTGTACTGCACATATTACTATTATAGCATTAATGGAGTTTTATTGTAATTGGATCAAGATTCTATTTTCTCTTCCTATTAACCACTTAGTGTATTGACACTTTGTGAAGTAATTTATAGATGCCATATTATTATAACTTCACCATTCTGTAATGTCACTCACTTTTTATAGATAGAACTGATATGCCTGTGACGATCACCCAAAGAAGGGCTGAACTTGATGCAAGTTCATTTCTAACGATTCCACTGTAGTGCTTTTGAATGGTACAAGATCTACTGCTAGTTTGCTAGAATGCACAAACAGAATCTCCTCAGTTGATCTGGACCAAGATTCCATATGATGTAGATTCGTAGACTAGTAATAGATGGCTGTAACTTAAGAGAAAAGCTTACACAATTGCTAATCTATAGAGGCTAGTTTTATATGCATCTAACATCTGTGTACAGGTTGCTTCTACTTAGAGCATCCACGACATCTCCCCATCTTAGTTTTTCAGTTGTCTCACTTGAAGCCACCATTGCATCTGATGCACACAACCTGGCAGAAGCCAACTACATGGCCGGGAAGGACTGTTTAGCTATCCAAGACCAGGAGTTGGGCAGTGAGTAGCTTTTTCCTTTGGGCCATCTTGTATATCACTGCTTCCAGATGGGTAATCATGATCAGCTGGAGAGGAGGACATGCTGGGGATCCTTTGCCCTCCCATACCTGTCTCCTTATCTTTTACAGAAGACCTAGTTCCCAATTCCTAGCTGATCTCTCCATTGAATTCCTATGTATTGCTAGTGAAATAAGGATACTAACTGACACCGTGGTGGATGATAGGGAATTGGGTCTAACTGATGTCATTTGTCTTGGTAGATAAAGTAAAATCCTATTCCCAGGTGATGGGCATGCCTAAATTCCTGAAGGCAGGGGCAAGGACTTGGACAATAGGTTCTGGACCCCAGATCTGTGCCAAGAACCAACAAGACTCTTTGTACTCTTGAGCTCCCTGTTACCCTGTCCCCTCCCCCCCAACTATAACCGTATTTAGGCCCTAATCAACTTAGCCACCATTTTGTGCCATGCCTCATGTCTCCTGACTCTCTTCAGATCTCCATTAGAGTGGATCAGGTTTGTGGAGATTGTTTTCTGCTCTCTCTTTACTCTGCTGTTCTCATGGCTCAGTTTTCTAACAATATTAAGTATATGCGAGGCTGCAAATTTTGGGGGGACATGTGTTCACTCAACAGTTTGTTGGCTTTCTGATAAAGACGCCAGGTTCAGCCTCTCAAAATGTGGCTTCTCTGTATCTTGTGATAGAATTCCCGTGTAACACTATCACTATCCTGAAGTGTTTCTTCCAGGAAAATCTCTTGAATTGTCTCTTCTTCTATCGTTACCACTTGTTTGGTTCTTTTTCTTTTCTTTTTTTTTTTTTTTTTTGAGAGAGGTTCTCACTCTGTAGCTTAGAGTTGCCTTAAACTTGTGATCCCTCCTGTCTTAGCCTTGTGAGTATTGTGATTATGTACTAGCACATGGACTATCACACCTGGCTTCACCAGCTAAATTCTTATCCATTCTGAAGTTCTGCTGAAACAGACCCTCTTCCACTGCAGTCTTCTCTAATTCCTTCCATTACAGGTGATCTCTCCCCTGTATTGTGAATGCACCCAAGCTCTGTAATTCCTACATGGGGGGCTTACCACTTTTTTTTTCAATGCTGTTACAAGTTTTGTGTATAAGCTTTGTCTTCCTAACCCACTAAATTCCTTAATAATGACAGGTGATAGAGACTTCATTTTGTATTTTCCAAGAAGTCCAACATAGTGTTTTCACTTCATGAGCACCTATCAGATGAATAAATGAGGCTGTTATGCTAAGCACCTGGGAAAATAAGAGGGTGCGTCAGACATAACCCAATACGCACACATACTAGACGTACAACTTTTTTTTCTTTCACTGCTACTGAGCTTTGAACTTGTTCCACTTACTTACTGGGTTAGTACTTTACTACTTCAGCCATGCCTCTAGCCTGGCTTTGTGGTGTTTATTCTGTGCAGGCTGGCTTCAAACTTCAATTCACCGGATCTCAGCCTTCTGAGTAGCTAGGAATACAGGCATGAGTCATTGTGCCTGGTTTTCATAAATAATTTTAAATAAAAGAATGGACATATGCATATATGAACAGAGAGGTACATAAAATGTTTTGAAGGCTTGATTCAATGATGATGATGATGATGATGATGATGATGATGATGATGATGATGATGATAATAATAATCCAGAGAAACAATAAATCTAGAAAGAGGCTACATACGAAACTGGATTTTAGATTTAGGGATGAGAAGTCAGAGAAGGGAACTCCTTTGTGTAAAGAAAGGCCATGAATAAAAACTGGTGATGGAGTATGATGGTGAGAATGAGTGTGTTGGCCTGGAGTTAGCCTCAGACCACAATCCTCCTACGTGTGCCTTCACAGTAGCTGGAATGATAAGTGTGTACCACATACTCAGGTTGGTCTTTTAGAGATGGAGTCTTGCTAACATTTTCCCCCAGGCTACCTTTGAATGATAGTCCTTCTAGTTCTGCTTTTCAAGTATCATGCACCACTATCCAACAGCAGAACCTCTAAAACCTTATTATTAAACAAATTTTGAAATATACAATTCAAGGTAGGTGCCAGTAGCTCATGCCTATGCTCCTAAGCTATTCAGGAGGCTGAATTCTGAGGATCAGGGTTGAAATCCAGACCAGGCAGATAAACATAAAATACTTTTATCTCCAACCAGCAAAATGGCCTAAAGAGGATGTGTGGCAAAATAGTTGAGCATCTGCCTTGAGCAAAACAGCTAAGGGGAAGCGCCTATGTTCTGAGTTCAAGCCCCAGTATTGACATAACAAAATGGATATATACAATGCATTATGATTAACTATAGTCAACATTCTATGCAACAGAGCTCTGAATCTTATTTCTCCTCAGACATTGTTTTTGAATCTGTGCACTGTTTATTGTCAATGTGATAATGATAAATATAAAAAAATTGAATGAACTAGGTCCATTATATATGTGATACATATATAGATATAATATATATGTTATACATATGATATAATTTATATATGACATAATATATGATATACCCATGTGATATATGTTAATGAGTATATATCTGATAGATATCTATATAGTTATCTATATATGTGCATATGACATATCTATAGACATAGATATGACATATCATCTATAGATATGATATGATTATCTCTAATATATAGATGTAATATATCAATATATTATACATATTTAATATAGATAGATGTCTATCTAGATATACCTACATATTTACATACACAAATATGTGTTTATATATGTAGATATGTAGATATGTAGATATATGTAGATAATTTAGATATAGATAGATATCTATCTATATATAATTTCTGAATGTATGTTATTTTATTCAATCATTATAGCAACTCCAATAGGTAGAAACTAGTATTCTCAATAATTGATGAGGAAACTGAGCCCAGCATGGCTTGCTTAGGTCACATAATTGTATAATGGCACAGTCTAGTGACCCAGACAGTCCCACTTCAGAGCTACACTCTTAACCTGCACTAACCATGTCATAACTATATAGCTGTTACTGCCCCTGTGCTGACCAGTGCTGCATAGCTTATTTTGTCATGGGCACATTCTATTCAAATCTGTCTTATAGACAGAATGGGTCCTCTGGAAACCTGTCCATATGAACATTGCAATGAAATACAAAATATCAGCAGATGCTCCCCGTGGAGGAAGAAACAACAGTTAATGAGCTCACCATTTGTGGTACAATTCTGCTTGAGCTTGTCAGATGCAGAAACACCCACCATCAGGACAGAGATCAGGTATGAAACATAGCCTTGCTTTGTTTGTGAAAAATTCTCACCCCGGTCTTTCTCTTTCTCTTAAGTACAGAAAAGGAGAATGTCTCAGCCAATGACCAGCCTTGTTAACAGACATGCCAATGATGCTGCTAGAATTCTGTAGCCTGGTGTTCTCAGACTTCCCTTCAAGGGTGATAATGCAGGGAAATATGCAGGAAGCATCTAATTCCTAAGTGCATTTGTTTGGCTTCTTGAGCAGATGAAACCTTTGATTTCCCTTCTGGAAACAACCCCAGTTGTTGCAGAATCATTTTTAAAAGACATATAATTAACACATGTAACTGTTGAAACCTTTGAGAAAATAATACTAAACAAGCAATCCAAAAAAAAAAAAAAGTATGTGTGAGCCTTTTGCCTAGAAAAACAGCACAATACTGATCATGCTATTTTGGGATGTGGCCTTTTTTTTCCCAATGACAAAATAGTGTGAATAATTTTCCAAATCAATAAGCAACACTTCTATGATTGTGAGTGGTAGGCTAGCATTCAGTTCCATAAATACATCATAATCTTTGGTGGTGGTGGTGGTGGTGGTTTTCTTTAAACCAATTTCCTGTTGTTAGAGATTTTAAGTTGTTTCCATTTCAATGTTATAAATGGGCTTTGTACCTCTTTACAGGAAGACTTAAATCGTTTTCCTTAGGGAAATTTTCTAGAATTAGAATTTCTAGGTTATAAGAAATGTAGTTTTAAAGGTTTGGGGTTAATTTCTTAGCGTAATTACTGTTCCAATTTATTTTTTCTGATTCTAAGTGGAAATGTAATAACCATTCATTCACCCTGAGTTTCACTAGCATTTTTCTTTCTTGCAGGGGTTGAGGAGAAGGGCATTTCTGTCAACTGGAAAGATATGAGTGGGTACCCAGTTCTTTTATGCTATTAATTACTAGTGAGTTTTTATTTCTTTCTCCTTGGTGTGATAAGGAAATATGTTTGAAAAACATTGTTAAGTGGTTGTACAAAGGGGTTTCAATTTCATAAGTCAGGATGTGAGTACAATGTATCTTGATCAATGTCACTCCTGATAAACATTTTGTGTCTGTGTGAGTGTGTGCCATGGCATGAACTCAGGGTTTGGTGTGAATTCAGGTCCTCATGCTTCTTTGCTCACAGCTGGTACTCTGAACCACACTTTCAGCAATATTTTGTTGGCTAATTAGTGGTGGAGCATCAAGGACTTTTCTGCCCAAACTGGCTTTGAACTCTGATCCTTCTAAGGTCTCATTCTCTTGAATAACTAGCATTGCATGCATGAACCATCAATGCCCAGCTTGATAGACATTTTAACTTATGTTTGAATCTGTTTGATAGCTTCTCTTGCCCATTCTTCCTCACTCAAATAATTATCTTATTTTTATCTTTTATAAAAATTCAAGAAGTCTGTCTATAAAGGATATTAACCCTTCCATTAGCCATAGATCACAACGTTCTTTCTGCCTTAAAACTTTTGTCTTTTCACTAATTGCTTTGATTCATGAACAGTGTACATTCAAATGTAGTCAACTTCATCAGCATTTTGCTCTCTCATCTCCTTAATAACTTATTAATTTATTCATAAAGCACATATTTGTGATGCTGGGTATCAAATCCAGGATCTTGCAAGTGCACAACAAACTTTCATTGAGCCATGCCCCAGCATAGGTCATTTATTTATTTAGACATTGGGGTTTGAACTAAGAGCCTGGCTCTTGTTAGTCAGGTGCTCTACCAGTCGAGGAATACTTTTAGTTCTTTCTGCTTTAGTTATGTTTCAAGTAGGATTTCAAGTTTGTGCCCAAACCAGTCTTACATGAAAGGCATGAATACATGTACTCAGAATTTTTGGAAGTAACTCTCTGGAACTATGTAATCTTTAAGGTTTATTACAAATTCTTCCACATTAAAAAAAAGAACCACCCAATGACCTGACAAATGCATAGTTACAAATAAACCTGTAAGACAAAGCTAGTTGATGTATTTGGCATCCTATTGCCAAGGTAGTCTGATTCAGTATTATAAGGTAACCTAGAGATGCCCACACACTGAAGGGTAACAGGAAGTATGATTTGCCCCTAAGTCTAGAAATTACCACTGACTGATCATATAGCCAGCCCTGTGGTGAAGTCTTTGCTCCATGTGTCAAACTCTTGAGTAATCCTTGGTTTCAAAATACATAC
This sequence comes from Dipodomys merriami, assembly GCF_024711535.1. Taxonomy (NCBI): domain Eukaryota; kingdom Metazoa; phylum Chordata; class Mammalia; order Rodentia; family Heteromyidae; genus Dipodomys; species Dipodomys merriami. The sequence goes on from NW_027203270.1 coordinate 1,422,121, forward strand.
ATACATACATACATACATACATACATACATACATACATACATACATGTGGGAAAACTGCTGTGATGCTTTACCTCAGGCTCTTTTTAGAACCCTATGATTATTCCTCACTATATAGCTGGTTTTAAAACAAAGTAGAATGAATCACTGAAGGATGCAGCACTGAGTTTTAGGACTGTTCCATTCCACATGGTGGCTTAGCTTTCAAACATTCCTGGCAAGATCTTACCTGTCTGGATCAGGTGAACAGTGCATTCCAGCTTCCAAAAGCACAGTTCTTTATCACCTCAAATTACAGACATATTCCTTCCCTGGACATTTTACCCAAAGGATATGAAAGATTCTTGCTTGATCAGCCATAGCTTTGGGCTCCCAACTGAACAGTACTCACTATCCATATGGAGAAGGGTGGAAGTTAGCGTTGACCTTACTATAAAGACTTCAGGAATATGTCTTCCTGTGCTGGGAGGAAATCATAAAATAAAGTAAATCATTACACAGAAATTCGATGAGAGTATTCTTGATTTTTAGCTCATGGACAAGAATTAGCTTAAAGTTAAATTTTAGGAGTTCCACACACACTTTTTGTATGGATGGAAATATAGAAATCACATGATTATATTGGAGTTGGTAAACATTTTTGGCTGGGTCAATTGGTCTGGATTTTGCCTTATTTATTTCTAATATAGGTCTTAATGTTCAATGATTTGAAAACTATGGACATTTTTGCCCTCCCAGAGAAAATAAAGGTAATCATCCTTTTTGTACTATTATCTCTTCTATTTAACTAATAAAATAAGAATGGTGGGCTGGGAAGGTGGCTCAGGGGTAGAATGCTTGCCTTGCATGCATGAGGCCCTGGGTTCAATTCTTCAGCACCACATAAGCAGAAAAAAGCCTGAAGTGGTGCTGTGGCCCAAATGGTAGGGTGCTGGCCTTGAGCTGAAAAGCTGAGGGTCAGTGCCCAGGTCCAGAGTTCAGTCCCCATGACTGACCAAAAAAAAAAAAAATTAAGAATGGTCCAATGAGAAGACTCATTTTTTTTTTTCTGGGTAGTTATTGCTAAAGAAGATCTGGGGATGGTGCTACTTTTATGGGCCAAATCGGTTGCCTTTCAGCTCTGTTTTTTTGTAAATAAAGTTTATATTTGTGTAATATATAATATGTATATATTTCTACTTTACCTATGATGCTAAAACTGTAAAGTTGAGTGTTTATGCGAGAAACTATATGGCATCCAAAGCTCAAAATATTTACCCTCTGTTAAAGACAAAAAAAGTTTACCAATGAACATCACCCTCTAAAAATCTGGGTTTTGTTTGTTTGTTTGGTACTGGGGTTTAAATACAAGGCCTCAGACTTACTTTGCTTGCTTGTTCAGTTGGCACTCTACTACTTGAGCCACATTTCCAGCACATATTTTTGCTGGTTAATTGGAGTTAAGAGTCTCATGGATTGTTCTGCCCAAGCTAACTTCAAATGTTCTCAGCCTGCTGAGTAGGTAGGGTTATAGTCATGAGGTACCAGCTAATATTCCTGTTTATGATAGGTAGTTATTACTTTATTTTTTACTTGCTAATATGACTGTTTTGATAGGCAGTTACTAATTTTTATCACATTTATTTAAAAAGTCTAATGTAAGTTACTTTATTCAATTTGCAAATTGTTTATCCCTGGAGATACCAGGATTGGGCAATGCTCAAGCTAGAAATTTAGTGCCAAGTAATTACCTTGTCAGCACTGGGTATATGAGCAAATATCACTAAAACTTGCTAGCTACAATGGCTTTGATTTTGCTCCACAGAAGATACATGTGATGCTTCAGTTGCCACCTGTACCTAGGGGGAGCATGTAGGTAACAGTGGTATCTGTGATCATCTGATCACAGTACACATGAACTTCAATAAAATGTATCATTCAATGGAGTATTAGTGTCATCTAGAAGAAGGATCCCTAGGTCCCTAGCTCTGTAATATTTAAAATATTGGAAGAAATGGTATGCAGCAAGAACTGTAGGAAGCAAATATAGACCATTTTTCATCCTGATATTTGGAACTGTATCTGGGTAAAACCATGACTGACAGGCTGCAAAGAATCCCCTGGTGTGTGTCATGTGTCACCAGGTGCACTTCTAATATTCATGTTGGAGGGAGACCCTCAGGCTACTTCATGTTGAAAAGCCACTCAGCAAAGCTCATCATTTCTAATAATCTCATTAATGCAATATAATATCCTCTTTAAGAGAAAGCTGGAAGAAAGAAGCCCAATGTTCAATCCATTCTCATGTGATTAGTTTTCTTCCTTTATGAGTGAGAAGACTCCATTTTCCTGGCTAGCTTTTGGAAAGGCCAGATCACATAAGCAAGGGAGTGGACAGTTGTGTCATGCAACTGAGCTCAATTCCTGCCTTTTGTTTTGTCTGTTCCATTTTTGTTTTACTACCTTCCTCTTTAAAGTCCTCTTATTTTAATATTTCTTTAATTCTTTTCTGAAACAAAGTGAGTGATATATAAATAACAAAAATCAAATATAAAACAATAACTAAACCTTGAGAATATCCCTATCACTTGTCCAGGGGTTTCAGAATGTGGAGGACTTACTTTTCTAATAACAATATAGCCAAATCATCCCTAATCCCCTATCCTTCAATGTAATGTATTTTATTTATTTGCATATTTAGTGGTGCTGGGGATTGAACCTAGGGCTTCATACATGTAAGGCAGGTGCTTTGTCATGGAACTATACCCTAGCTTCATTTATTTATTTTTTAAAGTTTCAGATATAGGAATAATTGAGGTTTCTGAATGTGCAGAAATGACAGAAAAATAATAAAATAAAATGAAACAGATCTCTAAACTCCTTACTCAGAGAATTATCTTGTATCTTAAAGAAGTGTTTCTCATGTTACCTATGAATTCAAACTAACTTTGCTGAAACTCTTTCTTTAGGAATTCTGCACCATACCAACACATAGAAGAAAAGCATACATTTGTCTTTCTAGAATACACATTTTCTACCCTTTTTTTTTGTCAGTCATGGGGCCTGAACTCTGAGCCTGGGTGCTGTTAGCGCTCTACCACTTGAGCCATAGCACCACTCCCGGCTTTTTCTGCTTATGTGGTGCTGAGGAATTGAACCCAGGGCCTCATGAATGCAAGGCAAATGCTCTACCACTGAGCCATCTTCCCCAGCCTTCTACTCCATTTTTGTCACACGTTGTTGTCTTAGACTTTCCAAAGTTGCCACTTCATAACTGAGGAGGTAGTTCCAATGACTTTCTCAATAGCTTTGGGGCTCTGGTACTAGATGGCAGAAATGTGACCTGGCTCTGTGACTCAGACTGAAAGATATGTCTATTATTTTCAAAAACTTCAATTGTAGTTCCTTTTACCTCCCCACCTAGTAAATAACATTATATAGAATAAAGGAGTAACTAGAAGCACATAAACTAAATAAGCACATAGAATAAAGGGGAAAATAGAAGCACATTGTAAGTAAAGGTCAGAATGTATTATTTTCAAAGTAGGCACATGTGTACATGATTACACACACACACACACACACACACACACACACACATCTAGACTATCATGAATAGAGTCACCTATATTAGTACCTAGAATCAGCTACAACTTAGATTTCTCACTCAAATTTGGGGCCAGTGTGTATCTCTCCTCTCTCAGGCATGTCTATCTCTCCAGCTCACAAGGGAGACAGCTGCCTGCCTCTGCAGTGATATTTCAGCATTTTTTATTCAGGCACACTTTCCAGTGTTTTGTCAGATTCCCTTTGCACACTCTCATCCTCCCACAGCCACAGGAGGAATAAATTGCTAAAAACACAAACACTGAAGCTGCAGCCTTATACATCAAGCATGAATACAGCTAACAGGGTAGCTTCCTTGCATTTCCTTAGATCTCTGCATCTCCCCTGCTCTACCCAAGTCTGTGCCTATTCACATGGCCTGCATCTGATAGCAGGCCTACTTGATGGTTCCCAGAAAATATACTTATGGTTGGATGTGTTAGCACTCAAAAATAACCCAGTGTCACTCCCTACATGAAACAAGCACAAACATCTACTGGGAAATTTTACTTGAACACTGGCTTTTTAAAAATCCTTAAAAATGTTTTGTTCCAGTAAAGTGTACAGTTGCTTTGGAAAAAACTTCTGAAGACAATGATGCCAAGGCCATCTGTAATCTCAAGTTAAATCTGGGAACTTGACAGAGTAGAGAAGCTTCTAGAAGCCTCTATGTAAAGTATTATGACATGCAAATGATATAAGGAAATCCTTGTTGAAAGTATTTTATCAGAGCAGGGAGCAAAGCATAGTTCAAATGATATAAAATGTACCATCTAGTGATTAGAGAGATCTTGACTATGATTTTGACTTTTCTTTTGAAACATTTAGTGCAAGAATTAGATATATTCTCAGTAGGGATTCTTTCTTATTCCTCATCTTTTATCCCACAAAAGAAAGATAAGCAGAGAGAGAGAAAAAATGAAAAGTTTAGTCTTTTCATAAATGCTGTGAAAATCAGTCATTCTAAGAAAAATTCTCTATAAGATTGTAATCAACAACTCCAGAATACACTGCAAGTGTGTTTGAAGTCAAGTTGTTTGAAAGTCTCAAGAGTTTTGGATAAAGATAAATTTGTGTGAAGAACTTTTGAAAAGGATACCAAAAATTACTTTTATTTTAAAAATCTTGCTTTAAGAACAAAATATATTTGTAATTATTATGTCAATAAGCTTGATTTAATAAAGAATATAATCTGGTTAATATTATTCAATATCAGTTGTCTTAATAAAGAATTAAAATTTCACTAATTAATAAAATGATAGAAATTTAGAATTATACATTTCTAGATTATAATCAGAATGGTTTATCTTAATCTGAATACAGTCATTAAATGCAGGGCATCCTGTACCCCAGTACCCTGATCTTGTACCCCATGAGAACTCATGCAGTAGACCATCTCTCAGGCAGACACAAGGATGGAAGATTTCTAGAAATATGGCATTTGACCACACAGACACAGATCTAGGACCCTTGGGGATGCAGTGTATCAGAAGTAGTAAGTTAACAAGCATACCTGAAAATGTACTCCAAGTAATAAAGACTCAGAGGATCATAGACGTAAGAGACAGATGCTAACAGAAAGTGGTACCTATTTAGAGTGATTAGGGAAATTTTCTCTGAAGAAATGACATTTATGAAGAGATCATAAGGATAAGAAGGAGCCAGCTATGGAAATGACATGAAACTGTGTGTATGCGCATAAGAGAGAGAGAGAGAGAGAGAGAGAGAGAGAGAGAGAGAGAGAGAGAGAGAGAGAGAGAGAGAGAGAGAGAGAGAGAAAGAGAGAGAGAGAGAGAGAGAGAGAGAGAGAGAGAGAGAGAGAGAGATAGGGAGACAGACAGATAGAGGGAGAGAAAAAGACAAAGAGATAGGAGAGAAGAAGAAAAGAGGGGAGGAGAGAAAGAGGAAAGAGAAGGAGGAGGAAGAAATGAAGGAAGAGGAGGAGAAGGAAGAGCAGGAGAAGGAGGAAGAGGAGGAAATAGAAGATGATTGTTATTCAGATTTTCAAAGTTCAACCTTTATTGAATTGGGAAAAAAATTTTGGAAGCATAGGGTGGGACAGGAATGTAGGGCAAGAAGAGAATTATTTGGACTAAAATGTAATATTTGCACATCTGAAATAACATGATGAAAGCCCTTGTTCCAAGCAAATGTTGATGAATTTGTAATTAATGCACACTTAAAGAAAGAATGACAGGGAAATAAAACAGCCTCTGTTGGGGAGACCTAGTATCAGGGGAGGACAAACAGGGTGAATGAGGACAAGTGTGGACAAACTGGTTGGCATTGATATAGAATCAGGGAGGAGAGTAAGGGAGAGAGATGGAAGGGGTGACTTTGATTGGGATACATTATATGCATGTTTCAAAATGTCATAATGAAACCCCAACCTTGCAGGGCTGAACAAAAGAAAAATAGAGTTTCATTCGATCAAAGGTGAGGTACTTATGAAACACCCGAATGGTGAGGTCAAGCTGGCAAATAGAGTTCGCAGAAAAAGCTGGGGCTGGAATTATATCTACCAAGAGTTTTCATGATATAGACTGTACTAAAAGTATGAGGGTAGATGAGTTCCTCTAAAGAGCAGTATGACCCAGGGGGAGAGCAAAGAGGTCCTTCAGAGGACTAAGGAACTCTTAATGTCTAAGCCTTGGGGCTATAGAAGGAGATGGGGTCATGAAGTTAAAAACAAAGTGTACGGAGTCATGGAAAGCAAGAGGACAGAGCACATCAAGAAGACAGTTAGCTGCTTTAGGTAGGGCAGGTAAGAGAAGGAAGGGAAGCAAGCATTGCTGGATTTGTAAGCATGTGTGTCAAGGTGACCTTGACTGGAGCAGTGTAGTGGGGGAGAGTGAAAGGAGGAACAAAACCCAGATTAGTTATAGGCTGAGGAGCAAATGAGAGTTTAGGTGTTTACTGCTATATTATTATTATATTTCTAATTGTGATATAAACACAAAATTGCCATCTTAATCATTTTTATTTTTGGTCGGTCATGGGGCTTGAACTCTGGGCTTGGGTGCTGTTCCTGTACCCTTCAGGTCAAGGTGAGCGCTCTACCGCTTGAGCCACAATGCCCCTTCCCGTTTTCTAGTGGTAAGAGTCTCATGGACTTTCCTGCCCAGGCTGGCTTTGAACTGCGATCCTCAGATCTCAGCCTCCTGAGTAGCTAGGATTACAGGTGTAAGCCACCAGCGCCTGGCCATCTTGATCATTTTTAAGTGTACAATTCAGGAACATAAAGAATGTTCACACTGTTGTGTAACCATCTCCAGAGCTTTTGTTGTGATCTCTCGAAATATAATTCTGTCACCATGAAACACTAGCTCCCTGTTCCCTCACCATCCCAGCCCCTAGAAACTTCTATTCTGTTTTCTGTACGCATTTAAGTAGAAGATACTATATTTCTTATTTTGTGGCTATGCTGTTGTACTCAATATATAATACCCTCAAGATTCATCTCTGTTGTTGTTTTCAGATGTCCTTTCTTTTTGAGGCTGAATAATATGGTTTGCTCTTGTAATAAATTCCTCATCTCCAGACTCAAGCAGCCAGGGACTCAAGGTATTTGGAAACATAATTATATCTATTCCAGACCTATACAGATTTTTTCCTTGTCATTATTCTCTAAACATTTTACTGTTATAACTATTTACATAGCATTTACATTTTATTTAGTATTATCAGTAACCTAGAGATGATTTAAGGTCTATATGGGAAGGTATGCATAGGTTATATGCAAGTATTATTCCATTTTTATATAAGGATGTAAATTGAGCATCCACAGAATTTGGTATTCATGGGGACTCTTGAGCCAATTTCTCCTGTGAATACAAGGTATAGCAGTATTCTGTTGTGTGGATGGGCCACTTTTTTTTTTTTTTTTGCTCCATGGATGGGCATTTGGGATTTTTCTATCCCCTGGAAATGGTGAAGAGTGCAGCTGTGAATGTGGCTTGCCCAGGTGGGTGAGAGTTGAAGGGGACGTGTAGGCACAGACAGAGTTTGCTGTTGTTTTGTTTGTTCCCCAAGCTGAGAGAAACCAGAATCTCTTGGATGCCATTGGCCAGCAACTCCAGAGAATAAAAGAAACAAACACTGATCAGAAAGAGGGAGATCTGAAGGAAGAAGTGGGAGTGGAGACTGGGACTACAATGACATATGAGTAGTGGGCAGGGCAGGGGCAGGGAATGCACATTTCTTCTGCAGAAGAGAAGATGAAGATAGATATAGCTCCAGCTAGAGCTAGCTCCATAGCCTTAACAGTGGGTAGATCAGGAAGCTGCTCCCAAATGGCTGTGATTTTCTCTGTGCACTATGAAGCAAGTTCATCAGCTGGTGGTTAAAGGAGAAAGAAGAGGAGGTGGTTTAGGGAAATAAGGTATGGAGCAATCGCCTAGCAGAATGTTCCTCTTCTCGCATCCACACAACTTTCAGAAGATTCTTATGGCTGTTGAGTCCTCCATATTCAGATGGCATTTTCCTTCCTCTTGGGTGTGTTCTGGGCATCTGAAAATGTTAATGTTTTTAAGATGATTGTCATGTGCTATGTGGGTTGAGAGTGACTGTCTTATAGTAGGAAAACAAAATACGCCCAAGCCAGTAAGACAGATACTGCATGATTCCTTTTGTACGTGGAGTCTGAAACAATGAATCTGAGGTGGGGAGGAATGAGGACGTAATCACAGTTATATAGAAGGAGTGGTTTAATTTTTTTAATTCTATTGCATAACACAGTGAATATAGCCAATAATTGAGTATTGTACACTTCATTCAGGTTCATTAAGAGTAAATCTCAAATATTCTCATCACAAAGAATGTCAAGTATTTGGGGGTGATTTAATTAGTATTATTTAATTATTCCACATTATATTAAAAAATCTTAACATCACTTTGGATGGCATAAGCATATAAAACTACAACTTGTCAATATATGAAAACGAACAAACAAAAACTCCCTAGGTGAATCTCATGTACCACATGGGTTGAGAATGATTGTCTTGGCGTAGGAAAAGGAATTTGTTAGAGGAAAATGACAAGATTTTTTGAAAATGTTAAACCCCCAATTTTGACATCTGTAATCATAAATTTCAAGTGAAATGGGCCAGTACAGATTACAGGGTGTGTGCCTGTCTTTTCCTGCCCACATGCTAAAGTCCAGCAAATCCCTGTCATCAGCTTTCTCCATTTAAAAAAAAACAACTCATCCATGTAAGAGACTATTCTTTTGATTGCTTAGATCCATAGCAGCAACCGCTACTAACACAATGCACCTTGCATGCTTCTGAATATCTTAACTATCGATTCTTTCAGTGCTCACAATAGCCAACAAACTCCTTCCACAATGAAGACAAGGAAGCTTAAAAGTAAACTCAAGCAGTTAAGTTTGTTAACTTTATTACTTAATGCATGATCTCCATGGTACTTGAAACCAGGAAATCTGGACCTGGAATCTGTAGCCTAGACCACACGATGTCCACACCTGCCCTTTCTGAGACAGAAAATACAGGGAATGGAGTTGGAAGAATTCACTTGCAGGGGGAAATTTTGTAGCGTTGGAGGAAATACTTTGATAAGCTCTTTGGCAAGAAGACCCTCTAGGTCACATCAGAGGGACGGTGGATAGAAAGCGTGTCAGGCTAACCCTGAGGATACAGCATCAGAGCATTGAGCTGTGCCGAGATGTGAGCCAATGGCAGAGCTAAAATTCTTCACCTAATAGTGGAGTGGACTACATAGATAGCACAGGAGTCATGGCATGAGTCAAGAGAACTCTGGCATACATATATGTCTATAAAAAAAACTTTGAAATTGTGTCCTGTTTCCCCCTGGGCTGGTCTGTGCATCTCACCCTGCCCACTGCTAATGCTACTGATAGTAGTGGGTTAACTGGAGGGATTCTGGACCTGTGCAGAGGTCCACGGAAAAACTGAATGGATGGGAAGGAGTAAAAAATGGAGCTCCTGTGTGTAATTATATCACCAGGGTGCATGGTATAGTTTTAATAGTCTCCTGGACTTGAGCTCACCATCATGACCCGCAGCTTATTAAACTCAGAAGTAACTACCTCTTGTATACCCTAACTAGTCTCTCTTTGTGGTTTTCAGACTCCTGCAGTGGTACTAGATTCCTGAATCTCACATACTTGAGGTTTCAACACCATTTTTAGCAACTCCTGTCCCAGAAGGTGCTGAACTTGGTTTTGCCTTGGCTGTAACCGGTGGTAGCACTCTGGAGGATTTTGCTTTTTTTTTTTTAACTCAAGTATGAAGATTTGCATGAGCATCAGACCAAGATCCACTTAAGCATCACTGCAGAGATTTTCTGTGACTGGCAAGAATCATCCTCATTAGCCCCTTCCCTGAGCCATTTGTCTCTCCAGAAAGGTACCAGGAGCCACCATTTTGATGGATTTAGCACATCATTGATTTAGTGCCTTGTAATCAGGGGCTGATATGTTCATTTGAAATCTAATCTTTATTCTGTCCCTGACAATGAGCTCAACAAAGCTGAAGGAGGGTGCATGGAAGAGGTGAGTCATCAAGTATGTCTTGGCTAGTGAGCTGCAGAACCAGAATTGGAAAATACAGTTTTCAGGTAAAGTTTGCAGACGGTGTGGAATTAGACCCTGATGTATTGTTACAGGCATCATTTCAACACCTGCCACCAGCATTTAGGCAGGGTAGATCCCACTGAGCTTTCTGTCAGAGTTCTTTACTGAAAAGTAGAGGTTTCACATCTGAGGCAGTTCAGTGCTTGAGGAAATGATCTGGTATTCAGCTTATAAAGAGTCCTAATTATCTGTGTGCCACCCAGCATGCTACCCTGCCGGGATTTATGAGGACTCGTGAGCATGTTCATATTAATGACTGGTATGACATCATTACATTAAAAAAAATGAAATCCTTCCTAGGGAGAGATTCTCTGGCACTCCACTGAGCCCTCTCAGTTTGAACTTTGAAATGAAGATGAGAAAGAAAGAAAAAAAAAGAGAGAACTCAGTTAGCAAACGCAAAACTCTACATAGTGATGAATGGCATCGTGATACATTTATTCTTCAGAACCCTGTGACTTCCAGTCATAGAGTGGATGCTGGTGGTGACTTCCTTGAGTTCACTTTATTAACCTGGTGCAGCAATCTCCTAAGGTTCTTGGACATTCTAGGCAAGGATTCCAGCACTGATTCCCAGCCCTAGCAGCACCTCTCTTCCACCTCTTATGGAGATTCCCCAGTTAGAATCCAAGCCATCTTGCTAGAGAAGTAGGGGGATAGGGAAAGCAGCCAATGTCTGCCTGATGGCACTTTTTGCTTCAAGATATGACCAACACCTCAGCCAGTGTTCGGTACTGTACAGAAACAAGTTACCACAGAGACCACGCTTGCTTAGGTTTCTTTCCCTGTCCCATCTTTATTCATCCCCTTCCCTTATCCAGAGAAAGCTTCTTCAGTCTTTCAGTGGCCCCAAAGAGCCCTTCTCAGGCTCAGCTTCTAATAAACCCAACTGATGACCAGAAATTTTATTCTAGGGGTTCAAGAAATAAATGAAGTCTTTGTGATTATTTGGAGTACTGTTCACGGTTACCTCTTTTTCCCATGATGCACTGGTAGGAGGATGTAAGGCATGTGGTTCCTCCTACTGAGACCTCAGGCTTCCTGACAGTGACATTGTCACCCTCTGTGGTCTCTAAAAGAGGGTTCCAGGGCTCCTTGTTCTGCCTTTGCAGCGTCTTGTGCCCTAGTACGATTGTCCCTCCTGAGCCCCCCTCCCCCCACCTCCACCCCCCTTCCCCTGACATGAACACAGTTCAAGTTGTGGCAGCAAGTACATGTTGTTTATTTGGGGGGAGGTGACCTCTGAAATTGAGATTAGGAGGAACAACAAGCCACCACTCCGTGGGTGTATAGTTAAAAGCTGTTTCAATGTGCAACAGGACAGATGTATGGTCTGTGAGGAGACCAAAGGCACAGATGCCTTTGGCGAGAGCACTTCTGAGCTGGTTCTCATCCCATGTAGTCTGAGATTCCCTGTGAGTGTTCCAGAGCTTCAGCTGCACCTAATATCATTCTTGAGTACAAAAATTCAAAGATGGGCTGGGAAGGTGGCTCAGTGGTAGAGCGCTTGCTTTGCATGCCTGAGGCCCTGGGTTCGATTCCTCAGCACCACATAAGCAAAAAGAAAAAAAGCCGGAAGTGGTGCTGTGGCTCAAGTGGTAGAGCGCTAGCCTTGAGCTGAAGAGCTGAGGGACAGCGCCCAGGCCCAGAGTTCAGGCCCCATGACAGGACTCAAAAAAAAAAAAAAATTCAAAGATCTGCTTCACAAAGTGATTATTTGGGGATTCTGAGGTCATATGGAACCAACAACTGCAGATGAGGCTAAATAGGCAAAGATGGGCCAAGGGTTTGTGACACCAGGGAGAGAAATCTGCTGCCGTATTCTTACTAGCATCTCATAGCAGAAGGTCCACAGAGAAGGGTAAAATTAGAACAGATTACTCTGTTTCTCTGAAAACAAAACGACAACAAAAAAATATCAAGATCAACCACTATGCCTTGCAACAATGCTATCATCACAGCCACCACTAGAGCCCAAGTTGTATGCCTAATACTACCACAATAAACTGGAAACTGTACAAGTTCTCCATATACAGGCATCAAACACAGGAAAACAAACCAGAAAGAAGCATGAAACTTTCTGTCAGGACGTTCATAGAGGATAGAATGATTGACGACGACGGCAAAGTAAAGCTAGAAGGTACTCAGCCTGAAGCTGTGATCCCAGCTAAGTGGTAGCAGGCTCACCCGTGCAGAGCAGATGCTGTCAGTCAGCCACAGAACACACAACTCAAAGTGGCTGTGCCCAATTCAAGCACTGTCCAGGAAGATGATGAGAAATAAGGGCATAATGCGTGTGAACTTTTAAAATCCCACAACGTACTCTCTGTTCTGCTCTCCTGCCCAAAAGCTCTCCCCTTTGAGATGTTTGGTTGTTTTTGTAGCTTGCCAGAAGATAAATTGTACTGAAGGGTCCAGCAATTGTCTGCTCGGCCTGACTGTTTTGTTTCTCATCACAAATAAGTTGGCTGCCTGGTTTATTCCCTCAGGTTTCCCATGTGTTTAGTCAGTAGGAGTCAGCTTGCTTGGGATCAGCTTGAGGTTTGCAAAAGGCCAGGTTTCTAGATGTGTGAGATCAATGCTCAATGTTCAGGTAGAGTGAGTTCACCAGCTTGGAACCCACCCTGGAGTACACCTGTGGTCAGCTCTCTGGCATTTCTCCAGGATCCTCTTCTTTAAATTTTTGTACACATTTAGTGAGGCAGAAGAAAGAAAACCAAAGAAGATCAATAATGAGTTCCTAGGTATGTCCATCTCCATGGTGCATGGCAAAGAAGCTACATGTTAGCATCTATTATCAAGTGGTATGATATAGATTGAAAATAAAAGTATTTAAGAAGCAAATCTTGTGCTGGGGATGTGGCTTAGTGGTAGAGTGCTTGCCTAGCATGCATGAAGCCCTGGGTTTGATCCTTCAGTACCACAAACAGAAAAACCACAAGTGGTAGTCTGGTAGAGTGCTAGCCTTGAGCACAAAAAGGCTTAGGGACAGTGTTCAGACCCTCAGTTCAAGCCTCAGAACTGGAAAAATAAAAGAAGCAAATTTCATTTTAAAGTGACACCTTCCTCCATTATATATTAATATATAAGTATGCATTATATATGGTATAATTATAATATGCACTTATCATAAATTGAGAATAAAGTATATAAAAAAGAGGTCGATGGTCAATTCTCAGATTTTTTAAAAAAATTAAAGGACCACCTAACCGAGCCATTTCATTAATAACACTGGATCCTAAGAAAATAACTGATCAAATTTACTTCAAAATTGCCAATAATAGCAAATTTTAGAAACAGCATCAGTGGCCAATGATAGCAGATTCATTGAATAAAATATAGAACTCTAAACAATGGAGTTTACGCAGCCTTTACAGTATGTAATGCAAATTATACACAGATTTATGTATGCTAAGCCAAAAAAAAAAGCAGACTGGAAACAGTATGTTCTCTCATTTAATTACATAAATTATTTGCATTAAATGATCTACAAAAGATAGATAATAGATGGTTATTCATGAGTAGTAGATTGTTGGCATTTTTATATGGCTATGGATGATTCATGTTCTAATATTTTAACATTTTACGCATATTATTGCAATACGATTACTTATAATTTAAAAATATGATTAAATGTTGCCAATTTCCAAGCAGCATTTACTTGACTTAACGTAGATTTACTAAGTTTAAACCTATAAAGTTAAGAAAGAGTAGGATTTGCTCCAAGAAGTAGAAAGATGAGCTAACATGGACCAGTGTGGGGGAGTGAGTTGATTACTGTAACCCGGCTCTGCATTTATCTATGAGTAGCCTGGTGGCAAAGGCAAAAAAAAAGAACCACAGGAGGTCAAGCTGTTTTCACTTGTCTGAAAAGAAAGGCAGACAGATTCACCAGCAGAAGCTGCATTCCTCCAGAAACAAAGATAAAGAGGTTGTCTTCATTGTATGTTAGGACCACTAAATGATATAGTTACTCTTTATCATGTAGATCACCAAAGTCTCATTCTGGGAGCTGAGTTTTGAACAGAACTTCCTTCAAAAGTTCTTCAAAACTTTCTTTAAAAGCAAAGGGACAAAAAGAAAGGGGTGGAGGAGAGCTAGCATGAAATTACACTTAAAAACTGCAAAGCATTCAAGTACAGAAGGAAGGATCTTGGCCAACAATCTCATGTATAGATGAAGAAAATGAGGGTCTCAAAGTGGTGAGATAATTTACTCCAAGAGCTATAAAAGTAGGGTTACAATCTGAGTTTCTGGATTGCAATGCTCTTTGTTCTGCTCCCCAAAGGCTTATTCTCCTACCCACTTGCTTGTCTGCCGTCCTTCAGAGGATGGGTTGTCCTATCAACTAAGTCTGGCTAAGTATGATGGGAGGGTTGCAGATTACACTCACCACTAAGGCCAGCATCTCATTTATCTCTCATAGCAGCTGCTTAGTGCTTGGCGAGCAGAAGGCATGTTGAATGGATTTATTGATTTGCAGTCAAATGAAGGAATCTCATAAAAGATGAAAGCGGACGATTCTGCTTAATTTTATACAACTTTGAAAATTTAGGTAACCTTAAGGATTGATCATGACGTCCATGAACGTCACTAACTGAATATGTGGGAAACACTTTTCAACCTCTGCGCAAGCTTCTGAGTCCTTATCATGTATTGTCTCATCTCATAGCTGTGATACAAGGAGAAGGGGGCTCTTCCTAGTCCCATTCAACAAATAGGAACATTGAGGCACAGAGCAGGCAAACATCCTGACTGACATAGAAGACACACACATAAATGACACACATAGAAGATGGTATAACATCCAACTTTAACACCAAAGGCATTTATGATAGAGTCTAGATCCTAGCTCCCCACTACACTGAAACCCTCTAACAACAATGAAAAGAATATTTGATTGGACATATCATGAGCCAAACTCTGAGCCTGGTCCATTCTGACATCTCACTTGCTATCTAGGATGTTCTGCATCTCAGCCAGAGGCTGAGGTTCAAATATGACACAGCAGTGAAGTGGTAATATTTGGACTGAGACCATTATCTAGGCAGGGGGTATAGCTCAGTGGTAAAGCATTTGCCTAGTGTGCACAAAGTCCTGTGTTGAATCCTACTGCTAAACAAAGAGAGAGGAGAGAGAAAGGGACAGACAGATGCAGACAGAGATAAGATTACAGTAAGTGAGAGAGAGAGACAGAGACAGACAGAGACAGAGTCAGAGACAGAGACAGAGAGACAGAGAGAGAGACAGAGAGAGACAGGGACAGAGAGAGAGAGACCCATCTTATAAACACCTGTGCTTTTTCTGATAGGTCAAATACCAGCACATCACCCCACAACAGAGCACCTTCTAAACTCCTGGACAGGAACCAGCCAGGACAAGTATAATTACTTACCTCTCAGCAGAACCTAGGATTTGTGGCTAAATCCTACCTAGACAACTATGGTCAAGTTTTCTCACTAGAAACCCCAGCATCCTTTGGGTAATGTTTCTGCATTTTGCATTCATAAAAACCATTTTCCAGCCCAGGAAGGCCTTCAACACAAGTGAGGATGGAAGAGGTCAATATGTTTCTTCCTGTACCTGGGACTCACCACCCACTCAAGACTCAGTTCACTGACAGGTGAAGAGAAAGCTGTCCTGTGATTCCTCATGGAAGACTCTGGAGCACTGTAGGAACAAAGGCTTTTTGCAGGGCTGATACATCAGGTCTTGGAGACAGTGACATTTAACCTCTGAGCGCAAGAATAGCTTGTGAGATGAGCTTTGGGAAAAGGGCAGTGAGTGATGTAGCAGAGGGACAGGACCCGACAGGCTGTTGGCCATCAAGAGACAGAGGTCATGTGAAGCCACTTATGTCCCTCAAAAGGCTGGCTTGGTGCAGAGCTGCAAGCAGCAAGTCTATGTCTGCCTCTCAGTATCCCTTTTCTGTGCCTTTAGCCCTTCTATGTTTCCTTCTCTCCTTCTCAAATCCCTACCTCTTGGATGGCCAGGTTTTCAAGGCGTCAGTGATCAATAACACCCCAAACGTTCCTAGAGCTAACAGCAATCTGAGCATCTCTTCTAACCCTGCTCTCTTCCACCTTTAGCTTTCCCTCCTTTCCCCCTCTGGGGAAAGTCTAGTCCAGTGTTTCTTGATATTCAGATGTTAGCCCATTTGTTCTGATCTCTTAGAGGCAGCTCAGATGCCTCAGTGGGGTGGGAGTTGTTGTTGAGAGCCCAGGAAGCTGAGGGTTCAGTGGCTGCTAAAAGGGGAGAGAGAGGACAACTGTGGGGGTCCAGTCACCAGCTCTCCAGAGGCAGTAGAAAGCACTTATTCTAGCTATACAAGCAATAAGGGAGGAGGACGCAAGCAGTTTCTCTTAGCTCTCTGAAGCTCCATTTCCTGCCTGCCCTTTACAAAAGGGCCTGACTCCATGGAAGCAGGAAGTGCCTCATAGACGGTTAGGCCCCCTGTGCCGATCTGAAGAATGTACAATGCTAGGCTCAAATATGGTGTGTACTATTTGAGCAGATTTCAGCAGCCTGTGCTTCCTCATCTAAGAACTGCTCATGTATCTAGGGACTTGTTGAGAACTCTCTGTTAACAGTGGCTGAGAAGCTTCTCTTGGCCATGTTTATGATCTGATAAACCACCAGGTAGAGAACTAGCTGCCCCAAGCCCTCCTTTGACATGGATAACCTAAAAAGCTAAGACTCCTAGTCATGGAGGTAGTCTGGGTTGTGTAGTAGTCTGATTCCCTCCACCTGCACAGCCTTTGAAAGACAATGCTACAATACTTTAATGCAGCTGAACCTTCCCAGGAAAATTTGAAGGCAGTGTGATTATCCCCCTTAGGTTCCCAGTCTTGTCCCCAGTGCTCATCATTTCTGTAAATGCAAATGATTGACTTGGACTCTTTGTAATCCTCAGACAAATGAGTGCTTTGTTGAAAGTTACTATGATCACTTGGGAGGGAGTAATCTGAAAAGTGAGGAGCCAGACATTCAACTGGAGGAGAGACATCATCTGAAAGGCATCCTGTCTGTCTGTCTTTCATCTGCTTCCCAAATCTCTCTTGTGCTTTCTCTTGGGGGTACATGTGAATCAGAACAGGAAGGCTAGAGCAAGCATGTGCTGTGTGTTGGAGATGCCTAGAGTTAGGAAGGAAGGATTGGGTGCTCTTGGGAGAGTCACCCTTATGGATTCTACTCTTTCTTTCACAATTCACATTCTATGTTTGAGAAAACTTTTGGCTCTAACATGGGGCCATTTGTTAGATTTTTCACCCGGCGTCTCCCTATTCTGTGAATAAACCTCTACTTTTTACCATCGTTGGTGACGTCCAAACTCTTCTCACTTCTGCCTTCCACTCATGTATGTCTGTAATCAGATGAATCCTCTCTTTGTTCTGCAAAACCAGAAAGCTCATCACTAATCACTCCCCAAAAGAGTCTGCCCATGGCATGTGCTCCCTCTCCTTGAAAGGAACAGGGTTCTTTGGAGCTCAACCCTACTCCAAGTCTTAAAGGTGTGCCAGTTACAACAGAAAACTCCCTGGCACTCTGTTGCCTTTTGTTCTTAGCACAACTTGCATTTGTCTTGTTTGTCTAAAGAAGGCAGATGGCAGCTGCCCAGGTAGGAAAACAAAGTCCTTTCTCCAAAGTAACCAGCAAAAGACAAGGCTGGAGGCATGGCTTAGCAGTATTTCTCCAGCCTAATAAGTGCAAGGTACTGAATTCAAACCAAACAGCCAACCCATCCCCAAAATATCCTCTTCCTATCATTCTATGTCATCTCCCCAAAGTGATTATGAGGTGGGAATCAAGAAAGAGAAAACAAAATGAAAGAAAGAGGGATTGAATGAGGGAAGAAGAAATATAAGCAGGCCAGAAAGGAAAAGCCAGTAAGGGACAATGTGTTATTGAGTCAAAGGAGGAGGATACTCTGGCCGACTCCTTCTGTATCACTAGGAGTAAGTTTACATCTGCAGCACAAATGAGTATCATTCAAGAACAGAGGCCCCTGTATATCCTTTGTTTACTATCTCCTATTTCAGTGGAAATCTACATTGGGAGTGACCAGTTGTCATAACTATAAAGTAAAAATTAACCTTCCCTCCACAAGTTCCACTACTCTCCACATCTCATGATTACTTTCCCCTCCTACTCCTTTCTCATCACACATTTCTTTAACCATATCATGAAGGCCTTAGGAGAGCCGAGGGACTTCCTGAGTCCCTCTCTAATCCAACCTCTTGGAATGGAAGAAGTTTCCTAGATTACCACACTAGAAGAAGGCTCTTTCTTTGTCTCTAGATTCTATCATTTTCAGGTTCCAGTGCTGCTTCAACACTTATCACGGACCATCCTGTGACTTCATAGGAAGCACCAATGGCTTTCTTCATTTGATTTTGCCTCTGTTTTGGAAGACAAAGGGCTTATCTTATTGTTTGGAGATCATGTCTCCCCTAACACTTAAAATATTGCTTAATATAGCCTGAGCAAATAGGATTTTTTAGATGAAATTTATTTTTAGGACTCAATTTTATGGCATAGTCATAAAAGAACTCAGCCACTCTGTCTGACTCTTTGGACTCTTGGTCCCTCCCAAGTTCTGAGAAGCACCTTGAGCCTGGGATTCATGGACTTTGGTGGAGTGTGGTCCCCAGGCAGTGTTTCCAGTGTATTGTGGACTTTGTGCAGAATGGCCAAACTCAGGAGAGTTAGAGAAAGGAAACTCCGAAGAGGCCCTTGTATCTTCCCACACTAAAGCAGAAGGCCAAAGTTGCCTTTAACTCTCTGTTATCTCTACAAGACTAGCAATCAGAAAGATTTTCATTTCTGAAAACCTATTCATTAACCCAAGGAGTATCCCAGAAAGATCTTCATGGCAAGAACTCCATGTCATTTAAATGTGTGAGTCCAGGATTCTGAGAGATAAGTCATATTTCCACTTCCTATTTGAAGGAGAAGGAACAATTGTAAACTCTTTTATGAAGAAGGGAGAGAGGTAGAGTTGCCTAAAGATTCTGAAAGTAATTGACTTTTTATCCCCAACAACAGACAAAAGAAAAAAAAAAAGACTAGCCAGATATTTTTTTTTTCTAACCCTGAACAAAAGCTTTGTTCAAACTTGACAGTTTCAGATAAGTAAGATTTTGAAAGTCTAGTTTCAGGAATCCCAAAGGAGCAGTGTCAGCTCAACAGTAGTGTTAAGTGCATTTGGACTGAATGAACATCACCGTGAGATGCCAGGTGTGTCTGGGGACCTGTGAGCTGTGTCCAATTCCCATATGTGGGTCTGCTGGGCCCCGGGAGAGCCAGTAATATATATGCCTTGGGCCAACAGCAACTTTTCAATCCCAGGGTTGTCTAGGTTCCTAGAATTTGTGTCCCCATGTGGAATGTGAGGGAGGGTCTGTCCCTCCCCATCTCTCATTAGTGTGTTTTTATGGCATCTCTGCTGTATTTTTTTACCTCACTAGAAGCTGGAAGGTTTAGGTTTAGGTGGTAACCTTAGATGCTTCTCTCTCTCTTCTGACAAGATTTTTCTTCTATCTGTACTCACCCAGTTCACCTAAGAGTTCCCCCAGCCATAACTCCATATGTCTGGCTAAGAACAGGAATTCTGAGTTTGCTCTTTAAGAATAGGATCATGTCAAAATTGTATGGCAAACCTTTGCTAAATGGGCTTCTGTGATCAGGGCAGAGAGGATAGGATAGGAGAGAAGGCCACATCATCCTCATGATGAAAAAGTTTATATATATATATATATATATTGGTCAGTCATGGGGCTTGAACTCTGGACCTGGGCACTGTCCCTGAGCTCTTCAGCTTAAGGCTAGCACTCTACCACTTGAGTCACAGCACCACTTCTGGTTTTCTGGTAGTTATTTGGAGTTAAGCATCTCACAGACTTTCCTGCTGGGGCTGGCTTTGAACCACAATCCTCAGATCTCAGCTTCCTGAGTAGTTAGGATTACAGACATGAGCCACAGGCACCCAGCTTGAAAGAGTTATATTCTAAGAGTGGAATTTTGCAGAGTACCTCAAAAGGGTTTTTTTTGTTTCTTTTTTTTTTAAGTAAAGACTGGGCTCTGTGGAGCTTCCATGGATACCAAGAAGCACATCTGCTAATTGGCAGCCTTATTTATGATCTGCACATTGGGATTTCATGCAGAGCCCACTAGGTATAAAGCTTCATATGCCAAAACCTATAGAATCAGCCTCCTTTCCTCTTCAGCACCTTTAAGCATGTCCTTACTTGCCTACCTTTATCAGAGGCTCAAGGGGATCCCACACCCTTCCAAGGTCCTTGTGAAGTGATTTGGTTCAATCCACTGCCTTTTAGGAATAACTCGTGCATCCATCCCAGATGAGTGAGAATGTCCCCTAGATTCAAAAATCGCCAGAAGGCGTTGTATTCCTTTCCATTCTGTTTTTATTACATTGTGAATATTGGTACAAGGTTAAATACACACAGAGACGGATATTAGAAGACTTCAGAGAGTATACACATAAACATGCGTGTACATAGAGAAAGGTACAGACACCAACATAGCATACAAATACACATATGATATAGACAACAGGCACAGGATGCTGGTCGTATCTCGTTACATTCCAACACAAAACAGAGCATTGGATACAGACAGAACAAGTCAACTGATAAACATCATCAATTAAAATCCAGTGGTTTGAGTTACATTCAGCAACTGTTTACAAAGCCTTGTTCCATCTTTGGTGAGAGAGAAAGGTCTGGTGAACTTTTTTTTTTTTTTGTCAGTCATAGGGCTTGAACTCTGGCCTGGGTGCTATCCCTGAGCGCTTCAGCTTGAGGCAAGTGCTCTACCACCTGAGCCATGGCACCACTTCCTGTTTTCTGGTGGTGTTGTTGTTTTTTATTGGAGATAAGAGTCTCATGGACTTTCCTGCCCAGGTTGGCTTTGAACCACGATCCTCAGGTCTCAGCCTCTGGAGTAGCTAGGATTACAGGTGTGAGCTGCCAGTGTCCAGTGCTGGTGAACTTCTAAAAACTTATTAGGGTCATCTTTTTCTGGCTCTGAGAGTTTTAAAGAGGCAGGCAAGCTAGTTGCCTGAATTCATACCTATAATCCTACCTACTCAGGAGGCTGAACTTGACAGGGTTGTGTTTCACGAGGCTTCAGTTGAACCAATAGCTCGGCGTGTAGCGTGTGCCTCTCATCTAAGTTATGGCAAGGAGTATAAATGGGAGGATCACAGTCCAGGTTGGCCCATGGCAAAAAGCAAGACACTGTCTCAAAAATAACCAGAAGGAAAAGGGAGGCTTGTGATAGACATCTACCTAGCCAGTGCAAGGCTCTAAGTTCAAAATTACCAAAAAATAAAAGAATAAAATCAATGTGAGAGAGAGACAAAAAGAAAGGAAGAAAGAAAGAAGGGAAGGAAGGAAGGCAGAAAGAAAGAAAGGAGGGAGAGAGCAAAAGGAAGGGATGAAGGAAGGACGAAGGGAGGAAGGAAGCTAATAAAGGCAGGCCTGGAAACCCCTCAGGCTAAGGAGGAATAATGTGGGGAGTCCGGTGCATGAAGAGTTTTCAACAGCCTCAGAGATAGAAAGAAAATTAAAAGCATGCCTTTGTGGCAGAGCAGGACTCTGTCCAGAACCTTAGCTCCAGCCCTGTATCCAACCTCCCAGGAATATTGAGGGATTGGAAATGATCAAAGAGGAACCCAAGTAGTATTTCTATTTGCTGGCTGACTAAATTCCCAGCCAATGATAATAGACAAAAGATGACACCTTCATGTTGAGAACTGCCATCAAACTCTTTACACTGTCAGCCTTGGGGTATGCAATCAAGCTAGCGGAGCCATTTCAGGTAAATCACTTAACGTTTTGGAGCTTCTGTTTCTTCATCTGCAATATGAGGGCACTGGCTAGAAGACAACCTCGAGAACCCTTTCAGATCTTATAGAGAGAAATTCAGGTACATTTTAACGGCATCATTTCTGAAGGAGAAATAAAAAGGAAAGGGTTGGTAAAGGTTAATCCAGCCTCTCCACCCCCTCCTCATACCACTCAGCCATTTATGAAGATCAGAATTCAAATTCCAGTAATTAAACACCTTGAGAATTGGCTCTGTACAAAGCCATCTAAAAAGACTGAGATCAGAGTTATGGGATTAGGAGAAAATGAGGACCTCTAAGTGAGATACTTCATATTTTCTGGGCAAACCCCAGGACTCCAACCCAGCAACTGCCAGACAGGGGTTGATTTTATTATTAGCCTTCCACACCTTCCATAGATTTATGTGGTGGAATGGTTGGGATGAATCTGAGCGAGGTATGAGTTTCAAGGATGTTAGACTCTTTCTTTGTTACTGAGGCCCAAATAAATGAACCTTAAAAGGACCAAAGTAGAAAAACGAGGAAAGGAAAGCATTTGGCAAGAGCGAATTGTCCATTTCCTAACAAAGTCAAGGGACACTAATTTCCTAACCATGAAGATCCAATCCAGATCCATCTTTTCCTCTCTTTCCTTCTCCCCTTTCCATCATTAGAACAAGGGGATGGAAGTCCTTTATCATTGCTTGTCTGTCTCTCATGGTTGTGTCCTATCTTCATTGCAGAGTCAAGAAACACCGCTTGTGACCATGAGAGTTCTCTTTGTTCATGTCCTTTCTCTTCTTCAGCCTTTAGCACCTCTCATTTCCAGAACTGGGATTAACTCATCCCTGGGTTTTCCATTTCTAGTATGCAACAAACCTCTTCAATTCCTGTAATTGGTTCTGAGCCCTTTAATTGTCTTTTCCATCCTGAGAATTGCATTTGTTTGCGTTGCTCTACAGCAGCATGTAAGTCTAAGCTCTTTAATCCTTAAATTCTGGCCTTTGGAGTCAGACTTGAATTCAAATCCACTTGCATATTGAGTGATCATGGCAAGCTACTTGTCTGAGCCTCCAATTCATTTCTACAGAGGGATAAATGG
This sequence comes from Dipodomys merriami, assembly GCF_024711535.1. Classification (NCBI taxonomy): domain Eukaryota; kingdom Metazoa; phylum Chordata; class Mammalia; order Rodentia; family Heteromyidae; genus Dipodomys; species Dipodomys merriami. The sequence goes on from NW_027203270.1 coordinate 1,445,267, forward strand.
AAGTGCCATGAACACGCAGTGGTGAAGACTGGATAGGTCATACATGGGAAATGTTTACCTGCTGTACTTTTCCTTCTAGTTTCTCTCTAGACCTAAGTCTAATCCCTATTCCAATTGTGTCCAATAGAACATTCTAAGATAATGGAAATTCCAGTAGAGCTGCCAGTAGCCACTTGTAATTATTGATTACTTCAAATGTGACTGGTGCAACTCGGAATAGATCTTGAAGTTAATTTAAATGTAAATAGCCACAAGTGCCCAGTGACTACTACACAGAATAATGAAGAAATGTCTTGCTGTGCTCTAGGTGGAAAGCTGACTTGAACATACCACACACAAAAAAAATGCAGTATCAGACAAGATGTGCACTGGAGAAGGGGTAACTCAACACACACATGGAACTGTAGGCAGGACAGGTCACTTCCAGTTTCCTCACCCACAGACTTGACTGATCAGTATTTCAAGAGGCTCACAGCCTGTATTGGGTGCTATTGCAGGGGGGTTGTCCTGTCTCTGGAGACTGCAGTGTGAAGGGACCCTCTGGTGTTGGACAGCTCCACTTTTCCATTGGGATTTGACGGTACTGCTTTTCCAGTCTACCTCTTTGATTCCTCCTACAAGTCACCTGGGGCTTTCAAGTCTTTCCACAAATGCAGTCTGTGATGGGGATGGATGGAGGGCATAAGGGGAGGGCTGCATAAAAACGGCATCAGTTCAGACTCCCCTTGCCAATACTCAGTAGGAGAGTCTGTCAACTGTTTGCCTTGGTTCTTGACTCCATTGGCTAATATCTGTACTCATGTTTAAACTTAAGATATTGTTCCCTATTAAAGCACTCAAAGATTATATCTGAAGTGTTAGGAGTCATTCATATTTTAGCATACATTAGCCTATGTTAAAGTGCTAACTAGGTGAGAATTGTTTGCCTAGGGCAGAGAAATTTGGGGCCTGCTATGCTTTGAGAATCGAGACCATAGGAGGATGTGGTAGCTGGCTAAGCAGGGTTAATGTTTGTGTGTACATCTGTGGGATGCACAGATGTGCTTGTCGGGGGAGGACCGAGAGTCCCATAAGAAAGACAATGATGCACCATTGGCCCATTCTTGGGAGCCACTTCTACCTTGAGTGGAGAGGGATGATGCTTGGCTTGCTCAGCAGTATCACCTCTACCTGCTCCTCTCAGTGCTCTCATCTGCCTCTTTCAGTTCAATGATGGGGCACACTTTAAGCCCACGGGGCTTCATGTTCCAAGATGGAACATGAAGCTTTGGCTGGTTAGATGGATGTGACCTGTGCATCCTTAAGAAGCAAGTTCATGGGGCTGGGAAGTTGGCTCAGTGGTAGAGTGCTTGCCTCGCATGCATGAGGCCCTGGGTTTGATTCCTCAGCACCATGTAAGCAGAATAAGGCAGAAGTGCTGAGGTGGCTCAAGTGCTAGAGTGGTAGCCTTGAGCTGAAGAGCTGAGGGACAGCGCCCAGGCTTCAGGCCTCATGACCAACAGGAAGAAGGAGGAGGAGGAGGAGGAGGAGGAGGAGGAGGAGGAGGAGGAGGAGGAGGAGGAGGAGGAGGAGGAGGAGGAGGAGGAGGAGGAGGAGGAGGAGGAGGAGGAGGAGGAGGAGGAGGAAAATAGCAATAACAAGTATCAATTGAGTGAGGACTCTGCTGCACCTTGCACTAAATTTCGTAAGTTCCTCACCTTACTGGATTGTCAACTGAATCCTTTAGAGATGGAGAGATCTAGGCTCAGGAAGGGCAAGTAGCTCCTACAAGATCACATAATTTACTACACTGTTGAACTGGAAGTTCAAATCCATTCCACAACCTAGATTTTATTCCCTTCCAACATTGTTCTTCACTAACTTACATTTGAGAGGGAGAATCCTGGAAGAAGGGATCTTCCTTGGAAGACACTGACTCCATGTTTGTAGGACTATAGTAGGCAGCAAGCCAACTGCATCTAGCCCACATGTGTCTCTCTTTTATTCTTCATTGCTTTAAAGTTACAAAATTATAGTAAAAATCCAAACTCTTGGCTTCTTTTAGAAAATGAGAAGATGCAATCACACAGGGCCTGCCCTTCAATGGGAAATGAGTGGAGGAAGATTTGATCTCTATGGCTCCAACTCACTGCATCAGTCCCAACCTATCCTCTGTCATCTCATCGTATGCTTGGATCTGGTAAATCTTGTAGATCCCACACTTAGCAACATTTACTGTTCTTGCAACCTATTTTAGATTCCTTGTTTTCCCCCAAAGTATATCAAAACTAAGATGGAAGCTTTTCCATCTCTGGTGGGCTGAAAGGAGTTAAAGGAATTTCAAGTGGCAGAAGATGGGAGGAAAACTGATAAAATAATGGATACCCTCCTTTGTCCAGGTTAGATACCTTGGCTTGGCCAATGGAGGTCACTTCGTTTGAATGGAGAAAATCATCAGCACTGTTGCAAGCAGATTCTTAGAATCAGGGCAGCAGACATCAGATAATTTCTAGCATATAGTAGACTATCAATAAATAGTGTGTGATGGATGGGTGGATGAACTGGTGGGTAGGGACATGGGCCAGATAAGAAAGAGGTACTGTAGGAGAGGTCCTTTTGGGAGTATTTCTAAGGCAGATGGCCTAATAATTGTCACTTCCTTCTCTTAGCTTCTGTGGGATTTAAAAGTCGGGCCTGAAGCCAAAACTGTACAACTGTTTCATATCCCATAGAGAAATCAATCCCTTGATGGTTCAAAATGAAGGGGATTGTGAGACTGTAAACCCTAAACATATGTGCCAACATATCCACTTAGTTCTTAGAAGGGTGGTGCGTGGGCTCAAGAACAGGGAGATGTTCAGCCTCTTTGCAACCTGAAATCTTTCATGTCACCCAGTCAGGCTGGGGCATAGCCAGGCAATGGACAGGTAGAATGTTTTCCCAGAAGTAACTCTAAGAGAAGATTCTAGATATGAAGCTCCTCTTTGCAAAATTCTAGTAACTGGCTTTGGACATAGTTTAAAGGAAGCCTGTATGAGACTGCTTCTCTTCTCCCTCTCCTCTGGCTCCTTCCTTTCTGTGGTACCATTTTATGACTCTCCAGTTCTCTCTACTGCCATGAAACTTATTTCCATGTGGCCCCTGTGTTGGATAACACATCCCAGGAATGAAGTTCAATCTATGGACTCCAGAGACGATGAGAAGGAAGGAGCGAAAGGTAGAAAAATGTCAAGCAGAAGACATTATGTTGAAAAACGAACTTTACAACTTTGAGGGGAAGTTAGTTGTGGAGGTGGGAGGGAAGGGATGGTAGGGGGAGAACAAAGGAGGAGGCAACAATGCTCAATAGGAAATGTACTCATTACCTTGCTCATGTAACTGTAACCCCTTTGTACAACATTTTTATAATAAAAATGTACAAAAAAAGAAAGTCAGCTTGCCCAAAGCCATGTAGCTATTATGCAATGGATTTGAAGTCTCACTGGTTCCAAGGCTGTTTGCTTAGTATACAAAAAATTCTTAACAGTGGACAAAATGCCTTCACCCCAAGGTTTACCTCCTCCCAGATATAGCTCTGGAAAGTCTGCTGGAGTTAGGTGACTCACTTCTTCCACCTTTTTTCTTGCCTTATTTTTGCCTGGAAGGTCTGATATCTTAAAGGACCCCACATTTCTAGGCAAACTCAAAAGTGTCTGTCCCTCCTCATCAGAAGTAGGTGGTCCTAGCCATGGATTTTCAGTGTGGCTGAACAGTGAGAGATGCTTTGAACAATATTATTTGCTTGCTAGCTCCTGACTCTGTGGACATTTTGGGTCGATGGGACCAGACGTCAGCGTGCCGATTGTGAGTTTTGAAAGTTTCCCAAATGATTGCGAGCCAAAGCTGAGAAGTCCTGGCTTGGCCCTGTTGTCAGGTTTGAACTATCACCTTCACAGCTGGGTCCAGAATAAATAGAACTCCTCTCCCTCTCCAACACTGGCTTCCAGGAGCCCTTCCAACTCACCCTGGCCCCAGCCTAACTTTCCACCTCTGTCTTCCTCATTTCAGTTATGTCTTCACCCTTCTGCAAATAAACCACCCACGACTGTAAACAATTACACACGGCCATCCTGATGCTCACCTTGTCTATCAGAAGCTCTGTATTGGAAAAAAAATGCACTTAGAGGTAAACTAGTCACTTATTTAACTTATCAAGGACCCAGTTGATAAAGAATCAGTAATTCAAGAAGCAGATGATAGGAAATTCAGGGTTAAGTTGGAGTCACAAGCCACATGTAGGAAATGGAGCTGGGCAAGAGCCATCCAAGCAGAGAGGAGACATGGCAGGGAATACAGCATGGAGCATGTGCTGATGTGAGGAGTCTAATGAGGGATGCAGGACTCCAGGGAGAACAGGATGAGGTGGGGACCCTCTGCTTCTATCCCTCTGCCTGGGATAAATCCCTCCATCCTACTCAGCATATGGTCTGTGAGCTGTGAAAGAGCCTTGGAGAGGCAGGAGCCCCCAGCTGAGCATTGTCTCAAATAACGGCATGAAGGAGGACTGCCTTCTGCTTGTAGAGTCCCACTTAATTGGTATTTCTCCTAATTATCAGATTTAATCACCACCTCTCCAGTGAGATAATTTTTGACTCAAATGAGAAATTAGTATTAAAAAGGAACACGTAGGGGAAAAAAGAGAGAAAAGAATTCAATAGAGAACATACCTTAAAGTGGCCTTTTTTTGTATGTAGTCCAACATTACTTCTTTTTCTTTTCTAGCCATCTGATAGGTGTCAAAAGGTCGGGGTTGCCTGGTGTCAGTGGCTCATGCCTGTCATCCTAGCTACTCAGGAGGCTGAGATCTGAGGGTTGTGGTTCAAAACCAGCATGGGCAGGACAGTCCATGAGATTCTTATGTTCAATTAACTACGTGGGAAAAGCTGGAAGGGGCAATGTGGCTTAAGTGGTAGAGAGGTAACCCTGGAGCACAAAGAGGCTCAGGGACAGTGCCCAGGCCCTAAGTTCAAGCCTCAGAACTGGCAATAATGTATATATATATATATATATATATATATATAATATATATACACACACACAGACACACATGTATACATATATACATATATATATATATATATAATATATATATACACACACACAGACACATGTATACATATATACATATATATATATATATATATGTGTGAATATATATATGGCCAAGAGACTGTTGTCCTTTTCAGCTGTCTCTAGTTGGGGGAGAAGGCCCTAAATGAAAAGCTCTGAGGTGGGTAGCCATAGGAATCCCCATCTTTTAATAGCATGGATATCTTCTTTGTGACCTTTCTGCTTGGAAACCTTGTCGGATCTGAAGAAGAACTTGAGGTCTCTCTTGACCTCAAGAGGTGTGTGTGTGTGTGTGTGTGTGTGTGTGTGTGTGTGTGAGAGAGAGAGAGAGAGAGAGAGAGAGAGAGAGAGAGAGAGAGAGAGAGAGAGAGAGAGAGAGAGAGAGAGAGAGAGAGAGTGTTGTTAAAGAAACAGAAGTTGGTTCACCTCTGACGAGTTATATTTGGCTAAGATGACCCCTGATGTATACATCATAGAGGTCATTAGCCAAAGCTTCGAGAACATTCTTTATATCCATGGAAAAGTTACATAAAGTATTCATTTGGAGAAGATCAGGGAAGGTGTCCCCCTGCACATAGCAGGAGGTGGCCAATGCAGCACCATCATGGTTTATCTAAGCTGGCATTGGGTCCATTCATCGTTATGCTGTTATAATTGAATGCTGGAGAATTTGGAGGCTCTTGATTCTCAGCAACCATGAGAATCTTGGTTCTCAGTGCCATGGAGGCATGCTTCAGAGTCCTTGTCTAGAGGCTTCTGTTGCCTCTTAGCATATCTTTTCACCCTTTGGTTGGGCATGCTTGTAAGACTCTGATGTGAATGTGAAGACCCAGGCAGCAGACTCCCCGACCCTGTATTCCAGTCCACAGAGACACACTGCTTTCCTTTCCTTCTAGCTCCTTTCCCCCTCCAACTTCTTTTCCCTTCCAGGCACAATACCTGCTGCCAAAATCTCCCTTAAGTCCATTCCTGTTTTTGTTCTGGTTTTGTTCAGGTTTATTTTTTTCTGATAATAGAGCTTGAACTCAGGGCCTCGTGTTTTGGCATCCTTGCTGGGGGCGAAGAGGGTGTTGTGCTGTACCACTTGAGCCATGCTTCTAGCCCTGTTTTTCATCTGGTTATTTGGAAGATGGAATCTTGTGTGGTCTTTTCTTCTCAGACTGGCTTTGAACTCTGATCCCTCAGATCTCAAACCTTTGAGTAGGTAGGATTACAGGACTGGAACACCAGTGTCCAGCTTCTGGGCCTTGAAATCTGTTTGTTCTATTCTGCTATGACAGGTGAGTTCTCAGATCTGAGCCTGCCTCCCCACCTAACCCTATATTTCCTAACCTGGAGCCTCATCAGCTTAGAGACTCCTGACTTGGGGAGACATAGATACACAGAAGGCAACCTGAGGAATCCAGGCTGATAGCATCTCTCTTATCTTTGGGGTCAGAAGTTATGCTGCAGTGTGACATGAGAGTTTAAGTCCTGTCCTGCTTATCCTGGGTGTCACAGACAAGGCTTGCCACATTCTCTGCCTGGAGCCATCAGTTCTGTGAATGAAATCATCAGACTTGACATGCTCCCATGGATGCACACACTTCCTCTGGGTTTCTTAGCTCCCATCCCCATGACTTCATCCACAAACCCCACTCCACAGAAAGTGAAGCTCACAGGGCCAGGAATTGTTAGGTGGGGTCCTGTGCCTCTGGTCCTGGTCTGAGCACCACAGCTGGGGGTCAGGCTGCCTCTCTCATCCCTACCATGACTGTGGATCCCACCACCACCATCAACTGAACCTCTCCACGGTGAAGCAGAGCATGTGGACTCTGAAGCCCGCAGAGCACTGTGAATAATGAGAGCTGCCTCTGACTTGATTAGCAACACATTAACGTGGCACTCCCAGAAGCCCGTGGAGGCAGCGGGAGACCTCCTACCCGCCCCTTTCTGTGGCCTGAGATGCCGTCATCTGCTCAGGCCAAACACCTCCTGTTTCAAGAGCAAGAGAACTGCACCTTCGCCTGTTTCTACCATCCTTCTTTTCTTCCCTCTTCTCCTTTATCCTCCTCTTCCCTTACCCTATCACAGCTGCTCATCATTCTCCTCTCCTCTCTTCTTCTTCTTCTGCTTCCACCCTCTGGGTACCATCAGCTCTATATCCTGTGTTCTATCTCTCTGCTTGGTAACTGTGAGCAAGGGCCAAAGCCTGGGCATTCTGTGGTCATGTGAAAACTAGAAAGGGTGGCAGAAGGATGTGTCTGCCTCTCTGTGTAGCCATAGGCAGGCTTACATGTCTCCAAACTTCTGACAAAGAGGATATAATGGTAATGGTCCATTTAGTTTGGCCGTGGCTGAGGACATAGGGAAAATTGCCAGTCATGGGGCCTGAACTCTGGGCCTGGGCACTGTCCCTCATCTCTTCATCTCAAGGCTAGAGCTCTACCACTTGAGTCACAGTGCCACATCTGGCTTTTTCTGCTTATGTTGTGCTGAGGAATCGAACTCAGGGCTTCATGCATGCAAGGCAAGCACTCTACCACTGTGCCACCTTCCTAGACCCCAAATCTATATTTTTTGGTATTTCTAAACTGAGTTTTAGAGCCTAGTATTATTGATATTTGGGACTGCATAATTCTTGTGTCTTTACGGGAACTTAGGAGAATACAGGGATATGGCCCTATGCATTGTGAGATGTATAGTGGTATCCCTAACTTTTGCTGATTAGACGCCAGCAAATTGTCATCCACCAGGCCTGTTTCCAGGCCTGGTGTTGGTGGCTCATGTCTATAATCCTAGCTACTCTAGAGATCCAGAGAATGGAAGTTTTAGGCTAGCCCATATAAAAAAAAGTCCTTGAGACACTGTCTCCAAAACAACTAGCCAAACACAGGCTGGAGATGTTGCTCAAGTAGTAGAGTACCAAACCTTGCTACCAGCAAAAAACCAAAAGTATATTCAGACATTGCCAAATGTTCTCAGGGTGATAAAATTGTCCCCAGTTGAGACCCATTGTTTAAGCTTAGCACGCAGGCCTCTGTGTGGTTTAAATAGAAGCATGCTACCCTGGGTATTTGACTCTTGCAGCTGCATACCCTTGTAGAGCCTACCCTTGGGCTCTGCTGCTCTTAACTCTGAGTCTTTTTTTTCTTTCATTTTGCAAATGGGGTCATTGCCTACTTCACAGGATTAATGAGAAGAACAAATGAGATAGGAACTATAAAGTACCACATAATATTACATAAAATATGTTCGAGCACTCCACTATGTTATTATATGCAAATACGACTCTAGCTAGATACTCAAGGGAGAGTTAATTTTAAGTGGTGATGAATAAGGACATGCCAGAAACTCAGTTGATTAGATCGGGAGATTTGTGAAAAAAATGGTGTAAAGGGAGGAGGGATCCAGCAGTAGGGAGAGGAGAAGGGGAACAATATGAAAGCTGATGAGAAATAACCTTCATTAAAAACTAGATACCTTCCAGGTGTCAGTGGCTCATGCCTGCAATCCTAGCTTCTCAGGAGGCTGAGAGCTGAGGGTCAGTTTGAAGCCAACCCCAGGCAGGAAAGTCCATGAGTGCTTATTTCCAATGAACCATCGCAAAGCTGTGGCTCAAGCGATAAAGTGCCATTCTTAAGTGGAAAAACCTTAAGGACAGTGCCTACAGTGCCTAGGCCCTGAGTTCCAGCCCTAGTACTGAAACACACACACACATGTACATACACACTCAAAAAATAAAAACAACTTGGAGTCCAACCTGGGCACAGTGGCTTATTAATCTAGCTACTCAGTCAGCTGAGATGGGTAAAATATGTATAAGACCTTTCATCTTAATCAATACAATGCTTGGCATAGCAGCATGCATCTTTCATCTCAGCTTCATGGACAGTGTAAATAGGAGGACTGCAGTCCAGGCCAGATGGGGCACAAAGCACGTTTCTAGTACAAAAAAATACTAACAATAGTAAAAAGGGCTGGATGCAGGTGCCAAGTGGTTGAATACTTGCTTGACAAGCATGAGACCCTGAGTTCAAACCCCAGTATCACAAAAAAGAGAAAAAAAGACACATACACAACACAAAAAAATCCAACCAATGAAGAACAAACAAGCAAAACCCTGAAAGTCTATACAGCACTGTGGTAGGAAGTTTCACTCCTCCTTGGTTGGTTTCCCAGTATCATTGGTGGGAGTGATTTGAGATGTCTAAGGAAGGGCTCTGCAGTCTGGATGAAGGGAAAGTGTAGTGGGGGTGGGGCAGGGGTGGGGGGTAGGAAGAAGCATATGCTGCAGAGATGTTTCGGCCAGCCCCAAAGAGAAAGAATGCCTAGAAGGAGAACCCAAGCCAGAGGTCCACAAGCCCCATACAGGAAACAAGAGAAAATTGATCGCTGGTGGCTCACACCTGTAATCCTAGCTGAAACAGGATTACAGGATCATAGGCTGGCCCTCCAGAAAGCTGGCTTGATGGTAAATTGTCACTTATGATGTGCCAGCAAGAAGGGTCACATCCCTAAGACTGGATTCCAGGTTCTCTGGAAGGGGCCAGGCAGCTAATTTCATTCCAGGCTGGAGTTTAAAAGAGATTGGCAGACTATAGAGTGTGTTTACAAGAGTGTCCTGGAATTAGCAAATTGCTGAATGGAAATGTCTCCAGCCTAAGAAAGAGATGAGTTGGGAGCATTAGTGCACTCTGGCCAAAGCTAATCCTATTACTTGGAAGTCAATCGATTGGTAAATTCTGGCTTGAGTCTGATATTAGAGGTGGATTAGGAGGAGCTGTATTTTTTTTTTAATTCTTGCTGGGACAATGGCTGGATTAGGATAAAACTTGCACCCAAGCCTTCTCTTGTGCCCACCCTTCCTACTAACCAAAGCTCACGCTGTTGATCACTAATTGTGGTACTGAGTGACAGGTACTAGGGTTTGCTTACGTGTCTTCCCATGGTCCAGGTATCAAAGGATACTGGGACCTGAAGAAGCTTTTAAGAGTCGAGCTTAGTGGGAGATACCGAGGTCACTGAGGATAGGTGCGTGAAGGGAACTACAGGACCCCAGTCCCTTTCTCCCGCTCCTTGCTCAGAGGCTGGGAGAGAGGGTGATTTCCCTCTATGATGCTCTCCACCAGGATGTACTGCCTCACCACAGGCTAGACAAGCCACAGGGATACTGTATTGTGAGCTGATCGGCCAACGCTGAGCCAAAATAGGCCTTTCTTTCTGTAAGTTACTTATGTCAGATGTTTTATCATAGTGATAGGAAGCTGGCCGATACAGAAAAGTTCTTTTGCCAGCACTGAAAAGTAGCACAGAATACTCTTTCGTTTCAAGCTTTCTATGTAATCTAGAAATTATATCCATATATATATATGTAATTTAAATCATATATATGTATATATATGTGTCAGACGACTGGATATCTGTCCAAAGAAAGTGAAACTACATAATTATTGCAGCCAGCCAATATAAGATTATCAATGGATGGGGCTGGGAAGGTGGCTCAGTGGAGTGCTTGCCTTGCATGTTTGAGGCCCTGGGTTCAATTCCTCAGCACCACATAAACAGAAAAAAAAGCCAGAAGTGGCGCTGTGGCTCAAATGGTAGAGCGCTAGCCTTGAGCTGAAGAGCTGAGGGACAGCGCCCAGGCCCAGAGTTCAGGCCAACAACCAGATCCAAAAAAAAAAAAAAGATTATCAATGGATGAATGGATAAAGAAATCTATCTATCTATCTATCTATCTATCTATCTATCTACCTATCTATCTATCTATCTATCTATCTATCTCTGTTTATCTATCTATTGGAATAGTATTGAGCCATAAAAAACAAAGGAGAGCCTTTCATTTGCAGTAACATGGATAGAACTGGAGGAGATTATGTAACATAAAATAACAAATCCTGTGTGATCTCACTTATACACCGAAGCCAAAACATTGATGTCATGGAAGTGGAGAATAGAATGGTAGTTACTAGAGCTGGGGATGGGTGTGGGGAGAGAATATAAAGAGACTGTGGTTAACAGGTGCAAGGGTATGGTTGGATAAAGTTAATGACCTGTAATGTCATATGACACCACAGAATAACTCTAGTTCACAACAATTAGTGGGAAACAGTTAGTAGAGAGATTTTATTTTGGGAATGGGTCTTGCCACATTGCCCAGGTTGGCCTTGAACTCCTGATTTTCAACCTCTTAAGTAATGCCGATTAAAGGTGTATACTACCACTTTCAGCAGTAGAGAAGTTTTTGAATTTTCTCAACAACAAGAAATGATAAATGTCTGTGTTGACAGATAGGCCAATTACCCTGATCTGATCATTACACATTGTATACAAGTAAATGAAATGCCACATTGTATTGCATAAATATGTGCAATTACTGTGTGCCAATTAAAAATAAAACATATAAAACAACATATAATAGCATGGACATCCATTTGATGTGAATACAACAATGCCTTATGCATATTTTATATACATGGACTGGAGCATCTGCAAGCATGGCTATCTATGAAGTGTCCTGAAAGCAATCCCAGAGATGACTGCATACTTATTCATTCAACTCCTTACTCTCATCTGGTGCATACTTTACATATTTATAGCAAAGGAGTTTCAAAGTTATTTGGTGAAGATCGGCTAATTACATGCCAGGCCTTAGTTTAGGCATTGTGATTCAGATTAAGAGCCCTGGATGCCCAGTGTGATTGACAGAGAGATACATGAAACCATCACAGTGCAGTATGGGAAATGGTGTGTCCACACATGCAAAGAACACTATGGAATGACAAGTGAGTCCAAGTTGTATCTCAGATGGAGTGGGGTGGTGACTCCCCAAATTTCTTCCCTTTCTGGATGGAATTCTAGAGCACAGGGCCTAGGAGATGAAATAACTCACCTTGAAGCAGCTACTGGAGCATCACTGAGCTCCTTCACCTGCTTTAGAATCGCAGTGAGCTGCCTCCAAAAGCACATTTGTAGAAATGAAGAGCGGCCCATTCAAAGAAGAAGAAGAAGAAAAACCCTAAACCTCTCCCTCCTCTTTGCTTCTTACAGCAGTTTTTGTTTATCTCATTATCTCCCAACCTGAAGAACAGGACCATCTGGCATACGGGCATGTTAACAAGATCATAAATTAGGAGGAGAAATGAAGCCAGATTTCCATAATGGTCGCAAGACAGAAATCAGTAGCGCTGGGATGGAGCCTGCTTGGAAGGTAGGGTGGGAGGGAAATAGAGCAAAATGAAAATGGCTCAGCACATCCAGCCTGAATGAAAAACACAAATCCAGAGGCATTTACAAGGGGTGGAGCTTTTTCTTTTCTCCTTTTCTTTTTCCATTAAAGTGCTGGCAAAGCATCTTTCCTCTCTTTTCTCCTCCATCTCTTCCACTTCCTGGCTTCTGGGTCTGGCCCTAGTAATGGGACCATCTTGAATTCTCTCTCTGTCTCTGATATCCTTATTGAAATACTCATGTGAATGCTCATTTTTGCCAGGAAAGTTCACTTGGTCCACAGACTGCATGTCAGGACCAGAGCTCCAAATCTGCATGTAATAACAATTCCATAGTGTACCAGTGTCTGCTGGAATGGTGGGTCATGACAAAGACAACCCTAGTAATCAATAAGGAAAGGGATTGCTTAGCAACCACCTATGTGTATGCCAAAGTCCCCAGGCAGGCACATGTGGACCTAGCTCAGCCTAACTTACCAGCCAGCTAGCTGCTTTTGGCCTCTTGGCAGAGAGAACCATACCTTCCTTCCTCAGACTGTATTGTGAACATAAGTACTCATTTAGTACAGGGAATACTATAACTGATTCAGGCCTCCTGCCCTGCTGTCCTGGTTTTCTACTCCTACTTCACATCCTTGGGAATGCAGTCTCTTTCTCTTCTTTTCCAGCTATCCCTATAACAAAAATGCACTCTCTATCCAGGCAGTGAGGAGGAAGGGAGGTGATTCTGTGGTCCTCCTTGTACTTACGGTAAGACATCAGGGGAAAAGGGTGAGTCCTTCCTAAATAGTAGGAGCGTATGTGATAGCTAGAGTTGAAGATCCCAAATACATGCCCACTTTCAGCAACTTATTGGGCTGGTTTTGTGAGGAGAACAAAAACTTATTTTCAATTGGAAAAGTTGCACAATTATGGATTTTGCTTTGGTAATGTGTAGCACAAATTCCAGTATTGCCTGCAAACGATCTCTGTTCAGTGCTTTCTGAGGACAATTCATTGACAATTCTTGTTTGGTTTTTTAAAAATTTCTCTCATGATTTTTTTTAACCTACTCAGGTCTTTAAACTTTTACACAATTCTGATAGTTTGCTAGATATTAAAAAGCTCTATTTTTATGACTATGGTTTCTTTTTTCTTTTGCTTTTTTTAATGGGTAATGAAGTTTGAGTTCAGGGCCTCAAGCAGGCTGGGGAAGTACTTCTCTGCCAAGCCATACCTCCAGCGCTATATATTGTGTTTTCTTACACTATTTTGTATATTTACATCTTTCGCTCTCTAGTTCTTCCTCATTAATGCAGATGCATGCTTTGTGTATTTTATTTGTACTTCATTTAATCTGCAATTCTTGCATCGACTAATCAATTCTGCTTTGCAGTTTATTAATTTCTGCTTTTATCCCAATCAATTATGCACTCTTGCTTTACCAGGATATATTTAATCACATCTTTCCATATTCTTCAATGAATAACTCCTTTGTTTTCATTGTTTTACAGTCAATTTAGAACATTTTCTATACAAGCCTCATACATGGTCAAGTTTTGTAAACATTCCCTGCCCTTCAAAAAGAAAATGTTTTTACTTCTCTGTAGGCTGGTGGCATAAGTACTTAATTATTTAATGTTAATTATTGAAATTTTAAATGAGTAAATTAAGTAAATAATTTACTTATTTATTGTTTGAATCCTGGATTGCTCAAGTAATGTTTCCCTTTATTATTTTTGTTAATGTTTTATTCAATTCTGACCATGTTTGCTTTAAATGCTTGGATGTAATGTTGGTACATATATGAAGGAATATAAATGTCATCACTAAATGTGACTATTTCTCTATGACATTCCCCATTTGGACTCTGTGCTTTCTTTTTATTTTCATCATCTGGTATTCTATGTGTTGTTGTTGCTCAGCTATTTACTTTTATATTTTGGAGTAAGTATGTTGTACATAGAAGCTCTATTGATAAAATAATACTAAACCTTATTTCTTGAAGCACACAAAAGCCTGATACCTAATAAATCCATTCATCTTTTATTTGTTTGGTGTTATGCTTGTATTATTATGGTTACTATTTTATTTTGCTTGTTTACATTTTTTTGCAATTCGCATTATTTTGTGGTATTACCCATATGGAGCTATAGGTATTTGTTGCTGATGGAGCTGTATTTTTGTTTGTTTGTTTGGATTTTCCCTATCTAATCCTACAAATAATTATTTAACTTTTACAAATATTGTCAAACCTAGCTTTTTGCAATGGTACTAAGGGTTTAATTCTACTTGCTAAGTAAGGTACTTTGCCACTTGAGCAATTCCCCTAGCTCCTTTTGCTTTTGTTAATTCTTTGAAAAGGGTCTCTTGACTATGGCTTGGCCAGCCTGGATTGCCATCCTCCTACTTAGACTGATGCTTTGTTTGTAACTGGCACAATAAGCACATGATGTCATACCCAGCCTTGTATTGGTTAAGATGAATCTCCTGAACTTTTTGTTCAGGCTGACCTTGAACCATGATCCTCCCAATCTCTAACTTTTAAGGAGCTAGGGTTACAGATATGAACTACTTGCACTTGACTCAAATCTTCTATTTATAATGATCAAAGTCAGTACCTAATGACATACACACAGAGGGAAAAAAAGTTACCATAGTGTCAGACATTGCTAAATTATCATCCTTACTTGTGGGGGCTCTTTGTTTCTTTCTCTTTCTCTCTTTCCTTTCTGGGGATTGAATCTGCATTCCATTTTGTAGTTGCATTGACAGGAATTATTCAGACCCGTTCATGTGGTTTCCAGGTTCAATACAAAGGTCAGAATATTTTCTTGTGAACTCTTTAGTTTAATGGAGTATTTGTCATACAAGCACATTTCTGTTTGTTTGTTTATGCTGTGTATAGGATAGACCCCGGAGCCTTGCATAGGTTAGACAATTGTTGTAGTATTGAGCTATATACCCTGTATATGGAAAGATGTATTTTATAGTTGTGGAATTTGTATATCCCCAAGAAAGTCTTTATATTGCCTTGAAAAGTAAATGACACCTTGCTGCTCTGGTGTGTTCTCAGATCAAAAGCACACACCCTCCCTTGGGCAGCGCCAATGCCTGGAATTTACATAACCTTAACTTATGGAGATCACTGTGACAAAACCAGCTTGTGTGCCTTTTATAGATAGCCTTTTCTCTTTTTTTAAATTTTATTTTCTTTGTTTGCCTGGACATTTGTCAAATTCTTTCTTTATCTTGAAACTAAAGTAAACAAACAAGAGTCCATCAATATATGTCTATGTGGTTACTTTTAATTAATTATTCCTGGAGGGCTCATTCCACCTACCAATTCAAGTCTTTCTAAATTCAGATAAGTTTTCTTCCACTCAGTCCTGTTTTATCCTTCATCCTAGTTCAATTCCTTTTATAAAACATCTCTTATTTACCTATTTATTGACTGTTACTCTCTGGAACTTCAAAGCCTTTCCTCTGGCCTCTTTCTCCCCTTCTTTCTAGATTGACCTTTACATCCTTGTTGATGTTCTATGTGGAATCATTTTGCTCTATACTATATCCTGATGCCATTTCCAATGGATTGGTATATGAGTGTGTGTGTATGTGTGCACACATGCATGTGCGCATGTGGCACACACATGTACGAATGAGTATATGCCAGGCATAGTGCTAGTTTACAAAGTCTCCTTATTCTGTTTTCATTCCAGTGGCTTAAACAGACACAACAGTCCCATAAAATAAAGGAGTAACCAAGCAAGCAAGTACTTAAGCACCAAGTTGTTTAGAGTCTATGGTGGATGCTTCAGAAGATACCCCAAGGGTCAAGGGCCATTACATAGATCACTATTTCGAACGGTCCTTTGACGAGGTTACTCTTAGGGGAGGAACACGAAGGTACAATGCCTATGTGCTTCTGATCATATAAAATAATATTTATCGAAACGAACTCCAGGAAATGGAAACAAAATGTTTTTGTTTCTTTGTTGTTTTTGTTCTCTTCTGTTTTGTTTGTTTAATCTGTCTTTGGGAGGGTAAGGGGCACAGAAATGGTGGGACAAAGGGTGAACAAATACAGCAGGGGTGCTCACTAGACACTATGTTGAAGATATAACTTGTGGGGAGGGAAAAACTTGGAGAGAACAAAGGAAGGGGTGATATTATCCAAGAAGAAATTATTCATTACCTGCGTTATATAACTGCGCTATATAACTCTGTACATCACCTTTATAATAACAATAAAAAAGAGGTCCTTGGACCATTTGAGCTGAGACACAAAACATAAGAGGAGGCCTGGGATGTTTGAGAAAGAAACAGGACCAAGGTATTGGAGCGTAGTAAGCATGCTGATACCCTCCAACAGCCTTTCTATTCTATTCTCTCCATCTTCACTCTATTTTCCCCGAACAAACTTCCTGCTTCTCTGGTTGCCAGTTGAGCTCAGTCAGTGGAAGAGCAGCAGGTATTTTCAGGGTGGACAAGGAAATCACTTGGGGTATGTTCCTTAGCTCTTTTCCTCCTGAGTTGCTCCTGTATGTGATCCATTTCTACCTTCTCTGGATGCTAGAACTGGCCCTTTCTCCTTTCTTCTTTAAATCTTGGGGTTGTGACAATGTCTTACTATCATCATTAATCCTAGGTACTCTCTTGTTGGTTCCCCTAAATTATAGTCATTTTTTTCCTCAAGTAATATTGCTTTCTCACAGCAGAGGATGAGGAGAGATGATGTCACCCATTTGTCAGGGCACGATGAGACAAGAGCTACCTGGAATTATCATGACTTCAGTGCGTACAGGGCTGACTTGCAGGATCCTTCACATCTGCCTTATCCATTTAATCTTATTTTGCCAGCTGCTGGTAAAGCCTGAGGAGGGGATGCCCTCCTTTCGGAAAACTGCATCTTGGCATGCCTTCGTACTTAGAGGAGAAATGAAGACTGATTGGGACTTGTGTGACCTTGGGGTCCCTTTGAGCAAGATAAGGCTGAAGAGCATCAGCAGTTTTCTGCCTGGATCTCTGGGGACCAATTCTGTACGGAATGCTCCCTAGAGATGCTCCTGACCTCCTTCTCACTGTGTGAGCATAATCGGTCATTTGACATGGGGAGGCTCAGAGGAGGGAACAGCAGCAGTGTTGGGAGTCAGCTGGCAGTGTGAACAGAGCTAAGGGCAAACAGAAGCTTCACTTTGAGTCAGAACTTTGACACTCCTCAGGATGAGCACATTTGCCTGCTCAGGCTGGCCTATCTTTCCTTGGCAAGATTTTTTTCTAACTTCCTAGGCAGGGTGGCCTACCAACTGTGAGAAAAAAAATTATCTCTGTGTTCTGTAGGCTAGAAGTTCCAAATCTGATTGGTTTCTAGTCAGGAGCCAAAGGCTTGTGCCCTATAATGCTAGCTATTTGGGAAGTTGAGATTGGAAGGATTGCAGTCTGAGGCCATCTTGCTCATATAGAAAAGATCCTTTCTCAACCCAATAATTGGGCAGAGTGGCACATGTTTGTTATCTATGTGGGTGGCTAAAATGAGGGAAATGGCGGCTCCAGACCAGCCTAGGCAAAGACATCTACAAGACTTCATCTCAATGGAAGAGGTGGGGCACAGTGCTATGCACCTAGCACCCAGCTTTATGGAAATCCTAACATAGGCAGACTCGGGTCCAGGTAAAGGCAAGGGCCAAAAGAAAGACCCTCTCTCACAATAACCAGCTCAATAAAAAAGGCCTGGAGACACGGCCCAGCAGTAGAGTGTCTGTGTAGTAAAAGTGGAAGGCCCTGAGTTCAAACCCAAGTATTGCCAAAATTGGTTTTTGGTGTAGCCTTTTCCCCAGGTCATCATAGATAGCATCTTCTCTCTGTGATCACATGTACACAGAGAGTTGTCTGACTCTTTCTCTTCTTGTAAGTTCACCAGTCCCATGGAATAGAGCCAAACCCTGACGACCTTATTTAATCCTGGTTACTACCCTAAATGCAAACACATTGAGGGTTAGAGCTTCATCTTGTAAGTGGAGAAAGGGTACAACCCCATCTCTAACATGGTAAAAAATACAAAGTTCTTAGGTCTGTTTGTGAGGCAGGGTAGGAGACCCAAGTAGAGAAAATTGCCTTTTCACAATGTGCTTGTAGTCTGAGACTGAAGTCTTCCTGGACATGGGGGAGAAAAAAGAGGAAAGACAAGCATTTGGTAAGGGGTCCAAGATGGAGGAGATTGTGAGGATGTTTCCTGTGTGGCCCATTTAGATCAGATGAACCTGGCCCTCAGGATGGCAGGATGCCTTTAACTCCTACTCTGCATTCTTCTTCTTTAGAAGTATTTAAGTTTCTTAATGCTGCAACAGCAAATAAACACAAACATAAATGTGTCCTGAAACAACATAAACATACTTTATAGTTCCAGTAGCCAGAAGTCCAAAACAAACCCACTGAACTAATATCAAGGGATCACCAGAGATGCTTTCCTTTTGGAGGTTCTGAAGGATGAGATATTACCTAGTTTAGAGGCTTCCTAAAATCCTCGCTCTTGGCTTCTTGCTCTGATTTCACAGCCAGCAGCCTAGCGTCTTCCAAATGTTCCCTCTAACTTATGGCTTGTCTTTCATCAATGGGTGCTTAGACTGAGCCTGCCTAGATAATCCAGGATCATCCTCCAAGCGTATGTCTTCTTTGCTGTATAAGGTGCCATGTTCACAAGTCTGAGAATTAGAACGTAGGCATCTTTAAAGTCATTATTTTGCTACTACCACTGGCTGCTTGTACTTATGCCAGAGGCTGTCTTCAGTCTTTGGAAAGGAAGTGGGTTCCAGGGAGTGATCTTCAGATTGCAAATGGTGGAAACCACAGCTTTACTACCAGGTGCGATTGGGAAGGAAGGGAAGGAATGAGAAATGGTGGGGTAGTCAGGACAGCATCTGTTCTCGGCAGCTTTAGCCAGGACACCTGACACAGACAGTGTGGGTTCCCCCATATCCCATGCACTCTCAGCTCTAAAATGCAAGAATGTTCAGAGGTGATGCCATAGCTACTCGAACCACAGAGTCTCTGACTCAAGGAGCTCATGCACAGGATAGCATGATCCTGCTTCATGGCACAGGTGATTCGTCATGATGCTGACTTGTGTTCTAGACAGAAGCCTCAGGCACTGGGGTCATTTTGTAGTTACAGTTCATAGCATCACTCTGCTACTTCTCCTCCAAAAAGACACAATGGGCTTTGAGATTCTCCTTGTGAGACTCAGGCTTGAAGTAGCCTGACAACTCCAGACACTGTCCTGAGAGTCCACCAGGAATAAGACTAGAGAACCAGGCCTCTGTTTCTCCTAAGATTAGTGTTCAGATGATAAGTGGCCCGAGGCCTCTTCTGTCCTCACTGTTTTAACACAATCAGGCCCAGTAACCTACTTTTGCTTGAGCCCCAGCACATGGGCTGAGCCCCTGGCCAATTCTGTTCCCACTTACTTATAAAATCTAGGCCTTGTCCATGCACAGCCGGTCCCTTGTGAACTGGCTAAGAGACATGCTGTAACTGAACCCTAACTGAAGGAAAGGATAGAGAATCTCTGGAAACCATGTAGGTGGTGCTTCAGGAAAGCAAGGGACCTCAGGGAGTGATTTTCCAGGGGGTAAAATTAACCTGGGGAGCTAGTGCAGGCGTGGTTAGAAAGGACAGTGAATGGGTAATGAACAGAAGCAGACCAGGGTGCAGACAGAAGTGGAGTGAATAAACTCATCTCCCTGAAGTTGTTGAATTAGGAAAATTAAGAATATAAATTAAATAATGCATCTGTTCTCTGAGGTCCTTTCCAGCATTAAAATTTTTATGCTTCTATAAGCTTTTGGGGAAAAGAATAAACCAACCACTAATATCAAGGAGATTTTGAAAGCTTTAAAGGCCTTAGGAGCTGTATCTAACAGGAACAAGGATATTTGCTGCACACCCCAGAAAGCCTAGAGGGAAAAGTGAGCACCTGGTTCTCCATGATCAGAATGGAAGTTCAGCCAAAGCAATCCTACATTCAGGCCCTTACCCTGAATCTGTTCAGCCACATGAAACTCTTGGAACAGAGACACTGTTTTCCTCTTAGATCACAAAGAGAGGCTGCTTAATCCACTATCTATCTTTGAAGAGGTAAGAAGCAGTTTTGAAAGTCTTTCCTACTAGACCCCTTAAGGAGATCTGGTTCCTGCCAGAAGCTCAGAGATTCTTAAATGTGTTAGATTTAGATATCAGAGTGATGGGAAAGGGCCCTTACTGGACTGCCAGCTTCTAGCTTTAAAACATTTATTTAGGAAGGAAGTTATCCTGAATGTCTTTTGCCACTTGAGAAACAAGAGAAGGAGCTAACGAATCCATGATACCTGCCCTGTCAGACTGGCATTGTATGTCTGTGGTCATTCTACCGAGAAGGTAACAGAAATGTTTATTCATGGTCTTTAAACTTTATAAACTGAAGGTAGTGATAGAGGTTTATACTATCCTTCTAAGCATGTTCACCTTTTGCTATAATTTGATCTTATATGTCCCTGAAAGGCCCATGTGTTAAAAACTGAGTCTCCAGATTGTTGCTATTTGGAGGTGGTGGAACCTTTAAGAAGTAAGGCCTCATGAGCAGTCTTTAGGTCATTGGAGGGTGTACCTTGAAGGGGATTGTGCATTTCTGGTCTCTTCCTCTGTTTTCCTTCCTGGTCATGTGGTAAACGCTTTTGCTCTGCTCTGTGTTCCCACCCTAATGTAATGTCACAGGCCTGAGACAACAGAGCCAACCCTTCATGAAGTGATACTTCTGAAAATGGGCTAACTAGTCCTTTGTTCTTTATTTGTTGATTCTCACACATGCTTGTTATAGTAATGGCAAGCTGAGTTAAGACACCCATTATAACCCCAGGCCAAGGACAGTACTTGGACATAGTACATGCTCAAGCCACATTCATGAATGAATGAATCAATAATTAAGGAATAAATAAATTACCAAACTCATAGCAAGTAACCCTGGACAGATTGTGAGAAGAAATACAGTTGGTAATGGCAGTAACCATTAAGAAAAAAAATCTATAATTTCACAGCTTCTGATGTTTCTTGTGGTCACAAGAGGGGAGATGCAGGCAGAAAGAACCTTGATTCAGCAGGACTAATCAATGTCTGGGACATGCAAGGAGCAAGCCTGGATTGGAGAGACAGCCATGAGTAGGGAAAGAGCCTAATCTGCATAAATGTCCTAAGTAAGGAAGAAGACCAAACCAGGCTGCAGAAGGCCAACTCAGAGGGAAAGTCTCTGTGGGGCATAGTGAACAATATCTTTCTAGGACCAATGATATATGACATCAATTTAGAAATTGTTTCTTGCTTTTATTCCCCTTCTCTAGACCAAAATTTTCAGGGGAAAAGTGCTTATAAAATTGTAAGCAAATGTAGTATATATACACAATGGAATTCTATACCTCCATCAGAAAGAATGGCATTGCCACATTTGTTAGGAAATGGAAAGGCTTGGAAAAAATTATATTAAGTGAAGTAAGCCAGGCCCAAAGAAACATTGGTCCCATGGTTTACCTTATTTGCAATATTTAGTATATGTCTGAGTCAAGCAGGAAAGGTCAGATATAAGCTGATGTTAGGGAAATGAACCCTAAGATATGTATTCAAATGTTTTTTTTCTTTCATGCAATTGTTTCTAACACATTTATAAGATTATTTCTTTGTTGCTTTGTATGTCTCTCCCCCACAGTATAACCCCTGCTTTCACTGTATTTGATGTCAGTACAATTTGTGGAGGGGAAGGGAAAAAACAAATTGTTTAAATAGGGATACAGGTGGACCTATTGCAACAATGAGATGTACAAGTCGTTATATCGAAAACGAACTTTACAACTTAGGTGCAGGGGGGGGTATGGGGGGTGAGGAGAGGATGGGTAGGGATGGGAAAGGGAAACAAAGGAAGAGGCTACAATGCTTGATAAGAAATGTACTCATTATCTTGCCCATGTAATTGTAACCCCTCTGTACAGTATTTTCACAATAAAAAAATGTAAGCAAGTAAATGTTTGGAGGGTGGATAGAAAGGGAGGTGATATATGGAGTGGATGGTCAAGAAAAAGAAGGTTGTCAGCTGGGCACTGGTGGCTCATGCATGTAATCCTAGTTACTCAGGAGGTTGAGATCTGAGGATAGTGGTTCAAAGCCAGCCCAGGCAGGGAAGTCTCTGAGATTCTTAACTCCAATTAACCATCAGATAACTGAAAGTGGGACTTTGGCTCAAAGTGGTAAAGCACTAACTTTGAACAAAAGAGTGCCCAAGTTCAAGCCCCATGATTGACAAAACAAAAAAGGAAGGTTGTCCATGCAAGAAGCAGAGACCAAGAGACCATTGGTGGAAAAATATGGGGACATATACATTTCAGTGTGAGCCACTGAACAGGACAGGGACAGACAGGTACACTGGCAACAGTTGGAAAACTATATCTCTACCAATGTTATTCCTAAAGTGCCTAAATATGTCACCTTCCAGTGCAAAAAGGACACGAGATGGGAAAACCATCTAGGACCATCTGAATTGCCCAGTGTAATCATGAGATCCTTATAAGGGAGAAGCAGTCAGGATAGCTTGAGAGGGAATAAGACTGCAGAAACAGAGAACATATTCCTCCCTTTGTGTGCTCAGCAGACATGGGAGAAAACCCCATTGCAAGCACCTTGCAAGAAGTTGCGTGTAGACAGTTAGCTGGACCCCAGCAGCTAATCCAGGTCTGGAGACCCTGTGAACTAAGGTTGCTGTGGTCACTCTGTACATGGAAACAGAAGAAGAAAGTCTTATTCCAAGACTTCCTTTAAAGTCCCTTCTCCAAAACTGCACTTCAGCTTGAAGGCTCTCCTTCAGCCTGAGATTTTAAGCACTGATTTGGGGATGATAGTGGGTAGAAGGTGTTTTCTTTCTGTGAGCAAGATTGGAGAGTTACAAATCCAACATGACCACTTACAAGATTTCTATTCTGCAAGGATGTTTCTTTTAGGAGCAGGGGAAAGATGTTACATAGGCAACAGAGGTACAGAGGTAATTGTGAGAACCGCATGGCTTTCTGAGGGCATGACAAGTTCATCCAGTGTGAAGCTCTACCTCAGAGCAGTGGCTTTTCTGCTCTCATCCCTTACCAAACATGGGACTTCTGCAGGAATGGGCAAGTGCTGGATCAGTAGTAACTGGACAGTTGGGGTTGAAGGAGGAAAAGCTGGGTTGGGAGGAAAGGAGAAGGGTGAAATCAGGTAGAAATGGGCTGGGATGTAGGTGGAGGGCATGAGTCTACTGTGAAGAGAAGTTTTTAAACTTTCCGACTCAGATAGATCACTAGGACAACTTCACAAGAGAGATTGTGGGAAGAACTTTCCAGGGCTATATGATGTGTTTACTAAGTCGTCTCTAATATATTAACTTTTAGTGTATTAACTTCCTCTCAAAAGTTGTTCTGCCCCTTGGGTGGAGGACCATCCTTACGGCTTCCCCTCCAGCCTCATTGGAGGCTGAGAAGAGTTGAATGGTTTATATAGGTAAGCCTGCCTTACTATGTTGCCTCCACGCAGTGAGAAAGTCCGTCGACTACATGCTGATTTAGAAAAATGAAGACAATGAATAGTGAGGCTATAAGCCATGCTGTCAGCTCAGTGCAATGTTTCAAAATATATATTAAGTACTTATTCTATGCAGGGCACATTACATTGTAAAAAATGTCTTCTCTGGTCTGGTTCCTGTCCTCTAGGACTTGGTCATCTAATAAAGGACATGAGTCATAGATAGATAGATAGATAGATGTATATATATATATATATATATATATATATATACACATATATGCAAACAGTAGCAATTCAGGGCTGAATATGAGATGCATAATGAATATTAAAATGATTTGAAAGCGAGACACAAGTGTTACAGCCATGGCTTTCATGGCTTTCTGGTGTGGTAGCCTTTGTGCCACATTCTGACTGCATTTAGGATTTGGTCAGCTGGAGATGAGGGGGGAGGGAAGGAGAACGGAGGGGAGAGGAGGGGGGAGGAGAGGAGAATAGGGGGAATTGAGGATGCAGGAAAGGACACAGTATATTGGAAAAATGAGAGGTGGATGTTTGGCCAGATCCTTTGGGATACAAAGCTAGAACATTCAGTAAAAACCAACTGGTTAATGACCAAGTTACCGGTCTTAGATTGTTAATCTTTTGGTAAGTAATAGAAAGCAAATAAAAAATACATGTGAAAATTAAAGACATAATCAAGGTGGTGACATTTAGATTTTCTAATAAACAGCATGAACCTAGAACTTATGAAAAAAGGCTTCTTTTGGCTTGATGATTTCTCTTGCCTGGGAACATGGAGCCTTCCTTCCATGGGGGCTTCTGAGCTTTCCTGGCTCCCTTCTCTTATTTCTCTCATCTTGGGGAAGTGGGTGTGGGTCAGGGGCTTGTGCAGAAAGGAAGGCTGGTACCAGATAGAGGTGGCCTAAGACTCAAGGATCATTTAGGCAGGATGAAAAATAGGGACTCATACCCTCAGGACCCGGAATCCATAAAGTATGTACACTATTTGTTTCTGGTACCAGGCTCAAACTCAGGGCATTGTGCTGTTACTTAGCTTCTTTTGTTCGCAGCTGGTACGCTACCGCTTGAGCCATGCCTCCAGTTCCAACACTTTTCTGGTTAATTGGAGATAAGAATCTCTCATGTGTGTCTACCTGGGATGACTTTGAACCTTAATCCTCAGATTTCAGCTTCTGAGTAGCGAAGATTATAGCACCAGAACTTGACTAAGAAAAGCATGTTCTTTTCTAGTGATGGGATCAATGCATGGGTGAACATGGGGATTAAATTAATTTTTAGTACATTAACCATTATAGTTAGCCCAAAGAGGAGGGCTGAGGGAAATCAATTGATCACATGACTAATGTTGTATTGTGCTCTACACTGTCTTCAACTCAACACCCCTTTTCTAAGTACTTATAAGTGCATGGCATGTATTTACAAAACAATGAGCAAAAGATTTTTCTTGTCAGATCATCTTGAATACATATTGCATTCTAAAAGTGTATAAATAAGAATCTGGCTGCATAAACAATGGCACAGTTATGAGGTGAGATACTAGGTAGCTGTCAAAACAAGAACACATCATATCCAAATAAGCTGACTAGGAGCACTGTCCACATACATTTGTCAGGTGAAAGAAACAGGTTCCAGGACAATAGCACAGCTTTGCTTTTATACACAAAGATCTATGTTTACACACGTGCAGATGTGTGATAAAGCTTAGCAAAGTGTTGAAAAAGATTCTGTTAAAAGCATCTTAGTAACTAGTGGGGACGAGATTGAAGAGCCTGTAATTTCCACTTCTTTCTTTAATCGTTTTTGTGGGATTTGAGGCAACTTTTATCTTCTGTTTTTCCAGTTTTTAAAAATGAAAACCCTTCACAAAAGTCATAAAGAATAGTGAATCACTTAGTAAAGTAAAAAATAATAATAACCATTCTTTGTGAAGTACTTACTAGATGCCAAATATTAACTCATTGTTTCAGTCCTTTCTTGAAGCATATGTTATTGTAAACTCCCACTGTATGGAAGAAGAAACATGACTTGATGATCCTAAGGTAGCACATGTATTCCATTTGCAGCTTGGTGGCTCCATGAGCTCCTCCAGCCTGATAAATGGTACTGGACAATCTCTTGAAAAGGTAATTAATCCTATTGTTTCACATTTGGATTTTTCATAAAGCAAGATTTTAAATCCTGAGTCTGCAATGTTACAATTGGTGGGTGATCATCAACTTTATAAAGACAAAATCTGAATTTTTATTCTTCTTTACTCCTACTAGAACTCAGTGGATAGCAACTTGACTAATTAAAAAGAGAAAGCCTATGTACTTTCTCATTGGTGTTTTATGAACAGTCATCTCTGTATGAATTATGAGATTTGACAAATGAGAAAAAAGAGCTCAGTAGATAAATTACCTGAAGTCAAAGACCTCTTAATTCTTCCTTTCTCCCTTCTTCTCCATTCATCTACTTCATCCATCCATCCACCTATCCATTTTTCTATTTATGTATCCATCCATCCTTCTACCTTCCCATTCACATTTCCATCTATATACCAACTGAACAAAAGGAATTCATCAGGATCTATGAAGAATTTGAAATGCTCAGTCAATTCTTCAAGAACTTTGAGAATAGCCTTTTGCTATTGGGAAGTTGTTCCTTGGTTGAACCAGTTGAAACATCATTGCTAAGAAGCAAAGAAAGCCAACACCTATCACATTCCTTGCAGGGAGGTGTGGAGGGTGGGGGGACTGAGCATAGGAGTCACGTCCCAAAACCACTAAGATGTGAAGTTGAAATACTCCATGAGCTGTGTGCCTGCTAGGGAAGAGGATGTACATGCAGAAGGTGTCTCAGGAATGGGGAATTTTATTCGTTGGTTTTCCACCATGATGACCAAATAGCTGAGATGAAATCTTAAAAGGAGGAAGTTGAGTATAGTGGTTTATGCCTGTAATCCCACGTACTCCGGCTGAGACCCGGAGGACTGCAGTGCAAAGCCAGTCTGGGCACAGAGGGAGGCCCTCATCTCAATCGATTAAAAAGGTACGCACAGAACATCATAACCAGGAGCCTACATTGGAGCAATGCTGCTCATGGGGGCCCAGAATCAAAAAGAGAAAAAGAGCCAGGGTCCCAATAATTCCTTCAAGGCCACACCCTCAATGACCTAACTTCCTTCTGTAGGTTCCCATTCTAAAAGTTCTACCACTTCCCAACAAATCTTAAGTTCCAAAAGCATATAAAAGATCATGTCTGCTTAGGCCTTTAGTAGGGAGAGATCCAGCCTTTTAATTTGTGAAGAAACCTGTCTTCTATCTGCTAAGTAGTTTCTGTCTTTCACCCGTGGTATGATTGTGCTTATATAGGAGATAAAAACAAAAAAGATTGATCAGGCTGCTGGTGGAAGAGGGGGGGGGGCGGTGACTGGGATTTAAGGGGAAGCAGTCCCAGGCTTTCTCTGGTAGGATCTGCCTGGGATGGCAGGAGGGTCCTCCTTGAGTTCCCAGAGGTTCTGTGCCTCAGAACCATCCTGGAAGAACAGATGTGCATCCTAAGGGTTGAGAAAGAGTCATAGCTCCTGTCTGTTCTCCCTGATGTTGTGGTAACCTTCAACACGGATGCTCTTTGGAGTAATGTCACAAACTATATTAAAGGAGACTGTGATAATGAGGGAAAGGTATAGTGTCTGGCATCAAAGACCTGAGTTCAAACTCTGCCTTTACCACTCAATGATCTCTAACCTCTCTAAGTCTCATATGTGAGAATGAGTGATTTAGGAACTAGATCAGGAAAAAAAAATCACAGGGTTGTAACTGGCATGAGTGTTCTGTCTCTATGTTGGTGGACATGTTTGCTGCTGAATGCAGCCTTCTCCCAGGCTCTTTGTGACACACCCAGATTGGTTTTTAGCCCAGAAGCTGCAGGATGGACCCTAAACTATGAAGAGGAAAAATCAGAGATTCCCAACAAAACTAGCAGGCTTATCCTTCTTAGACGATTTTGTACAATTTCTTTCCCAATCTTAAACTCCAGACCTCTCTTAGATCAGTGGTTTTCTAGCAGGAGCAATTTCCTTTCAGGTATCTGTAAAGGCTAGAGACATTTATGGTAGCATAATTAGGGGGAATTAGAGAGTGATGATGCTACTGGTCTCTACTGAATGGGGGCCAGGAGAGGCCTGATAACCATCCTACAATGTACAGAAAAAAACCCACAAGGGAGAATTAATTTCCTTCAAATGTTAATTCCATGCACAAGATAACCTCCCCGCCACAGTAATTATCCCCCTCCTAAATATCGTTCACTGAAAAATTCACAGTAAAACAACCATTTTGCCCCTAGATTGTTCTTTATCCAACCTTCTCCATCTCAAAATATGGCACCAACCAACCTATATTCAAATCCAGAAGCCTGGATTCTCTTTTCCTTCCTCTATTCCTTCAGGAGCCGACTCAACAGGTGGTTCTGCCATGCACAAGTATGCCAGAATCCATCTGCTGCCTACGACTGTGCTGTCTCTCTATTTCTCCAGGGTACTAGCCTCTTGGCTTATTGTTCTGTTCTCTTTTATTTTCTTCCCTCCCTCCCTCCCTCCCTCCCTCCCTCCTTCCTTCCTTCCTTCCTTCCTTCCTTCCTTCCTTCCTTCCTTCCTTCCTTCCTTCCTTCCTTCTTTCCTTCCTCCATTTTGTGCCAGTTCTGGAGTTTGAACTCAGGGCCTTGGTGCTGTCCCTTAGATTTTTCCACTCAAGGCTAGGACTCTACCACTCGAGTCACAGTTCCCCACATCTGGTTCTCTGATGGCTAACTGAAGATAAGAGATATATGGACATTTCCCTGCCTGGGCTGGCTTCAAATAATGATTCTCAGAACTCAGCATCCTGAGTAGCCAGGATTACAGGCATGAGCCACTGGCTCCTGGCTTCTGTTTTCTTTCTTGCATCTCTGAAAATTCAACTCCACCAAGCTGCCAAACTGATATTTTAAAAACATTCATTGAATCACATTGTGCCTACCACAGCATCAAACCTTACCAATGCCCTTGGAAGAGAAACCAAATTCCTTGATGTTCCTTGGAGATCAGTTCCTAGAAAAAGCCATGTTCTGCCTTCCTTTGAGTCCTTTGTACTTATTGTCTGTGTGAGTAGCTCTTGCTCTGCCCTTTCACAAACTGACTTCAGCTTAGCTTCCTGATCTCCCTTGTCTTTCCCCTTGGAGAAATCAAACCTGATCTTTAAAAAAATAAAAAAGAATGGTGCTGGCAAAATTGGTTAACTACATGTAGAAAACTAAAGCTAGATCCTTATATATCACCCTGCACCAGAATCAACTCCAAATGGATCAAAGACCTTGAACTCAAAGCAGACACTTTGAAAACATTACAGGATGGAATAGGAGAAACTCTAGGTCTCCTTGGCTCAGGCCGAAATTTTCTGAATAGAGACCCGGAAACACAACAAATCAAAGAAAGGTTGGACAAATGGGATTGCATAAAGTTGCAGAGCTTCTGCAGGGCAAATGACATAGCTAGCAAGATCAATAGAAAGCCCACCGACTGGGAGAAGATCTTTACTAGCCATACAACGGACAAGGGTCTCATATCTAAAATATACTTGGAACTCAAAAAATTAAACCACCCAACAACAAATCCTCAAAGAAACAACTGCCCAATAAATAAGTGGGCGATAGACTTAAAGAGAAGCTTCTCTGAAGAAGAAAGAAGGATGGCCAATAGACACATGAAGAAATGTTCAATATCCCTAGCCATAAAAGAAATGCAAATCAAAACAACATTGAGATATCACCTCACTCCAGTTAGAACGGCAAAAATCAAGAACTCTAACAACAACAGATGCTGGAGGGGATGTGGACAGAAAGGAACCTTACTTCATTGTTGGTGGGAATGTAAACTTGTTCAACCACTTTGGAAAGCAGTATGGAGGTTCCTCAAAAGACTTCACATAGATCTCCCCTATGATCCAGCAATCCTACTTTTGGGCATTTACCCAAATGTTTACAAACAAGACCACACTAAAGCTACCAGCACAACTATGTTTATTGCAGCATTATTTACCATAGCTAAGATATGGAACCAACCCAGATGCCCCTCAGTAGATGAATGGATCAAGAAAATGTGGTATATATACACAATGGAATTCTATGCCTCCATAAGAAAGAATGACATTTCCCCATTTGTTAGGAAATGGAAAGGTTTGGAAAAAATTATATTAAGTGAAGTAAGCCAGGCCCAAAGAAACATAGGTCCCATGGTTTCCCTTATTTGCAATATCTAGTATAGGTATGAGTAAAGCGGAAAAGGTCAGATAATGTGATGTTAGGAAAATGAACCCTTAAATATGTATTTTAATTTTTTCGTTTCTTTCATGCATGTGTTTCTAACGCATTTATAAGATTATTTCTTTGTTGCTTTGTATGTCCCTCCCCCACAGTGTAACCCCCGCTTTCACTATATTTGATGTCAGTATAACATGTGGAGGAGATGGGGACAAACAAGTCATTTAAGGATTCAGGTGGACCTGTTGCAACAATGAGAAGTACAAAATGTCATGTCAAAACCAGCTTTACAATGTCTGTGAGGGGGGGGGGAGGGGGGTATGATTGGGTGGGGGGGGGAGGGGGGAGGCTGAGAAGGGAGGTGAAGGGTAAACAAAGGAGGAGGCTGCAATGCTTGGTAAGAAATGTATGCATTATCCTGCCCATGTAATTGTAACCCCTCTGTACAGTATGTTCTCAAATAAAATAAAATTTATTTAAAAAAATAGAAAAAAAATAAATAAGCTATCCTTATTATTCTCCTCCACACATCCTTTTTATTTCTGTCACTACACTTACACAGCGTGTAATCAACTAAACTTTTGTTTACTTGTCAGCTATCTCTCTCTATTAAACAAGGGTGTGGGCCTTCTCTTGTTCATTTTTGCATCGTTAACACCCAGCACTAGACCTGGTTCCAATAGGTGCTCCTCCAAGGTTTATCAAGTAAATGAGGCTGGAGCTTCAAATTATAGAGGGTGTAGTAGCTGGCAAACGAAGTCCTCTATGTTGCCTGTGTGTTTGTTGTATCTGGGAAGGAAGAAATTAAAGGAAGCTCTCACTGAGAGTTGGCTAACTATTGACATTTGACTGTGGCTGACAGCCACAAAGCAGATTCTGACCCAGGCAATACTGTCCAGAGCTCAGAGGAGGGGAAGTCTCATTGGTCAGTAGATCCAATGACCATATACACTTGGCAGAGAGTGGGGTTGAAATGAATGGGGTCTTAGAAGCACAAGAATGCTTACTGGTGGTACCGTTAGAGCTCATTCCCTGTTCAATCTATAGACATCCTTCATAGGACACAGGAACATTGACTTTTCTTTACCCACATCCCAGTTTCAGAGGCAGAGGATAGGAGGGGAGGGCAAGGTAGACCTCTTCAAAGACTGCTGTCGTATTTCTCCATTTTCTCTAATATGCCTTTTCTCATTCTTATCCCTCGTATCTCTCCCTCCCACATTTGTATGACTTGGCCTGAAACATTTGCATCTATCTACAGTTCACTAATTCCTAATTTTGTCCCAATATCAACATAACACAAATGGTACCCACATTTTCCCCTGCATATACCGTTGTATTAACTGCAATTTCTTGTTATCCTTCATCCTCCTCCGCCCCCTCCTCTTTTTCCCCTCTCCCTCTCTTTTTCTCTCCTTTTCCTCCCTTTCCCCCTTCACATCTTTATCCTCCTTATCTTTCATCTTTTCCAGCATACTAGAACCCAGGGTCTCACACACATACCAGGCAATTGCGTTAACACTGAACTATACCCTCAGCCTCTGCTGTATTTTTACAAAATCTTTTCTTAGCCCCTATCAGTTATACAACAGGGGTTTCATTGTACCATACTGATACAATGTAGATCTATCAAATTCACCTCCTCCATCATTCTCCCTCATCCTCCCTCTTCCTTCTGTATTTTTGATGCTGTGGCATCTGGTCTTGCTGTGGGGACGAACTGTCCTTCTTAGGGCTAGGGAATCCTGAGAAAAGAGTACATGACTTATTTGGAACCTGTCAAAGCAGCCAACTCAGAGATTACCCTGACTTTCTATCTTTTCTTCCTCTGTGAGCTCTGTAGCATCTTTAGCTGCCTCACTCACCCCAGGACCAGGGGTCAGATAACTAGAGATAATGCTGATACATCTGAGCCTGCTGAGGTTATTCACACTAGCCGACTCACACTAGCCAGTCCTAACCCTGTTTACCTCGTCTTGCCTTTTCTGTAGAAATCACAGTAATGATCCTTAGCCATGTTTTTACCTAGTTACTTTTACTTCTTGACTGACCTCTGATACGTCCCTGTGTGGTCCTGCATGTCCTGGTGTGCCTCTGAATGTCTAGGGACCTATGAGTGTACCTCTGCTTTCATCATAGTCATTTCCATTGCTGCGTAGTGTTAGCATATTGATTTAAACTTACCTCGGGTACAATGTAAAGCAAGAGCAGTCATTACTTCAATGCCTTGTGGGTCTATTATAAATATTGTTATTTTTAACAGATCCAATGTATATTCTCTGGATATACTATTCTTTCTGGATGAAGAAAGAAACTACTAATCATTCATGAATTAAAGTATGAGATAACCATTTGTAAGTGAATTAATACAACTCTGTGGGGGGGGAGGGGAATCCTATACTGCAAGCTTGTTACCCCAGTTGCAATCCATTAATGAGGGTATTCTGTTCATCTTGAGATGATTGAAAGGGATTTGTCACTCTGCCAGCTCACACAGACATTGGGGCCAGTGGTGGAATCCACACAGAGTGAAGTGAGCTTTTCCTAATTCAGGTCTGAACACCTGAGCATCCTGCTGCCCCCCTCCCCCCCTTCCCTCCCTGTCTGGTGGAATCAGAAGGATCATGGATATACTCAGAGTGGGGATGAATAGAAGCTGAGGATTCTCTCTCTTTCTGTTTCCAGATACACAAAGCACTGAATTTGTCTGCTAGACTCAAGTCTATGTGTTTATTACTTAGCTGCTTCTGAGAGATCATTCTGTGTTCAGATGAGCAGCTTCCTGGCAACATAAAAGTGCTTCCTTCCTATATGTCTAGGCAAAGTCCCTCATGCCACAGTTCATGCCCTTCTTTTTCTGTTCCAGCCTCATTGCACTGGGCACTGCTATCCTTGTAGAAAATTTCCACAGACTTGCACATTGTTATTTGTTCGCGTTCGCCATAAATCAAATAGATCGCTCCATCCTTTCCTCACAGGTCCCATTTTCTGGCCTTTAATCATGTTTGTGGCTTAATGTTGGCCAATCCACTCCTCAGCCATTTGTCTAAGACCTCTGCAGTTAAGGCTGCCGATGGTCCCTTTTGAACACATTCAAGTTCCGGGGTCTGATGAGCAATCGCTCCTATCAGCAGGCTGCTTATTAAACAGCTGGGGCTCTCGGCAACCACTTCAAGGACTTGCCCAGAAGACAGGGAAGCAATTTCTGAGACAAGAAGCAATTGCTTCAAAGAGTCCATCCTGTTTTCGGGATGTGCTCTGTGGCTGATCACAGAAAATGATAGGCCTGGGCTGAGTTTTACATACCAACTCTCTGTATTTCCCATTCTTTCCCATTTATGTCCCCTGCTTGCCAGACTGAGGCCTAGCCTTCAGGACAAGGAATGCAGACATTAACTCCTCCCTCTCATCCAGCACTTGATGGGCATCTACAATGAGCCAAGCTCTGAGCACCTACAGTGGTGAATGTAGGAATGAACGAAAGGCAAGCCTTCCCTACTTGCCAGCAGAGAGATGGAGGTTCCTGCAAACAGATGCATGTGGATAACTCCTTATTATCCAAAGAAGACTGTGAGAAACACTATTAATACCCAGGAGACAATCTGGAGGAAAATAAGATTAATTTCATGTAGGAGGGCACAGAAAGCTTTATGGGAGGAT
The DNA here is from genome assembly GCF_024711535.1 of Dipodomys merriami. Taxonomy (NCBI): domain Eukaryota; kingdom Metazoa; phylum Chordata; class Mammalia; order Rodentia; family Heteromyidae; genus Dipodomys; species Dipodomys merriami. The sequence goes on from NW_027203270.1 coordinate 1,479,070, forward strand.
GAAACATTTGCAATTACTCAGGTTCACAATCCCCTTTGCACCATGACTCTCCAAATTCTCCTAAGTACACATGACAGGGATTATGTTTCTTTGTCAAGTAGGACTTTGGTCTTGAGAGAGGTGGAGTGCCCTCGGGAAGGCACTCCTAAGGTAAGCAATGGATCCATATAGAGGCTGCATGACTCTAGGAGTAGTGTGGTACCATCTTGCTTCTCAGCAGAGAGGCATAAGTGAGTATCTCACTGGAGGAAGAACTCTCCAAGTAGATGCTCAGTTGGCCCAAGGACACAAAGGTGGTTCTGTGCCCTAAACTTGAGAGTGTGGTCTAGCCCATGTGTTTGAGGGGTTCTGCATCCTGGCCACATGACCATCTGTATCCACAGTTGAGTGTTCTCCAGGGAGAAGATCTTGTCTGCCACCAGACTCATCTGTCTTCTTTAAGATGTTGTCTAATGTGCTACTCAGGGCAGTCTCAGAAATAACTCTTCTTCCTTTGATGTCTGGTGCAAAAGGGCTGAGCACTCACTCCTTATAATATTGAGTTTTATCTGTTCCTTTGCAACAAATCTAGAGGAGAGAAGTGTAAGGAATAGGAAGGAACAAGAAGGAGGAGAAGGACTGCTATTATCAGCACCCATCAATTAGCCTTGTAAATGCATTTATTTTCCTCATTCTACCTACACTACATCATAGCTCAACAAAGACTGGTGAGAGGAGAAAAGCCAAGGGTGAGAACGTTTTGTTAGGATCCTGAAGATAGATTCTCACTAGCCTGACTGAAGAAAGGTATAATATGTAAAATGTTTAGGAACACTCTTATTAAGCTAAATGCTGGACGATTGCTAGTTTATTTTGTCACAAATTTTGTATTGATCAATCATATCTGTACCTGCAAGGAAGCCAATGGCGTCTCCCATCAGCCTCATAAAGTTCATGGAAAACTTCTATTCTGAGAGGAAAGTTTTAGCCTGCATTGTATCTGTAGCCTGTAGGAGCAATTCTGAAAAAGATGCTCAGGAAGACTGAGGATTGATGGACTGAGACCTATAGCAAAGGAAGAAGAGTGTTGAATAGAGAGGTGAGTGGCAGGGACAGTGAGAACAGGGGCATGAGGGGAGGGACAGAAACTACCAGCCCTCGGAGACAGAAAAGGTTGCAAGCACTAGATAAAACTGCAAGTAAGGAAGGGAGAAGACAAGACTTCTTTGAGCTTTTAAGACATCATAAATATTCAGATGGTCATCATGAATATTCAATTAGGCACAGATTTGCAGAAAGGCTCTTGAGTGAGCCATAACTGACAAGGTAGCCTGACTTCTTTTCAGAATCTCCCAATATCAAGGGAACATAGGCCATGGCAGAGAACTGAACGGGCTAGTAGGTGGAGGCAAAGAGCTAGAAGCTTCTGAAAGAATGACAGACGACAAGCAGGAGTTGAGGGCCCTGCCACAAGTATTTAAAAAGCACTTCCTGGGCTGGGAAGGTGGCTCAGTGGTAGAGCGCTTGCCTTGCATGCATGAGGCCCTGGGTTCGATTCCTCAGCACCACATAAGCAAAAAGAAAAAAGCCAGAAGTGGCGCTGTGGCTCAAGTGGTAGAGCGCTAGCCTTGAGCTGAAGAGCTGAGGGACAGCGCCCAGGCCCAGAGTTCAGGCCCCACGACCGGACCCAAAAAATAAAAAATAAAAAATAAAAAGCACTGCCCCCTTAAACATCCAGCTGATACAGTGGGACTGTGGGTCTTACCATTCGCATCTGTACACTATGTTCCACAGTGCCTAGCAGATATTTTCCTGCTTGGCAGGTGCTTCATAAAATCACAGCTAGACATGACTGAAAAAGACATTAAAGATAGCTAAGGATTCCTGCGTGGGGTGTCCTGTCCTGGTGTGTCTCCACCATGTGAAGGCCAAGTGTTCGGGGTCCTTCCTTCTCCAGCAGTACAGCCTCAATAAAGGTCATTTGCTTTATTCTAGCTTCCCAGGACAATCTCATTGGAGGACACAACACTGCAGCTACAAATAAGGTGTATGGAAAAACAAGTGAGGTCCAAGCTGTTCATTTTAGGGGTGTCCATGCAGGGAGCCAGAGAGGGGAAAAATCCTCAGTTAAGGGCAGAATCCATGGTTGTGTCAATGAAGGAGGTTCATCATGGAGCCAATGGCTGCCAGCTTGTTTTGTGTCTTTGGGTGAAATAGCAAAATGGGAGGAATATTTTTCAGTGATCTCAGTACCAGTGTGTGTGTGGGGGGAGGGGAGGTCTGGGGGAAGATTCCTTCCAGCAAGATGCATAGCTCAGCCTGTATGGCCAATGTGAAAAGAAATAAGAAGTGGATTGGACGGGGGTGGGTTCTGAGTACTGTTCCTAATCTTCCCTCTCTCCCACTCACTTTGTGGTTCAAAACTTTGCTTTCAGTAAATGCCTCCTGCATTCACAAGGGCACCTTCATGACTCATCTGGTAAATGATTCTATTGGAAAAAAGAAAGAAATCGATGGGTTTTAATTTATAAAGAGGTCTTTCCGATCATGACGATTTAAATTGTAAGTCTAAGAGCAAAAGCCTGGAGGAGATGGAGATGCTTAAGAAAGGGGTGATGAGTGACAGTCAAGGTACTTTTAAGATAATATGGACTTCTATGTATTTGGCTGTCTGTTATCGCATCTCAATACTTTATGTGCTGTAGAAGACACTGGGTTAGTTTTAGTATAGATGTGATTTAGAGAATCACTTACAGTGATGTTTATTACTTTGAGTGCAAAGAGACTTTTTTAATGCCTAGAAAGATCTGCAAGTGGTGTATTCATTTTAGGAAGAAACAACACCAAGAAAAATCCCTGCCATGAAGGAAACTCTTCTAAAATGGAATGTAAGCCCTACCTCCTGCAGTTCCTGAACAGGCCAGGGATGTCAGGGATGGGGTGAGAAGTGGCCCTCATGGGAATTTTTCTGATGAGAAATGCCAATTGGGTTTAGTGTTTACATTTATGCTGATACGTCCATCCATAACCAGACAGCCAATGTTTGTTGAAGGAATGAAGATATGTGCTCTGCTAAAAAGGTTGAGAATCTTACTTCTATCCCATGATCAGCTGCTTCTTATATTATCACCACCACTACCACCACCACTACCACCACCACCACCACCACCATCATTATCTTTGTGTTCCCTGAGCTGGTCTTTAACTCCTAGGTTCAATGTATCATCCCGCCTTGGCCCTCAAAGCTCAACCAAAGCACCTGGAGTTCCATTACTATTTTTAAAGCTCATTGTATGTTCTATTGACTGTGTACTAAGACTTGACGTAGGCAAGTGATTTGATATGTAGGCATTTGATATGTCCTGGCTCATCTGACCCAACCTACTAGGAAGGTACTGTTATGCCCTATAAAGTCTCCATCAACTCCCTTTAGTCCTTAAAAGTAAATAGTAGAGTCTTTTTTTTTTTTTACATCTATTCACCCACTCCTAGAACATGTTTAAGACACACCATCTGGGATGGTGAGAGGCCACCCCAGGTACTGGTAACTGTCAAGATGAGTCTCATGCTCTAAAGGTGTCCCTGTTTTAGTTGGGGGGAGATAAATAATAACAAATAAGAGGATAAATATTTGTACAAAATAATCATGATGAGTGTCATGATGGATAAGATGACTTTTTTGAGCAGGCTGCATTTAAACTAGGGTATGAAGGACCCATATGCCTGAAGTCCATTGCAGAGAATGTCAGCGAGAGGACCAAGTGCCCATTGACTCCAGGAGCTCTGGGAGAACTCATTGGCTCATTCTGAGAACTTACAGGAGGCCCATGGATCACAGCACAGAAAGTGTTGAAGGAGATGAGAAATAAAGAGATCGTCACATGAGGGATGGCAAGTGCTCTGAGTAAGGGTCATGGGCTTGGGATATCCTTTGATGGTTGGTATGAAATGAGGAGCCATCTGATCAAAGTGTCTGAACACCTTAATTCTGGCTACAGGGACAGGATCAGAGAGGATATGGGACATGAAAGCTACTGATGGGAACAAGGCAAAAGATAACTTGGACACTGACTTTAAGATGGAAGCAGAGATAATGGATGGAGACGAAATATTTGAAGCTATCATATGGATGTAGAGTCTTGACAACTGGCAGAGAAATCAAATGTGACCGAAATATATGAAAGAGAGGTGATAATGACTTCTAGATTTTGACCTTAAACATAGGTTTATATAAGCCAATGTGAATTACTTTCGTTTACAAAGTGAAACATAAACATAGCCCGTGACTGAGCAATCCCACACCTAGGCGTTTACATGAAAGAAATGAAAATGTGTGTCCAAGCAAAATCTGGTAGCACAGATGTGTATTAGCAGATTAATCACTTGATACATTATAGTACATCCTAACCCTGAGTCCCTGGTGACCATTGATTTGTTCTCTATTCATCCAGATTGACCTTTCCCAAAATGTCCTATTAGTGGAATTACAAGTAGGCAACCTTTTTGCATGTAGCTTCTTCCATTCAGCACAATGCCTTTGTGATTCATCACACTGGTGTGGGCTTGAAGAGTCTGTTCCCTGTTATTGTTGGGTTGTTTTCCAGTAACAATGTCACTGAAAGATAATCTTAATATATGTAAGTTTTAAATGTTTTTTTTTAAAATAGGAGAAAAGCAAGCAGAGGAAAAACACTGAGTAGATGGTTGTACTATTTTCTGAGCTGGCTAAGGTGGGGTGAAAGAGGAGATAAAGAAGCTATCTTAAAATTCCATAAACACTAATTCTGCAGGCTTGCATTGTGCTTAACAGCAGATTCAGTTAGACAATGAGACTGACCTTTCTGACTATGAGAAGCAGAAGATGAACTGCTCTGGGAGTTTGGATGGCTTTGGTGCTAGAGTTGCTGCTCCTGGAACTCCATATCTCTCATCCAGTGTCTGCTCTGTTGTTACTCCAGTCCTTGGATTTATGGAGAAAAAGGAGCATTTACCTTTTGCCCCTTTGAGGGACTGCTTTCAGTCTTGGCCTTTTTAGCCTTGGCCTTTTCCAAATTTACATGTATAGATGAATGAGTTTTTGAAAGAGAAAAGGAAGTGCTGGCTGGCTATGTTCTAAGTCCAGGGGAAGGCTGGGAAGTTTTCCAAGCAACTGGTTCTAGACTGAGAGTGGGAAGAAAAGGAGAAGAAAATGAAGGAGGAAGGGAAGAGAAGGGAAGGGAAGGGAAGGGAAGGGAAGGGAAGGGAAGGGAAGAGAAGGGAAGAGAAGGGGAGGAAAACTAGGAATAGATAGAGAAGAGAAAGAGTAGGCACACAGAGAGAAGGAGAAAAGAAAGGGGAAGAAAAAAAATGAGGAGGAGAGGAAGAAGAGGAGAGGGAAATGCTGGTTTGTTTAAACTGTAACTTTCTGGTTAGGATATCAGAACTTCAGTGTGTTTAGTCCTACCTACCTGAAAACTAGTGCCACAAGCAAGATACCAGGTGTGAACTTGGTCCATCTCCATTTTCACAGCAGGCAAAAGAATATGTTTATGGACTATGTATTTATAAAATGATAGACTGGAAAGGAAGATACTAAACTGTGAACAGCCATTTCCTTTAAGCGCTATGTTTTAGACTGATATTCAGAGAGAAAAATATCTATCATTGAAATGAAAGCCATTGTTATCGCCAGGTGTGGTAGTGCATGCCTATAACCCCAACCTTGAGGAGGTGAGGCACGAAGGTCATACATTTAAGGCTAGTTTGAACTACATAGATAAGACCTTACCAAAAAAAAAAAAAAAGCCATGCAGCCATCAGCAGGTTCTCAACCCTGAATTTCTGGGAATTTTGCTTGCATCACAGTATCTCATTCCCCCCTCCCCCATTGGTTATTCTGATGTAGAATAGACATCTGAATCACAGAGTTCCACAATATCACCTTAAAGCTAATGACATACTTTATGTTAAGCAAACCTGGATGGAAATGCAGTATTCATACTGACCTAAGTCTTAGGAGCCTTCCTTTGCAGTAAGGCAAGCCTACCTCAGAGACCATTGGTGAAAATGAAATCATATAAATGGGTAACAGCCCCAAATTCTTAGGGACTTTCTGTTTGTTTTTCTCCTTTATTGACCCACATGTCTTCGTCGGCTTCCAGGAGGATGATAAAGGAGGCATGGCCATTTGCACTGTGTGCTCTAACACTCCAAGTCCTCGACCTGTCATAGTGCACTGCCAATCAGCATTAGAAGGCTAAGGAAGGGCTAGCAGGAGGAGCTTCAAGTGTACTCAAGTCTACTTCTCAAGTCGACTTCTCTGGCCCTGCACACTGCTGAGCTTAGGTTAGATCAGTCTTCTGTTGGCTTAGCAGCTCACTCTACCTTCACGCCCCTTCACACACATATGAGCAGAACTCCTGGGTCTAGAATGGAAGAGAATGCAAAAGGGCACACTCATTGAGGAGATGGTGATGAAGCCTACAATAAGACTTCAATGAGGCAACTCTCCCACAGACCCACCATCCAGGGAGAGTTGCAATCTCCATTAGCAGGGGAATTATATAGGGAGAAATGTGAAATGCCTTCCTCCTCTATGAAAAGGTTTAGCTGGATGAAAAGAGAAAGAAGGAAAAAACCTGCAGAGGCTGGAGTGGAGCGAGCTGTTAATGAATCTGGCATTAAGAGATTTGTGTTAACCCAAGGCAGGTGGCTCCATTCCCAGACTTGATTCAACCCATTCCGGGAAACTGTGGGATATCTTCCTGGAGGTCAGCAACAGTTAAGTTAAAATATCCAACTGCTTATTATTCCCACAGATCACAACCACTTTCTCTAGAAAAGTGGGAATCAGACAATAGGCCCACCATGGGTACATTAGTTCAGCCTTAAATTTCTGAGGATATAGTCTTTAATTCAGAGACTACTTTCTTATTTCTTTCCTCCTTCCTTCTTCAGAATACAGTGACGATTACAGGCTATTCTGATTCTGAATGTCACCTCAGCACCATTTCTTGTGCTTGACTGAGTATTACTCATTTCGATCACGCCCCTGGCTTTACTTACTTTACATCCAAAGATATTCATAATGACTGAGAAGAAGCAAAGGGTCTCTGTTTCCTTTGGCAGAAACAAAATAGTACTGGTTCCAAGAGAAGTCAGGTTCACATGGGAGTTTAGATAGGAGCTAAGTAAAGATGTTTCACTAGTTAGAAGTTGAGGAATGGGACTATACCACCTTCTTGGGGTAGCTGGACTGAAAGGAACAGAACATTCCAGAAGCTTTATCTCACTAGTTTCTCCCACATCAGATGAACATACCACAAGACCCTTGCTTTCAGACAGAAACTTGTACCTCAGATTTGAGAGACTTGCACAAGATCACAAAAACGTGAACAGCAAAGTTTTTTCCTGGGATCCATACATACCACAGGAGCAAAAGTTGAATGGCTGATGGGAGACATCCAATAGAAGGAGAAGGAAGACTAGCAATCCAGGCTAGCCATAGAAGGAAACATCTCTACTCTCATATCTATGCCTATAACTATGCCTGTATTTCATCTTTCTTTGTCTGCAGCAGTTGCTTTTTCCCTTCAGCATTTGTCTAAGAATGTTTTCAGCTCACAGCAGCTTTTCTGGGAAGGAGTGCTGGGGAGCTGGATTAGGAAGGTTATGATCTAGAGGACAGAGTCACAGTAATTAACTCAAATATGTTTGAATAGGGGCATCCATGGGCAGCAAGAATGAAACTACTGTGTCTTTGTACAGCCATGTGTTGCTCCAAGATGGCAATGAGTTCTGAGAACTATATCCTCAGGTGATTCTGTTATGAGGACACACAGAGCGTGCTTGCACTCACCAGAGCATCTGAGTCAACCACTTAATGTGGTCTCTTAATTTGAGAGACAAGAAAAGATGGATTGGGTAATACTAAACAATTATAGCATACCCTCTCACAGTGAACTTGCTTTTATAAGTAGGAGTACATTCTGAAATAATGATGAACAGTAACTTGCCTGTTTCTTTATCAAGGGCTACAAGCTGCACATAATTGTGTGTCTTATATTTTTTATAGGACTGGCAGTGGAGTGGGTTTGTTGCCAACAGCATCCACAATGACATATGGGAATGTGTTGGGCTCCATACATCAGTAGGGCTATGATGTCATTCATGAGGCATTAGGAATTTTTTTCAGCCCCATTATAATCTTATACAGCCAACTTTGTGTATGCAGCTGTTATGGATGGAAATATTAGGTATCATGTGATTATAGTTCTTATAGATCTTTGGTTTTCGAAGATGAAACTGCGATCCAGGAAGACTATGTGCACACATGTGTGTGCACATGTGCACATGCATATTTTGACTGCATTATTTTGATCACATGTAGATTCATCTGGCCACCACCACTACATTTAAGAGATAAATGCTTCCATCTAAGTATACTGCTGTGACATACTCTTAGGTCAACAAACAACATTCTTCCTCCATCAACTCTTCCTAGATTCGACAACTATTATGCATTTTTCAAGACACAGCTTATATGCCATCTCCTTGTAGATCGTTCTTCTACTAGTGGAGGCCTTCCTCAACAACCCAGAAGGAATGTTTACCATTATGGCCCTCCTTATCTATTCTCACCACATCCCTTACCTGTGAGTTTCTTGTGACTGAGGACAATGCATTTCATATCACTGTACTACCAGAACTTAGCATAGGACCTAACACACAGTAGAAAATTAATCATTGTTTGCAGATGAGATTTGACTTTATAAAGTATGAATATACCATTGCTTATGGCAAAAACATACACAAAAAGACTATTATATAGTGTTGGATGCATTTGAATAATACAAGAGTACATTGCTAAAACACATTAAGTTACTCTTACTTTGTAAGGATATATGTGTGAGTGATGGTCTACAGCCAACTGCACCTCTTTTTTCATGAGCATTAGAGCTAAGCTACTGTGGACTCAATGTCTGTTCCCCCATCATCAACCCCATCAAAGTTCTTATGTTACAAGGTGCCCATGCCTCATGTCTATAATCTAGCTACTCAGGAGTTTGAGGGCTGAAAAAATTGAGGTTCAAAGTCAGCCCAAGCAGCAATGACCATGAGATTCTTATTTCTAATTAATCACTAATGAACTGGAAATGGAGCTATAGCTGAAGCGGTAGAATATTAGCCTTAAGTAAAAAGGTCCCAGTACTGGCACAAAAAGAAAAAAAAAATGTTTCTGTGTTGAAATCTTCACCCCTAAGACAATGGTCTGAGAAGGTGGGATGTCTGGGGGTAATTAGATCCTCAGAGTGTAATCCTCACGAATGGAATTAGAACCTTTATATCATGGACTCCAGAGAGGCTCCCTTGTCTCCTGGAAGAGGCAGACACACAACCCAACTATGCTAATGCTGTGACGCTCAGCTTTCAGCTTCCAGAACTCTGAGAAGTAAATGTCTGTTGTCTCTAAGTTACTCAGCCTATGGTACTTTCTTAGAGCAACCCAAACAGATTTAGACACACATAGATTCTCTTGGAAATATTGACACAATTTTTGTTTTAGTGTTACATCTGACTCTACCAAAGTACACCGTTTTAACAAATCATACTAAAAACACATCTCTGCAATCTTTTTTTTTCAGTCATGGGTCTTGAACTCAGGGCCTGGCACTGTCCCTTGAGCTTTTTTTTTTTTTTTTTATCAAGGCTAGTGCTCTACCACTTTGAGCCATAGTTCCACTTCTGGTTTTCTGGTGGTTACTTGAAGATAACTTTTCTGCCCAAGCTGTCTCCAAACCGTACTCTTCAGATCTCTGCTTCCTCAGTAGCTAGGATTACAGGTGTGAGTCACTGGCACCTGGCTGCATCTTCAATTTTTTTTTTGAGGGGTCCTGTCGTGGGGCCTGAACTCTGGGCCTGGGTGCTGTCCCTCAGCTCTTCAGCTCAAGGCCAACGCTCTACCACTTGAGCCACAGTGCCACTTCCGGCTTTTTTTCTTTATGTGGTGCTGAGGAATCGAACCCAGGGCCTCAGGCATGCAAGGCAAGCGCTCTACCACTGAGCCACCTTCCCAGACCCTTCATTTTTTTTAAAATAAAACTCACTTCCTTCTTTGTGACTTCTCTGCATTGTGTAACAACCTTACTTAGAATTTAATATTGAGAAAATTGTGTTTTTATCCATGGAACTGGTAACCAGATGTATATAACTCATGATTTTTTCCTTTTCTTTTTTTCACTTTTTTCGGGGTTTTGGTCTCAGAGCTCTCTGTTTGCTAGGCAGGTAGGTACTCTACTTCTGAGATCACATCTCTATCCCTTTCTCTTCTGGTTATTTGCATGGGATAGCCTAGACGCCCATTCTCCTATTTATGTTTCCCATAGTAGCTAGGATGATAGGCATAAACTACCATGCCCACCTTTTGCTGTTGATGGAGTCTCATGAATGTTTCTTCCTCAGGTTGGCCTGGAATTGCAATCTTCCCAATCTCAGCCTCTCATATGAATGAGGTAACATGCAAACACCACTATCCCTAGCTATGTTTTCCTTTTCAACAAGGCTTCCAGGAAGCTCTGAGTCTTATTTAATCTTGCTTATTGAGTTTTCAATCATCATATTTACTGCTTTCTGATCTCTGGATAACTCTCAGGAGAATTCTTTGTCTAGTCATGTGGGGGTATATGTTTGAGAAGCAGGTATGTCCATATCTAGGCCTTCAGCTAGAACCTTCTCCTTCAGTGACTTTAGTCTTTACACTTGTCATTGTAGTTATTACAACTTTTGTGTGGTGTAGGTCCAGAGCACCTAAATCCACAATCCTTTCCAACAATCTATGAATCAGCTATAGTAGATGTCACTTTGGACATCTCTACTGGCCATTCGTCTCTTTGAAGGTTCCTCCATGGTCAGTCAATCAAAAGGACTTTTACATGTGCTACAAAATCTGAGTAGAAACTCCTATGTCTGTTTGCATAAAATATGATAGAGAAACAAACAAAAATGGTCCTCTTTCCTTTTTAATCTATTCTCTGACTTTATTTCATGCCTATCATTTATGATAACTTGTCTCCAATCCTTTAATGAAAAAATATCTCCATGACCAGCTCTGACAGCAGATTGGACATTTATTCTGCAAATCTTTATTGAGCCTTAAGCTATACACTGATACTGCTAAACATTGAGGATGTTGGATAGATGAATACTACTTCTGTAGTTATGAGGGGCATTGTGATGCCAGTTTTATGAGGGGTGGGGCATTAAAGCCAGAATCCTGGTATATAAATTCTGAACCATGTGCTTTATGCCCAGGTATGCAGCCTTTCTCAGAGAGTTCAGGCAGCTGTAAGAGAAACCAAACTCTTGAAATCCCAAAGGTGTCCTTCAAGACTTTTAAAGGCAAGGCCTCTCAGGCTGGGTCAAGTATATATGTCAGAACTGTCAAATACAGTGTCTACTCAAATACCCAAAACTATGGAGAGAGGTGGAGGGGGAGCTGCTAACCTCTGTGTCAACAGTCCTTCAACTTCGACTCAACTTTCATGTAGTTCTTGGGTTTCTTTTTCTGTGAAGAAATGCCAAGATGGTCAAAAAATTAGCTCATTTCACACCTCCACCCCCACCAACCCGTTTTTTGCCTGAGCTTTGGGAGAAGTGCCAATGAGAAGTAGCTAGACCAAAGAGAAAGTTCCTGAAGATAGGTGAGAAATCTGGATGCTCAAGAACAGTCCACCTCATCCTTCTACATGCCCAAGATTACATGGTCTTGTGTCTCCAAGCCTCCCTTCCATCACTCACACAGGTAGTGAGACCTTTGTCATAGGAAAATGCTATCCAAATGCAAACTTTGGTGATTAGAATATTAGCATAGATAGATTGTCCTACTGAACATCACCGAGTCTTTTCTATGTGCCATTGAACTAAATAAATACCTCCTAGGTGTTATTTTGTTGAATTATCATATCAGCCCTCTGAAAGAAATACTACCAGTAGCTTTATTTTCAAGTAAGGAACCCAAGGTCTGGAGATTAATACCTTGTTTAACGTCACACAGGAACTTTCCATAACACAATAATTTGGCTACTAGTTCTCAAAATCAAGAGTGTTCTGAAAGAGTGATATAGAGAAGATAGGTAAGAATTTCAGGAAGAGGAAGACATGTGAGAAAGGGAAGAGCCAAAGCCTGTGAGTTTTTAGTGATGAGGAGATCCAAATAGATCAGATTCACACTGACTCCAAGATTAACTCTCAGCATTCACTTACCATGTATATGACTTTGAACCCAAGGACCTTTCTTTAGCTACAAAACAAGTATGAAAATGCAAACTAATGCATACCAGGCATCAAATACTAAAAGGTTTATGAGCAGCTCCAAAGGATGGTCCCAGATCTGTGAGAATGAGTGATGGAGAGACAGATGAAGGTGGTAGGAATCCAGAACAGAGGTGATAGGAGAAAGAAGAGTTCACAAAAAAAGGAAGGAGGCAGCATCCATCAGTTTCTTATTTTCAGGTTTTGTCTATGGTCTTCCAATCAGAAGTTGCTCAGGTCTTCATGACACCAGACTCAGCTTATGGACCATCAGAAAAAGTCATTGTGAAAGAGTAGCAGGATGTGAGATTTATATCAACTAAATGCAGGTAAAAAACATCTAACATTGTGAGACTTATAATGCATCTGAGTGTATTTGAGGCTTCAATCTCAAACCTATGGCTATCCTTTCCTCCTCCTTCACCACCATGTAAACACTCAAACCCAAGAATAGTGGGAGGTTCTCAGTAGAACCCCCAAATAGTAAGTCATTTTAAGTCTTTTACTGATCCTGAATACTCAAGCCAGAAGTGACTGAAAATCTTGGATGCCATCTTCTCTATAAGCTCCTCAGTAGGCTTGCGTTGTATGATGTTTAACTGAGGAACATTTTACTGCTGATAGAGTAGCCTGGTCCATATAAGGCCAGCAAAGATGATGCTATCTCCATTCCTAATGCAAAAAAGTCTGTGTTCCTGTTTACATAAAATCTCCATTAGGGAGGTCCAATCCCTCTTGAAATGCCAACACCCTCAGAAATTCTAACTCCATAGTTATTTATTTTCAAACTTCCTCTTTGGAGGAGAGTTTGAAACCTTTTTTTTTTTTTTTGGTCTGCTTGCCTATATTTTATTTTCCTTAAGTTGGCTATTTCTGGGAAGGCAACCTTTGGAATGTCTTATTCCATGCAGAGGTACTGCAATGGGCTTGGGCACTTAAGAGAGGAAAAAAGTTCCTTTGCGCATCAGAAGAAGATAAAACTTTATTGTAAGACAGTGTCGAGGGATACACACACATATGTATACATGCGTATACATACACACAAACATGTACACACACACACACACACACATATAAATTTATATTTTCCTCTTCATTCCCTGCTCTCTTATCCACTATGGTCTTACCCACTATAGTCTTCTTTAATCCTTCAAAATATCTTTATTTCTTTTCTTCCTTCCTCTGAACCAGCCATTTCTCTTGGCCACAGACTCTCTTCCTCCCCCCAACATCTCTCAATGGAGCTATAAACTGTGGGAGAATTTGGAGCAGGAGAGGGGAGCCAAACCCAAACCTGCAAAGATCAAATACAGTTTGTTATTAGACACAGACAAATCATCACAGCCCTGTCAATAGAAACAGTGGTAGGAGGAGCAGAAGGAATAGCAAAATACCCTCCATCCTTTTGGTAACTATTAATCTATTTGGGGGACTTCCTCTAAATGATTCCTGATTATATACACAAGGCTGATTAGAAATGAGCCTTAAAGAAACTGACTTGTCCTAATCTACAGAGAAGTAAGTGGCATAGTAATATTTAGCCCTGAGGTTACCTATGTTTCAATTAAAAAAAAATCTAAATTCTCTGTCATGCTTGTCTGCTTTTTCATCCATGCCTGGAATAAGTCCAGATTCACCAGGAGTACGTGGAGGAATAAGGTGAGAGGCGAAAGCCAGAAGCAATTGAGAACTGATATGTTCTCCTCTGTACAGTTGTCCTTATCCTCTTTTTCAGACACCTTCATCTTAAAACAATGCATAGACATCACTGATTGACTAGTTGTTGACTAGAGTTTAGTGTGAACTGTAATGCAGCAAACATTTTATTCTCACCAATCTCATTTGTGCATCCCTTTACCCTTTCCAATTGCCACTAACAGACAGAGGAAAGACCTGGAGGGCAGGTTCCACATCTTCGTCTTGTTTTTTTTTTTTTCCTGGAGATTTAGTGCATCAATGCTCAGCCCTAATCAGGTTCTAGAGAAATATGATATGAGAGCATGAATGAACTCATGTCAGTGCTCTGAAGATCTCAGCTTCCTACTGTTTATTTGGAATATTCTTTGCTATAACCCCACTGGAACGTTTTTCTTTTTCCTTGATCAATTGAGTCCCACCCCCTCCTATTATAAATCAGCCTATATACACTCATTTTCTTTTCAATAAAAGAACATAAAAATGAAGAAAACACTGTTGTCAAGACCATTAAAACTTTCCTTCTCTGAAGTGATAAAGAAAAAAAAACTTTGAACAAAATAGACAGGTGAATACAGTTACATCTCAATGCTTTCAAGGGTAGGCAGGCATGCAATTACTCACAAGGAAGATGGGGGTAGATGGAGAAATATTTATTTCTTAAGTGCTACTAAGCTTAGGGTAATTTCCTACCTGCCATCGTAATGTGATGCCCCATCTTACAGACGACATTTAGAAGTGGAGGAACTGAGTCACTTAAGATGAGTGATGGTGTCGCTTAGTTTGTAAGCTGCAGATCAAGGATTTGACCCGGATACACTGAGATCCAGTGTCCCTAATATCTTTTTTTTTTTTAAAGAAATCTAAAATCCTTATTTTTTTCCTTTGAAGTTTTTACTCAGGACAGATGACTTTTCATGACCAAACACTAGTACTTTCCTCTGTCTCTAGGGAAGGAGTGACTAGGTAACAACACCTTGTCTTTATTCTGAGAGGCAAGACTGGAGGGTGGGGAGAGGAAGGGGTGATGGCCAAGGGCTTCTCAGACTCTGATTTCTGTGACATTTCCCCTGCAGCTCACATACACATTCTTCTTTTAGAGTTCTTCTTCCGTGGGTCCACTAGTGATTTACCTGGATTCTCCAGGTCTCCTCACTATCTTGGAGACATTGGAATGAGTGAGTTTTCACCTCTAATGCATAAGCTTGCCTCTCTTATTTGAAGAATATGCTTGAGTAGAGAGCAACGGAAGTGCTGGGGAGTCTATATCCATTGGGCAGGCCCTTAGGCATGGACTAAACTGTGTTCAGGAGTATGAAGGTACAGAGCTCAGGTCAGAACAACCTGGCGGTGTAATGAACACTCAGATCCTGCTGTAGACCACTCCTAGGCCTTTGGATGCTCATATTTGCTTTCCATCTCCATCTCTGCCTCTTTCCTGCCCATCTCCTCCCTGTCCTTTACTAACTCACCCCTGAGATCTGCTATAAATCCCTATCACAGGGAAACTTCACACTTCCTAATCGTACTGCTTTAACATGCATGCCTTGGGCCCCTGAAGAGAAGTTATTCTAGTCCATTACATACAATAGGATAAATTAATAGTATCTTCAAAAAAAGAATGAGTTTGCTAGGTATGAAAACTATTAAACTGTTGTGTATTTAATTCATCTTCCCCAAATCAATGTGTGAAATATCTTGGAATCAAGGTGACCCTAGATGCTGTAGAGGTAATTAAGATTAAATGAGGACATGGATCTCTCTCTCTCTCTCTTTCTCTCTGTCTGTCTGTCTGTCTGTCTGTCTCTCTCTCGTCTACTCATGCTCTCTTTTTTCCCTTTCCCCTGTCTTTCTCCCTCCTTTTCTCTGTCTGCTTCTGTTTCTCTAATTACTTCTCTCTCCTGCTCCCTTCCTTGCTTTACTCTCTCTTCCTTCCTCCCTGCTTCCTCTTTCATTCGCTCTGTCTTCCTCCATCCATTCTCTCTTTCTCTATGTCTCTCCTTTCTCCCCCTTGTTCTACCTCTTCTTTTCCCTCTCTTTGTCTTCTCTATATACAAACACAGAAAGGCCTGTGTGAGCACACAGAGAGAATATACCTGGTGATCCTCAGGGGACATCAATCCTGCTATCACCTTGATCTTGAACTTTCAGCCTTGAGAACCATGAGAAAAAGAAGACATTTTGTAGTTGTGGCAAGCCTGTGGTATTTTGTTTTGGCAGTCTTAGCAAACTGTTGAGTTAGCCGTAGTAACAAAACAATTAGTAATGGTACAACCTGGTTTTTTTTTTACGTAATTTGATGTTTTTCTTAATATTTGGGGAATTAGAATGATGTAAACAGGAAGAAAATAGCTCAAAGTTTGTCAAAGTAGTGCTTAAGTCAGAGTAAGTCACTGAGCTAATGATTAGTTAATAATTGATGAAACCAAAGTGCTACACAAGGATTGGGTGGTTGAGAGATGGATAATACATACCTGTTCTCTGGGAACAGATTAGAATAAGATTGACTTGTGAAAAAGGGAAGGAGACAGAAAATAAGCCAGACACAAATCCTCATCCATTGTAAGTAAGCCTTAGGGTTCCAAACTTCACTATAATGAATGACAACATTGCCAGAGTCATCTTATCATGATTTTCAACCCTGTCATCATTAGCCCTCTTTATCATTAGCAATAGTAGCTATAATCGCAATATCAAAGACCACTGTTTAATTTCTCCAGGCATATATAGGCTGTGTTGGTTATTCTTCAATGCACTCACCACTACCAAAGAGCTATTATTCATGGACACAATCTCACCTTACAAGTAGCTGGAAATTATACATGTGAGTCACTGGGCCTGGTTGGTATCTCTTTTATCAGGACAGTAATGCCTTATTAGGACCTTGTCTCATCGACCACATGTAACCCTATTTACCTGCCAAAGGCCTCATTTCCAAATACCATCACTTTGGGAGTTAGAGCTTCAACATATGAATAGGTATGGACGGTGAGTGCATAAAATTGCCATAAAAGTCCACAAAAAGTACCTCTTTCTACAGTTTTTCCTTGTTTTTTTTCCCATCAGTAAAAAAGAAGTCAGGGCAGTAGTAGTTAGAAATGTGGTCACAAATTCTCCCTTCTCTCTTATTTGCTTTGGAATGTATCTGCATTTCGGGTTCAAAAATTGTTGAAATATACTAGGTAAGTATGGACTGAAGCAATGTATAAGACTAGAAAAATTGTAATATGAGAGAAAATGGTACCAGTTTTACTACATAAAAATTGCCCATTAATTGAGTATGGTGGCTCATGATTGTAGTCTTAGCTATTTAGGAGGCTGTGATCTGGGTAGGGATGGTGGTTTGAAGCCAGCCTGGGCAGGAAAAAAAAAGCATTCATGATACTCTGATCTCCAATTAACTACCAAAAAGCTGCAAGTGGAACTGTGATTCAAGTTGTATAGTAGTACTCTTCAGCACATAATGTTCGGGGGCAGTGCCCAGGCTCTGAGATCAAATCCCAATACTGGCCAAAAATTTAAAAATGCCCATTATATATATATTTCTTTAATGTGAAACAAGGAGCAATTGAAGGAAGCTGCAGATGAATTATCTGAACCTGGTTACACCTCTTGTTTTATGCTCAGAAACATGGGATTTCTACCTGGTAAAATAAACTGCCAAAAACTAAGGTCAGATGGCTAGAGAGTTCAGGCTAGTCAGCGTGTGTTGAATTTTAGATATCAATGAAAATATGAAAAGAATAAAGATTTTTGAGAAAACATTTAGGCTGTGGTAAGTATGGACCCAGATGATATAAAAAAGAATTTGAAAATAAAGAATCTTCTGTGAGGTACAGAATAAAACTTTGGAAATACTCTGGGCATGAATATAAACTGGCCTCTCATATCCATTTTTCTTTCTTTAGATTTCTTTTTGGCCAATTACCCCTGTTCCATTTAGCATAGTCTTTAGGACTATGGATTCCTAAGCAAGGTCCATTGGATGCTCTCCAGGGACCCTGAGTCTTGTATGGAGTGAGAAAACACTGGGAAGAGACAGCTAAGGGGCATTTAACCCTTTGGAGAAAACACCATCGGAGGATGCTCCAGCATTTCCAGGGCTTTAAGCATATCCAGGCCAAGATTTTATTTTACTTTTCTTTTTTGCAAGATTTTCTGAATGTAATCAGTTTTTGTAATCAGCTTTATTGAGATGTAATTCACACCTCATGCAATTCACCCATTTGCAAGGCAGAGTCAAATGATCTTTAGGGTATTCACAGAGCAACATAAGTGTCCTCATAATTCACTTTAGAATGTTTTCATCATCCCACAAAGAAACTCTGTTGCCATCAGTGGTCCCACCCACATAACAACTTTCTAGAGATTTGTCCATTCTGGACATTTCAGATGTATGCAATTGTTCGATGTACTGTCTTCCATTACTGACCCCTTTCAGTCTGCATAATGTCTTAAATCTTTGTCCCTGTTGCAGCATATGTTAGAGCTGGGTAGTATTCGGTTATGTAGACTGAACACATTTATTGTATCCCACTCATCAGCAGATGGGCATTTGGAATATTTCTCTCCACTTGTTTCTGTAGGTTAAATGCTTTCCTAACAAATTCCTGCTGCCGTAAGTGAGACTCCGTTTTCATTGCTTGATATGAAACAGCTGTAGCAGATTGGTATTCCTCTGGAACTGTCTGTCTGTATATTTATATATATGTATATATATATATATGTATATATATATATACATACATACATACATACATATTTCTGGCTCAGTGGCCCTGGGGTTCAGGTAGCATCAGCCTTGTGCCTCGTTCAATGTCAGGCTTTGCTTTTCTTAGATTCCCAGTACACTACGAAGATCATAAACACTGGACAGAAGATCAGATCTATGAAACAATGAAAGGTGTATCTACTCAACCATTCCATTCTTGCTGTGGCAGAGGGCCATCCCCCACCTAGCACACCAATGGAGATGCTCTGGGTGAATAACAGAGCTCGCTCTATGCACAAGAACAAAATTATGGAAGTCCTCCTCCTCTGCCCCATTCTTTTAGCTTCCTCTCAACAAACCATTCCTCCATTACCTCCTCAAGGCTTCTTTCTTCTCTCATAGACAACCTTTCAACTTCTTCTCTCATAGAAGGATATAATATTGTTTGTAGAGACCTTTGATATGAGTTTGAAGCTTTTGATTCCTTCTTATTATCAAATAGGTTTTCTTTCTTTCTTTCTTTCTTTCTTTCTTTCTTTCTTTCTTTCTTTCTTTCTTTCTTTCTTTCTTTCTTTCTTTCTTTGTCTCTTTCTCTCTCCCTCTCTCCTCTCTCTCTCCCTCTCTTCTCTCTCTCCCTCTCTTCTCTCTCTCTCTCTCTCCTCTCTCTCTCTCTCTCTCTCTCTCTCTCTCTCTCTCTCTCTCTCTCTCTCTCTCTCTCTCTCTCTCTCTCTCTCTCTCTCTCTCTCTCTCTCTCTTGCTTTCTTGCTTTCTGTCATGGGGCTTGAACTCAGGGCCGAGGCACTGGCCTTGAGCTTTTTATGCTCAAGGCTAGCACTCTACCACTCTGAGCCTCAGCTCCACTTCTGGTTTTCTGGTGGTGAAGTGGACATGAGAGTCTCACAGACTTTTCTGTCTGGGCTGGCTTCAAAGCATGATCCTCTGATCTTTGCCTCCTGAGTAGCTAGGATTACCAGCACCTGGTCCAGATTGAATTTTTATGGATTGTTTTATACCTGAAAGACTATGAGTAACAAGGCACTGGCTTTAGTTTGTTATACCTGTACAGTGGGGTATAGAGTAATTGAGTAAGTGTGTGGTGTTTTAACTATACTTAGTAATAGAACCAATTCTTCCAATTCTACCTTGGGTGGAAGCTTAAAATCCAGATGAGGCCATGGATGGAAGAACTAGTTTCTCTACTTTTTTTTTAAACTTGAGATATCCAAATCTACCTTAGAAGTTGGTGCTAAAGCTTCTCCCTCATGCCATGCAGATAAAATAACTTTGAGTTAATGAAATTTTCTGCTGCAAAATTACATGGAGATCTGGGTGCTGGTGGCTCATCCTGTATTCCTTGCTACTCAGGAGACTGAGATCTGAAGATTGCGGTTTGAAGCCATCTAGGCAGGAAAAGTCTGTAAGACTCTTATACAGAGAACAGAGCTCTTGGGAGAGATCAACTACCGTGGTGATTTTTTTTTCTTTTTTTGAAAGACAGGTTAACCCATTGTAACAATGAGATGTACAAGACACTATGTTGAAAACGAACTTTACAACTTGGGTTAAGAAGGGAATGGATGGTAGGGGAAAAACAAAGGAGGGGATAACAATGCTCAGTAGGAAATGTACTCATTACCTTACTTATGTAACTGTTACCCCTCTGTCTAAATAGAGGGATGAGCCTGAACATAAATCTTAGACTTGAGGATAATGACATGGGTATAATCAAACCACTTCCTCCCAAAGGGTGTTCTCCTTGAACTACAGGAAAAGTTAGGCATTATTTATAGGAAAAATGTAACTTCTTGCCCTTAGTTGTTAGGTCCCAAACATTAGACAAAGTCTGATGCAATGGTATAGTTCTGCACAGTTTGAAGTAGAGACTAAGGGAGAGTGACAAAAGAGATCATGCCATCCCACAGCCCCATCTCTGCTGCTCTCTGTGTAGAGGATAATGTTGTTTACCAGGGGTCACTCCTCTTCCTGCCCCACTCCATCCCTACCCAACCACGCATCTACTTTGTGTTTGTAGAGATCTGTCTCTTCTGGATCTTTCATATGAATGCAAGTATACACCATGTGGTCTTCTGTGCCTGGCTCCTTTGGCTCTGCATGATGTGTTCAAGCTTTTGTCTCTGTAGTAGTATGTGTCAGTACTGGAGAGTCCCCAAGGGTCTGTAGGCTCCAGTAGGGCAGAGTACACAGAAGAGGAGAAAGCAACCTGAAGAACAACTGGTTGGGCTGATGACCCGGGAGAAGAAAGAAGAGAATCCCAACTTCTGAACAGAAGGTGTAGGAAGCTGATGTTGACTTACACAACAATCTACATTCCCATCCCTCCCCACCCACAGCGCCCCCCTGTTCCCCACACCCCAGTCCTGTGTGAGTTAGTCCCTAGACTTGTAAAAGGAGATCAGCTTAGCAAATATCCATGCGGACAACAACAATTCCTCAGCTGTCAGAATGGAGGATTGTGTTCTGATTTAGTTCAAAACCCTGTGCTGCACTATGTGCGTAGGAGCAGACCTGGGAAGCACTTCTGCTCTGATCATGGTTTTTGATGTTCTAAAGCAAGTAACATTTACAGCACAGGAGGTGATGGGGTTCATACTTTACTTCATTCTTTCTGAGTAATGCTGTCAGTCCCTCTTATTCTCCGCAGTGGTGACCGGAAATTAAAGTCTGTCAAACAGCAGACCCCACTGAGCCCAGGTCTGCTGAAGCAAAGGTGAAGTAAGGTTCTAGCTCATACAGACATCATCTCCCCTCACGCACCTTGGAGGAGTCTCAACTCCCATGTCCCACCTTTGCTTTAATCCTATACCAGGCTGGATTGTACTGGAGGTCACAGCTTCCAACCCCCAAACCTTAGGGGACACCAACCACAGGAGTTTATTTCTTGCTCACATTATGTGTCCCCTGTGGGGACTGGGATGGAGGGAAAGGCTGGTTCACCATAGTCACTCAGGGATTCAACATGTGCTAGTGTCATGCCAAGGGCCTCTGAATGGTCTTGCATAAAAACCCACTCAGTCCTACAGTAAGGCTTTTGACTTCTATTCACAATTACATGGACCATGACTACTCACCACGTTCCTTCTGTCTTCAGCCTCCCACACAGCTTCATATATCAGACATGCACTGAAGTGGCCAGCTATGGATTGGGAAGGGATCTCCTGAATTGTTTTTTCCCCATGGGCAGGCTTCAAACTCTGATCCTCCAATTCTTAGCCTCTCAAGTAGTTGGGTGGCTAGAGACATGAACCAGTAGTGCTGACTTTACTGTAGCTATTTTAAGAAACAGAGTTTATTCTTTTTTTTTTTTTTTTTTGCCAGTCCTGGGCCTTGAACTCAGGACCTGGATACTGTCCCTGAGCTTCTTTTGGCTCAAGATTAGCACTCTACTACTTGAGCGACAGACCCACTTCCGGCTCTTTCTGTGTATGTGGTACTGAGGAATCAAACCCAGGGCTTCATGCATGCTAGGCAAGCATTTTACCACTAAGCCACATTCCCAGCCCACAGAGTTTATGCTTGATACTCCAGCTCTTTTATTATTGGGAGACAGTTTGGTGAAGTTAAAATCACAGATTTTGTGTCAATCGTACTCCCATGTATTTAACTATGGCTTTGTGGAAGTTATTCTACCTCTTTTGGCTTCCATTTTCTTGTGTGTTACTGGGGATAGATTAAGGCCTAGGGTTGTGGGATGGTGAGAGTACACAACCTAGTATAAAGAACATAGCCCAATGTCTTGGAATGGAGGAGTTTTCATAGATGTCAGTCAACATCAATCTCAGCTACAGGCCCCACTTGACAGGCAGAGAGTTTTCTGGGAAGCCTTTCTGCTCTTTCAGTGCTATTGTAGCCTCAGCAATTACACTCCATCTAAATTAGTAGACTAGGGACATCCAGGGCCAGGGATGGCCATAATTCAACTCAACTATATTTATGTGCTCCACCTAAGAACACGATGCCATGAATCCATGCCATAGAGAAGTTTTATTTGTTTTCACTTATGTGGTAGACTTGGTTTTTCTGTCCTTTTCGCCTCTCATTGACACTTACATAACACTCATCTTGGGGGGGGAGACAGTCCTTTAACACAATAATTTATGAAAGGCACACCATAAATACAAGACATGAGAGGCAAGTTGTGCAGAGAATTTTTTTTTATAATTTCCTTCATGGTGTTTTACCCTGAACAGTGAGGGTCGAGAGTGGAATGGGGCTTGTCATGGTAGCACCGAGTGGGGTGTTGTTTTTAAAATGTATTGGGGTGGGAGCCTGCAGAATAAAGATGGAGGGCTGGGAAGTAGAAAAGCAGACGTGGTGGAGGTAGTAAAGGAACATGAAAGAGGCACTGTAGGGAACTTTTCCATTATCATCAGGGGTCTTGTACCTGTTATTAATTTACAATGTATTCCTCATTTACAATACCAAAAGCTTATTACTGATCACCTGCATCTAGCCCTTCTCAAGGTTGGGACAGGGTTACAATGTGATTTTTGGCATCTTCTGGATAGAAGTGGAGTGGCAAAGGAAGACGGAACAGGAGAAAAGAAGAGAGTGCAAAATCTGCGATAGCTTAGGCCACCAATGAAGAAAGAGGAGGAAATCTCCCATATTCCTCTGCTCCTCACCATACGCTACCCTCCTTACTTCCAGAATTATTTAGCTCTATGGTAATCATAGCCAACTAAGATCATGGCTCACCTCTGATGCCAACATCTATTTTTATCTTAAATTCATGACAACATTTATTTAGATGGATTGCTTTCAGAATGGCTCAAAACAAAATATGGTTTTCTTTATCTTGCAGTCCTGTGACAATAAATAATTTACAAGATCTAAGGTTCTATTTCTGGCAGAGGTGCTACAGGCAGAGTTGATGTGGGTATATCATGTTCCCACCTATCACACGCGCACACACACACACACACACACACACACACACACACACACACACACACACACACACACAGTCCCCTCCTTTATCACTTCTTTTTCACTTTTGCTACTAAGGAACATCAGTACGGCCCACAATTTCCATGACTGTTATCTGTCATTCCAAACGGAATTGCCTATGATAGATCCTAAAACTACATCTTTTATATAAAATAAGCCCCTGCCTGGCTTGTGAATGCCACTCTAGAGGCTGATACATGTTTGTGTTGACATGAAAACTTTTTTTTTTTTAGCGCCTAGAATATTCCTTTTAAGATTTGATCCTTCCCCTCTGTCATTCTGTACCAAAAGAGACTAAAAATTCTCAGCCTGTTGTTGTTCGGGAAGTCATTCCTGAAACGTTATTGGTGTGGCCAGCCAATACTCATTCATACTCCTTTCTGGTTTCTCTTGGGGAAACAGTGCCTTTCCCCTCCTCTTAGTCTACTTGGCTGATATGATGTTGTACTTGCTCTGGATTTACCTGGAACATATTCCAAAGGACCATGAGTCTATGGGTCATTGAGTGTGTGTTCCTAAAGGGGATTGTTGGATCCCCAGCTCTTTCAGTCTTGATTTGTAAGTGTTTTCTTACTGTCATGACCTCTGGCCATGATATTCTACCTCTCCATAAGCCTAAACAGTGGGACCAACTGATCTTGGACCAGAACTTCCTCAACTGTCAACCAGAACAAAGCTTTTTTCTTGAAAAGTTAATTATCTCAGGTATTTTGTTACAATGATGGAAAGCTGACTAATGTACAACATTTCCACAGTGGGGGTAGGTTCACAGCTCAAATCAACTTGTGCATATCCTGTTTTGTCTGTAATGAGTGGCTCTTTGTTGGGATCAGAATTCTGTCAAAGCTAATGAGGCACAAGCATTTTACTGGGAAAGAAATTTTGCTTTCCTTGCAGATCCCTATAGGGTTTAAGAACTGGAGCTGCCATCACCATCTAGCAGAAAAACACATGATGACCAAGAAGCCAGTGTCACTGAGGGCAAAATACAAAAGATTAAAAATTAAAGTGCCTATGGCTCATGATGACATTTTGGGCCTCTGACCGAGTTATACTCATAGTTAGGCCTAGCCTCAAGGTTTACATTTTATATAAACTAATAAGTTTTCATTTTAATTAACCCAAGTTAGGTTGAATTCATTATCAATCAAAGCCAGTGGACTATTCAGTAATACAATAGAGAAAAGACTAGAATATGTAGCCATCTGAACAATCAAGGATAACAATGGAAGATTGCTGTAAATGTAAAAGACATCATAGATTATCTGGTTCTTATCCCATTAGTTACACAACAAGGAAGCTGAGACTTGGTACTTGGGAGGAGGCAGTCTGTGCCCGTGTTTCCACAGTCTTGTCATCTCTTCCTCATCGTTTTCTTCTAGAAGGGTGAGGGTGGGGGGCTCTGAATTGTTTCCATCACCCTTCAGTATTCATTATGCTGAGCCACTTTCTCAAACTCTTCTCTGTTCTTCCCTCTCTCTCTCTATTTGATGCAGATTTAATTTCTAGTGCCTTCCAGTTTGAAATATTTCCAACATACAAAACTAACAAAAGGCAAATCACAGACACTATAAACTTCCATTTAGATTTAACAAGTATTAATACTTTGCCATTTTCCCCTTTATTAAAATTGACATTGCAATTATAGCTGAGATCCCATTCCTTCTCTCCTCCCTTCTACTTGCTGTCCATTCTATGCAGTGCTGTCTATTATTGCCAATGTGATTGCATTTTTCTAACTATTGTTTTGAAAAACAGTACTTTTTTTAAACTATTGTTTAAGAAAAATCTGTGAATCTGTATGTGGTTTCATGACTTTATGTCAATAATATTGAACACGTCCTGGGAAAGCTTGTTTTTCTGGTCCAGTTTTTCATTCTGAGTTTTGTTTATACTGATATAGGTGGAATTCTTAATCTTCATTTGTATGAAAATGTGTTTGTTTTGTTCTTCCTCCTAAATCATACTTTAGCTTGATTTCCTTTTTCCCTATTACAGCATCATCTGGCTCTCTTAGTTACATTGACAAGTCAGCTAGCAGGTCCTTGACATTATTTTTATCCACTTTAAAATGTTAGGTGTGATTTTAGAATTGGATCATTTCACTTCCTCAGGAATCACTGAGCTTTTGCTTTTTTGGGGGGTGGGCAGTGCTTGAATTCTGCACCCTAGGTGCTATCCCTGAGCTATTCTTACTCAAAACCAGTGCTCTACCACTAGCACCACAGCACAACTTCCAGATTTTTCTGTGATTAATTGGACATAAGAGTTTCACAGACTTTCCTGCCCTGACTAACTTTCTACTTTGATCCTCAGATCTCAGCCTCCTGAGTTAACTATGTATGAGCCATAGGTGTCCAGCTGGGTTTCTTGAATTAATAGATTACAGGTTTCTCATCAATGTTGGGAAGTAGATTAGCATCTACTAAATATTATCTCTTTCAGTATTCTCTCTGTTTCCTTTTATTCTAGAATTCCTATTGGATGTGTGTGGGATTTACCTATTCCAAAATATTTGGCTTACTTCATTATTTTATAATCTTAGTCTCCAATCTAACTTCCTTAACTGTATTTTCCAATTGACCAATTTTCTCTGCAGGTGTGACTAATCTATTAGTTAATCTGTTCATTGAGTTTTAACCAATTTTCCATAACTATATGTTGTATTTGGTACTTCACTATTAGTTGGAATCTTTTTGTTTATATTTTCAATAATATTAGCTCTACTCTTTCATATTAGCCAATTATCATGATGCATTTGGCTATTTAGTGAGCAGGTCATTTGTGGAATGCTCTTTTTTTTGTTTTGAAATCCTCTTGTTTCCCTTCTTAGTATATTTATTATTTTGCTTCTGCTGAGTACCCTAGGAATACTCCTGTCAGAGAATAAATTTTTGTGATGTGTTTTATGATATATTTTTACTTTGGCATTTCTTGTATCTCTCTAGAAATATAAAATCAAGATTTAAACCTTCAAGAAATGCGTTCTCCTTAAACTGTGTGTCACTGACCTAAAAGGGCCCATATTTTATTTCTTTATATAAATATTTTTATCATGTTTAAGTAGTTGTACAAAGAAGTTTCATAATCTCTATTGTAAGACTGTTCCTAACAATTCATTTTTACGAACACGAATTTTTTCTTTCATTTTATTCTCTGCGATTCTAGACACTAGATTATAGTGTAGCACGCATAGACATCTGTGAAAAAGAGACATTTTCTTCCCCAATTGTTCATGAGGAAGATAGAATGTAGTCTTTAATGCTGCTCTTTGCTTGTCAGGTACACCCTTCCTAGCTCAGATAATAGAGAAAAACTTGAGATGCTTGTCCTTTTCCTTGCCTACCCTCCGGGGTGGGGATTGACTTTCTAAGTTGCAGACAGAGCTGGGCTGTGATGGTGCAGTATACATGCAAAGCTGACAGAGGCAATATTATGTGCTAACATGTAACTTTTTATTAGAGTTTAGCCAGCCTTTAGTTTAATAAATAATGATCAATTTCTGTTTAATAACGAAAACAAAAGACGTAAAGGAAAATAGATAAGACAAAAGAAACGGAGGACAAGAGAAGAAGGGAAGGGAAAGGAAGGGAAAGAAGAGAAGGGAAAGGGAGGGGAGATGTAGGGTTGGGAGGAGTGAGGTGTGGAGGAAAAAGGAGGGAAGGGGAAGGGAGTGGAGGGGTGGAGAGAGGAGAGGAAGAAAAAATGGGAAGGGAACAAACAAGCTCATTCATCATTGCTTTGTGCTACTGGGTAAATACATATTTTTGGTTGTACTATGGACACAGTCCTTTGAGAGTTCTAATGTTATGTCCATAGTTTTATGTCCTTTCCTACAGAATCCTATCCCTTAAGTTTTTTGTATTTTTCTTGGTGCCAGTCCTGGGGCTTGATCTCAGAGCCTGGGCCCTGTCCCTGAGCTGTTTTTACTCAAGGCTAGCACTCTCTACCACTTGAGACACAGCTCTCTTTCTGGCATTTTTTGGGGAGGTTGGTTGGAAATACGAGTATCACAGACTTTCTTGTCCCCGCTGGCTTCGAATCATGATCCTCCGATCTCAGCCCTCTGAGCCACTGGTGCGCGGCAAAAGTTTTAAAACCATAAAAACCACTCAACTTAAGGGTTCATTCACTTTTTGTTTTGGATCTAAGAAGTTACTCTCCTTTCTTCTTAACTCTATCCATGCACTTGACTTTATTCATCTTCCATCCAGCCATGTTTGTTGTGTATTAGCAAAGAGCTTTCAGGTTATCTTACTGTATCTAATGTATGCATCTTTCAGGATGCTCTGGGCTGTGTTAATTATGTTGGTGGTACTGGCTCTAGGAAGATCACTTGCAGATCTTGAAGATGGAGAGGGAACATTTTGATCTTGGCTGAGCCTTGTGCCTCCTCTATGGTTCGCAAAGTGTTCTACTTGCTTAGCCGACTAATCTCTGCAAAGGCTGCTCTCCAGCTCTCTTGTCACTATCAAGCATGGTCATGTGCTGCACTGTGCGTCTTCCTCACTTCTTATCTTGAGCTTCTCTGTTGCTGTCGAGGAAGGCATGTGACGCAGTGGGACTCTGGTCTATGCAATCCCTTGCTCAGCCAGCCTGCTGAGGCTGTAGGTGGTCAGATAGGGAACAGCACTGTTTATTCCAGTCCAGGTTCAACCTGTTAATGTGGCAATGCATAGATGCTGCCTGACTATCCTAACACCTGGGTCCCAGGAGACTGTTGAAGGGATGGGAGGGTAAATTCCAGAAGTGCCAGAGAACTGATGTGATATGGAACAAGTTGGACCAAAGGGATAGGAGAGCTTCTCTCTTTCTACCCCTAGATGGATTAGCAAAACATAAACGTTTCCAGAGGCTCCTTTGTGATATCCTTGGAAGCTGAGAGATCAACTGTACTTCTTCTTTATTTTTAAATTTAAATTGTTGGGCTGGGAAGGTGGCTCAATGGTAGAGTGCTTGCCTTGCATGCATGAGGCTGTGGGTTCAATTCCTCAGCACCACATAAGCAGAAAAAGCTGGAAGTGGTGCTATGGCTCAAGTGGTAGAGCACTAGCCTTGAGCTGAAGAGCTGAGGGACAGCGCCCAGGCCCAGAGTTCAAGCCCACAACTGACACACACGCACACGCACACACACACACACACACACACACACACACACACACACACACACACACAAAATTAAATTAATTTTTTAATTCTTATCTTTGGAAGACTGGTGATTGAATTCAGAACCACTTACATGTTAAGATATGCTCTGCCACTGAGTACATTTCCACATTCAACTATTTTTTTTTGTATTTATTTGTTTAGTGCTCATACTGGGGCTTCAACTCAAGGCCTCTCACTCTGTTTTTTTGTTTTTTGTTTTGTTTTGTTTTTGGGGGTGGGGGTCTGGTCATGGGCCTGAACTCTGGGCCTGAGCGCTGTCCCTCAGCTCTTCAGCTCAAGGCTAGTGCTCTACTGCTTGAGCCATAGCGCCACTTCTGGCTTTTTTTTCTCTGCTTATGTGGTACTGAGGAATCGAACCCAGGGCCTCATGCATGCAAGGCAAGTGCTCTACCACTGAGCCACCTTCCCAGCCCCCTTGTTTTTTTGTGTTTGTTATTTTCTCACATAAGACTAATGCTCCATTACTTGAATCACAGCTCCACTTCTGGCTTTTTGCTGGTTACTTGGAGGTGAGAATACTGAGGATTTGTCTGCCCCAGGCTAGTTCTAAACCTGATGTTCAGAAGTCAGGAACTTGAGTAGCGGAGATTACAGATGTGAGCCACTAGCACCTGGTATCAACTGTGCATAGAAATAACAACAAAACCCCAAACTATAATATCCCTTAAAGTTGCTCTCCTGCCACTCCTGAAGCACCACACTCTGGCTTCCCTAGAGCTGTACTTAACTAGACATAGCACCTAAGAACTGGCCTCAAGATTTGTTGTCTAGGGATCCCAGGCTAGAGTACTCACCATCTTTTTTTTTTTTTTTTGAGGAGGGGATAGTGGGAATTGAACTCAGGACCTTAGAGGTAATTTATCACTTGAGCCATGCACCAGGCATTTTTTTTTTAAATTCTAGTTATCTTTTAAGTGTGTCTTGAAGTTTTGCTTGGGGCTGGTTAGCCTCTTATGCCTTACGTGTAGTTGGAATTACAAGCCTGTGCCACCATGCCTAGTTCCTATTTTTGGCCTCTTACTGGAGTAGGGCAAAGCACCTTTGTAAAGAAAGGGTATGTTTCCTTCACTGGTTTGTAGTGTACGTATTAACCTGGAAAGACGTTTGATACTCCAAGATTTCTCCATCATGGTTATACTCTGTGTGTGTGTGTGTGTGTGTGTGTGTGTGTGTGTGTGTGTGTGTGTGTGTGTGTGTGTGTGTGTGCATACGTGTGTTGGTCTTGGGGCTTGAACTCAGGGCCTGAGCACTGCCCCTGAGCTTCTTTCGCTCAAGGCTAGTTAGCTCCACCACTTGATCCACAGCTCCATGTCCAGTGTTTTTCTGTGAGTAATCAAAGAAAAGAATCTCATGGACTTAACTGCCTGTGCTGACTTTGAACCACAGTCCTCAGATCTCAGCTAAGATTATAGTACAAGCTAAGAGTACAAGCTTGAGCCACCGGTACCTGTCTTTCATGATGATATTTTTAGTGTCCAATATGAGCAAAGTGTAGATAGTGAATGGAAATGACAGAGTCATATGTCTCCCACAACCTAGGCAGTGCTGAAGCAGTCAGCTTCTATGTTCAGTTATGGGTTGTTAACTCTTTATATGGCATGACCCCTTCTTCATGTTACACATCATAAATTTAATAGTGGATGCTGCTGGGGCCCAAGGAATCCTTTGGGGACTATTATTTCTCTTTTGTTGTTGTTGTTGTTGAGCAAACTGTCTTTACCAGCCATGCCTCTGCTGAATTATCAGGCGTGTTCTTTTTAAAGGTAAAACTCTCTAAAATTTCATTGTAAAATACAATGCTCTCAACACAGGACTTTGTTACCAGGGACGTGTGACATGCAAACAATTCATTATAAAGTGTTGGGATATAAGCAGAACTCCACCTCAGTGCAGGGTATATAGGAGAGATTCAATAGTTAGAAGACAAGAAATTTAGATGAGAATACATGAAATAGTGATAAGGTCTAGGAGACTTTGAGCAGACATGGAAATTAGTCCTCCCCCAGCAGGAATGTGGACCCTCGATTAGTTAACTTATATGGGCCAGAAATGAGTCTCTGAGTACCCTTGCTATGTGGAGAGAAACTCCAGGAAGGTTAGGAGTTTTGAGTCATACCTGTTACAGAAGCTGGGGAGGGCCACATATTCCCTTTCTGGGCATCTACTGTTGTGTTGGTGACTCACCACAGTGGTGGCACCAATTATAGCCAAAGTAATCCCCAAGCCTACGCTCCCTGTAGCATGTGACAGCTGCTTCTGGTCCCATCTTACATCGATTCCTGCATTGTTTGCATAATTTTATTCACGTGTATGAATTATGCATATTAATTAGTCTCACTGTGGTGGTCCATACATAGAACACCCACTGATCAAATCTATCCTCTTTTTCCCATCCCCACCCTTCCTTATTCCTAATTCTCAGTCTACACTCAAATGTTTATATTTCTTTTTTTTTTTTTGGTGGTATTTGGGATATAACTTAGGGCCTTGTACTTGCTAAGAAAGTGTTCTGCCACTTGAGCCAAGCCTCTAGCCCTTTCATTATTTTTTTTGCTTCCACATAGGAGAGAGGGTTGATGGTACTTGACATTATATATCTGGCTTATTTTGCTTAACAAAATGTTTTCTAGTTCCATACATTTTGCTGCAAATGACATGATTTCATTTTTGTGGCCAAATAATACTCTGTGTGTGTTCATGTGAGTATCACATTTTCTTTATTCATTCATCTGTTGACTAGCCCTTAGGCTGAACTCATATCTTCACTGTTGTGAATACTGCTGTAATAAACATGGCATACAGATTCAGGTATCGCTTCATTTCCTTTGAGTACATACACAGACGTGAGGTAGCAGGATCAAATAATAAATCTGTTTTTTGTTTTCTGAGCTTGTATCTTCAGACTTGCTATGAAGTTCCTGAACTATATAATATTTGATCCAGTGTGCCCTTGACTGTAACTGGCAGAATGTCCTGTGGCTTCTGGCTAATAATCTTAGAGAAAGGTCTAAATTTCTCCTGTGGTCATAGAATCCCACAAATCGCTGTGTTTGGCTTTTGCAAAACACTTTAATATTCATAGTCTTGTTTTATCTTCAAATGGATCATCTGGAGATGCTTTATTAATCACATTCTTAGGTAAGAATAAGCATCCTAGAGACCAATGGCCTACCAATGGGCAATGCCCTCCTGCCTACATGAATTCTCTATACCTTTCTATGTTATTATCATTACCAAGTCTGAGTTAAAATTGAGGTAATGACCATGAAGGTGTCTTCTGATATGAATAGTACTGCATGCTTGTTATTACTACTCAAGGTAACCCTGGGAGAAGGTGGAAGAAATATTTTTTAATTGTAGTTCATTATTATTTCCATTATTGTTTTTTCCTTCTCCTAAAGGAATGCATTTGTTTAATTAAATTTATAGGTTACTTTTATACTAAGTTTTACAAATAGCTTAGAAATCCAAAGGAGACATTCAAAGAAGTGAAGTAATCTTTTCAATGAATGCGTAAAGCCATACAATGTCTCCACTTGTATCTCTAATGGCTCACTCAAGGCTTATCATAACAGTTTTAACTATCCCTCAAGTGAACTAACAATAACATTGGAGAATGTTTTGCTTTTTAAAAATGTTCTCCATATTGACTTTTTTGTTCATGCTAATACCAAGGCTTGAACTAAGAGATCTTCAAGCTCATTTTACTATCTTGCTCAATGCTGGTACTTTACCACTTAAGCCATGCCTCCAGTACAGTATTTTTCTGATTAATTGGAGATGGACTCTCACAGAGTTTCCTATCCAGGCCAGCTTTAAACATTAATCCTTCATGTCTCAGCCTCCTGAGTAGCTAGGATTATAGGTGAGAGCTACTGGCACCTAGCTTTCACATTGTCTTTATGTTATTCTTGTGTGAATTTCTGTTTTTCTTGCCTTCTGCTCTGGTTAAGCCTTGTGACATGCCTGAGTCCTGACCATTCCTGGCAGCCTCTCACCTCTTGGTAGAGAAGTAAGCCAGGTAAGGAGAAGAGTAGAAAAACAGGCAGCCACCTGTTAGACTTCTGAACAAGTAAGATCTCTACCATTCAAGATTCAAGGGACCAAGCAAGAAAAGACCAAATCTATTATAAATGCAAGAATGGCAATGGTGGCAGTAGATGGAAGTGGTCAAGAAGAGGTGGTCCCTCTCAAAAAAATCACAAATGCCAGCTTTATCCAGGGACATACTTATGCCAAAGCAGAGGAGGTGGGCATAAAGCAAAAGTGACCACCCCATAAGCATAGATAGATAGCACTCCACAGTTTGCAAAGTAAAATGGATAGAGCAGTTCTAAGTTTGTGAATAAGGAAACAGGCTCCAACATATTAGGAGACTTGCTATATAACACACAGCCACTAGATAGGGGTGCCAGGAGTCAAAGTAAAGTGATAATGTTAGGGAGGGAGGAATGAAAATAGAAGGGAAAAGAGCAAAGATAAACAAGAAGAGATGGTTGAGAAGGAAAATAGAAGGCAACATGGGAGAGAGAGGTCCTTCATGGAACTAAATGGAATTAAAAAGAAAGATGCTGATAAAAGCATCCACAGTGATAAAAATCTTACCTGGTATATATGATTCTATGAGAGGGGTGACTCTCAGCCCCTAAGAGACTGCACAGGTCAATCACCATCACGGTATGATACCAAGGGAATTCCACCATAGTGGCTACCAACAAAACAGAATGGAGAGTATACTAAGGCCAAGTTCTGTCTAGTCTCCCACACGTAGAAAGCGTGTTGCTGCAGGGAAGTTAGAGGCTTTAAGGGACCCATGCAGTCTGTACACATGTGTTCAGCTTACAGGATGTGCATATGTCTAATTCCTATTTCTCCTCATCAATTTTTGATTAAAACTAAACAAATGCCTTGTGTAATCCTCCTTGTTATAATCATTAAGGCTGGATTTGTTCGTGTGGAAATAGACATCTGACTCTTTAATCTCTTTGTTTCAGGAAAGCCCAGGCTCTAGCTCAAATTCCAGAAGTTACATTCACATGCAGGTCAAGATGCCTGAATTAACTTCACTTAGAAGACATGACATAGCCACCAATGAGGTGTATGTACACTCATGTGTGTGTGCACCAATGTATGTGTGCACTCATGTATATGTGTATTTGCATTCATGCATGGGCATGTGTTAAAAACAGAACTGTGTTTTCAAGAAAGGAAAGGAAATAGAAGGTCCATCATCTACTGTGTTGTAGTTAAATCCTAATTTAAGAAAGGATCATGTCTATAAACTGTCCTCTGAGTGACAGAAGGCCAAATCTTCTAGAGAATCTCACCTGCAATTGTGAATATTCCCAGGAAGGCTCTTCTTTTTGCTTTATTCTACCCAGAAAGCATAACTGCATGTTTGGTAGCATCAAAGGGAATACTGAAAGTAATCATTCTTATATAATGTGACCTCAGACCAAGTGTTTAGGACTGGAATTATCAGTAAACATATGCATTAACTCCATCAACCTAATTAGGATTTTAGAACAAACCATCTCTGTATGGCTAATTTGGTTTATGATTTCATAACCTACTTTGTTGATTAATAACTTAATCATTCTAAAAATGATCAAGCCTGAAGGATGATTCCCTAATTTTCAAATCTGAGGAGTTGACTAGATTACTTTCTTAATCACCATTTATGACTTAACATAAAAGGACTCTACATAATTTCTTTTCCTGTCACAGGCGAGAAATGGAATTGTTGTTGTCATTATTATTATTAGTTTGCCAATTATATTTGTTTTTAAATGGTAGGTTTTCTATTACATTACTCATCTTTCTCCTGATTTGTTTCTTTATAACAGAGCATGAACTTTAGAGTCAGGTCAGATTGTTTGGAGTTCAGACCTTATTTTGCTTTAGTAGCTGTGCAAACTTAAACAGTTTTGGTTTCTCTGGGATGTGGGTTTTATATTGGTAAATTGAGGGCATAAGTAGTTACCGTCTAGGTAAGTAGGTTTTGAAAGATTTAAGTCAGACATAAAATGATATGCACATGGGAAACTGTCCAAAAAGTTTCGTTTTCCCCATGAATTCAATTTTATTATGCTTTCTTAAATTTGGCACCAAAAACATAAAGTAATATCCGAGAGGATGCAACATATTTCTGAATATACTCCTCACTTAGAACAGAGATAATGTTCTTTGGTGTTCAAAAGCCAACATATAAATTACATCTTACTTATTTTCAACTAAATAAACACAGCCATAAATCTTTAAAACCCAAATAATTTTCTTTTTTTGTTTTTAATATATATTTTTATTGTAAAGATTGTACAGAGGGGTTACAGTTACATGAGTAAGGTAATGAGTACCTTTCCTATTGAGTGTTGTTACCCCCTCCTTTGTTTTTTCCCTATTGTTCTTTTTTTTAATTTATATTTTAATTTATAATTTTCATTCATAATGGAAATCAATTTAAAAAGAATGGGAAGAAATAACTTGAAAATGAGACTCAAGTATTATTATATTTATATATGTGGAATTGGAAGTACAAACAGTTTGATACTTAGTGAACTGCAATTATTGTTGTTGGCAACAATGACGTCATATTGAATAACAATTCAACAGTTGAATATATATTAACATTAAGTTAAGGATGGCTAACCATGTAGCCATACTATTGTCTTAGAAATTCACACATGTAGACTATAGGGAGTAAAAGGCTCTGACATGTCTTATAGTACTCTTGTAGTAAGCAACAAGGAAACATACTTTACATACGAATGGATCATATATTTTGTGAGTTCACTTGCCTATAAATTCATTTATTCATGGTATACCTATGAACAGTGTTATACAGAATGAAGGCTTCTGTCCTCACTTTGAAAGTATATATGGTAAAACCTAAGCCTTGAATGTATGTGGAAGTAGTCCTTTTGATAGGTCATTAAGTGAAAGGGTAGAGACACTCTCTCTCTCTCTCTCTCTCTCTCTCTCTCTCTCTCTCTCTCTCTCTCTCTCTCTCTCTCTCTCTCCCACATGACAATAAATAGAAGAAGCCGACTTCACCAGACACTGGATCTACTGGCACTTTGACTTTGGATTTCTGCCTATCAGAAATGGTAGCAACAAACGTCTGTTTTATAAGCAACCCAGCCAATAACATTTTATTATAATAGCTTAAACTAAGACAAACATATAATAGAATCAGTTTCCTGTGTTAGTCAGTTTTGTCATTGCTGTGACCGAATGCCTGACAGAAACAACTTAAAGAGGAAAGGTTTGCTGAGCTCATGGTTTCTGGGGATTTCACCTGTCATGGAGGGGAAAGGATACTGGAACTGCTCACATTATGGTGGACAGGAAGCAGAGCTCAGAAGTAGGGTTAAGGGCAAGATATATCTACAGTCAAGAAGCCCCTCCTTCTTTTTTCCCCCCTTCTACCAACCTACTCTTCCAAGCTGGACAACCTTCCACAGTTTATCTCCTCCCAATAGCCCAATCAAAATTTGAATCTACTAATGGATTAAATCATTGATTGGGTCAGAGACCCAATCATGACCCAGTGGTTCCCAGAAATGCC
Organism: Dipodomys merriami; assembly: GCF_024711535.1. NCBI lineage: Eukaryota > Metazoa > Chordata > Mammalia > Rodentia > Heteromyidae > Dipodomys > Dipodomys merriami. Next base: position 1,515,447 of record NW_027203270.1, read on the forward strand.
CCCACAGACACACCCAAAGGTGTGCTTTACCAGTCTCCTAAAGCATTTAGTTTTTCAATCCACTCAAATTAACAATCAAAATAATCATCACATCTCTTAAGGAACATAGTGTGAGAAATACTAATCTGTTCCAAAATCCTGTGGCATACAAAAAGATAAACAATAAGCAATAACACCAGAATCTACAACAAACCTCAAGACTGTTAATGTAGTTTAGCAACATAAATGACAGAGCTACTGAATGATTTCATTCATAAAGATCTATTTACACTTTTTAAAATGATCAGTAATCATCTGCCTTATATAATATAGTTGACTTCATTAAGCAACAACATGGTCATTAGAGCCTGTGAGTAACTGAAAATTCATTTGAGTTTTAATTGTTTTGGCTCTTACACAGGGACAAAGATTCAGTCAAGACTATCAACCGACATTTATGAAGCATTAATTATCTTCTAAGTTTATTCATAATTTTTCACTTGGATTCTAAATAAGTAGAATGCAGTGGATTTTAACAACCAGGAATAAGGGCCTGAAGCCAGACAGGGTGGATTAGAATCCTGATTCTCCCAAGAGAACATACTTCTCCTCTTGTACCTCAGTTTCTCGTATGTAAAGTGGGGTATTATGTTGTTGTATTAGGTTGCTTGAGAACTACATTAAGTCATATAAAATGCTTAGCATACTGTCATACATACAAAATGTGTCTAATAAATGGTGCTACTTTATGAGCTTCAGGCCACAAGTGTTCTGGTTTCCCTTTTTGTGAGTAAGAACCTTCTTCATTCTCAGAATATATACAGCCACTGAAATGCCAATGTAACCAGCCCATTTCTGCTTCCAGACTAATCTTTACTTACATGCCATTGATAAGTCATTTTACTTTCAAGTAAAAAATCCTTGGAGAGAGTTATTGTCATATTCAGGTTCACAAAGAGTTCCTTTCATACCTTCTCGCAGAGAGTGTTTCTGAAGAGAACTACAAAAAAAACTCCAGGGAAACCATGCAGCTATCCTGTGCATGGGAGGAATTTGCTCCAGTCGGCAGTAAGTAGCATTTCAATGGCTGGATGGAGCAGGGGAAAAAGAGGTATACTAGAATGTATACATCACTCACAGGGCTGCCTGGCTGAAAATGAAGGCTAGTAAAGGTATGCCAAGAAGAGTGAGTCTGGGCTTAGGAGTCCAGTTTACCTTTAATTAGCAATAGACTCTCAGAGTACGAATAGTGGGCTAAGACCTTTTGAAGCTAAGTCCATCCAGGATGCAGTTAAGCAATGTGGTACATACTACAAAATGTTTTGCATCAAAAATGTTTTGTCCTTTCCTAGTACCTTCGTCCATAGCCTGTCTTTATTTTAGTCTGGTAAAGCTTACAGATGAAAGAAAAACAAAGAGGAAGATATAAGAAAATGAAAAAGAAGACAAAGACATTGGAGGGAAGAGGAAGAAGAGGAAGGTGAGAAAGGAGAAAGAAAGGAAAAGGAGGAAGGAGAAAGGAGGGAGGGAGCTGGGAAAGAGGGAAGGAGTGAGGGAGGAAAGGAAACAGCTCCATAGGCTTGCAGCTTGGCTAATGAATCTGAGGTAGATTGATGAACCCATTCTCCAGTCTAACTCATATGTCCATCCTCTTTGAGTTGTATCTATCAACAACTCCTACCAGGAAGTGAGCTCCAATTTCCCATTGGAGTAGAATAGGGTTTAAACTTAGGGTTTCTCGTGTACTTAGCAGGTGCTCTACCACTTAAGCCACACTTTTTTATTTTCTTGAGAAAGTTTAGGTTATTACCCATCGCTGACATCCTGGGATTACAAGTGCGTGCCAGTGTGCCTGGCTTATTGGTTGAGATAGGCCACCAATAACTTTTTTTTGCAGAGGTTGGCCTACTCAAACAAGAGTTTTCTATTTCTTGAAGATGAACAAACTTTGTGACTTGCTTTGCCAAGAGAACAAGGCAAAGTAATGCTGTGCCAAGTCTGAAGCCAGGACTCAAGAGGACTATTTTCTGTCATTTATTGAAAATGGTGCTGGACTGCCAGGCAAAATAAGTCCAAGGAAGCCTGTGAGTCATAAGAGACACATCGACTAGGTGCCCATTCACAGAGGCAGATCCACTCTGTTGACGGGAGCCAGTGAGGACACATACAACTCCAGCCCACACTGCCTACCCACATCCATGTGAAATCAACACTGGGCTGTGTCAGGCCCCCGTTTTCGGCTGGGTTGTTAAGCAACAATGGAGAAGAGAAATAAAACAGAAATGAGTGTCAGGGGTGTGACCCTGCCTCTGCCTTTGCTCTGCCTCCATGCTATGTCTGGAAAGGATGTCAACTGCTGGACTTTCCCAGCCAGTAAGTGGATGAAAGCAGAGATGTCTTGTGTTGTGAGGTTAGTACACTTTCTCCAGGGAACTGGAGCCATGTTTTCTGTTTTTCCAGCTTAACACAGTTCTGATTGCATCGAGGGTGCTGTAGTAAGTGGACTAGAGTGACTGAGGGTAGCAATTAGAATGGTGCACTACAAGGATATGGTGGTTTGTGGGATATAGACTATAAATTCACCCACATATCTATTCATCCATCCATCCACCATCCATTCATCCATCTACTTTGGCCTTTCCACATGCACTGAGTGCCTATTGGCAGGCTTGTGCATGGAGTGAAACAGGAAACGGAATCACACCTCACCAGCTGGTTGGAAAGGATAGACATGAGGGGGATAACCAAATCTTACTAACCACCCCCCCAGTAGTACCTATCTGAATCCTCTGGAAGGTCCCTTATTACAATGCAGCCCCTGTCTCCTTGTTAGAAAGTGACTTCAATTAAATTGCAATCTGCCTACTAATTGTATTCATCCGTCCTACTTTGTGGTACTTTCCAGTTTGTTCCTTTGAGTTATGCCTAAGGGACTGGATTCAGTGCACATTGTTCAGGAAGGTGGGGATGGAAGAATGTGAAGAATACACAGCAATAAGCAAGTCTGTACAAGCCTAAATTTTCTTCAAAATCATGTTTTATCATAAGAATTCCAAAATGTAAGAGAGATTAAGCAGAAAATATAGAAACCATATTTCTATTTCTTAACAAGAAATAACTTTGGTCCTTGAGGAACATATTCTGTATTCATCTTATAATTTTTCCATCTCTGTCCTGGAGGAAATAAGACTATGCTACCTCTACAATAATAACAGTCAGTTATTGCTTATTTAACAAATACAATATGCCAACATTGTGCTAGATATTTCAAATAATATAAAAATTTCACACAAGTCCTGTCTAGTTCCTTTTCCCCATATTAAAAGATAAAAAATAAGCCAGGCTTCAGTGGCTCATGCCTGTAGTCCTAGTTACTCAGGAAGCTGAGATCTGAGGGTCATGGTCTGAAGCCAGACCAGGCTAAAAAGTCCCTGTGAGACTCTTATCTCCAATTAACCACTCAAAACACAGAAGTGATGCTGTGGCTTGAGTGGTAGAGCCATAGCCTTCAGAACAAAGAGACTTAGGGACAGCACCCAGGCTCTGAGTTCAAACCCCACAACTGACCAAAAAAAAAGATAAAAATAAAAAAAGTTCAGTAGGGCACTTGGTGGCTCACACCTTTAATCCTAGCTACTCAGAAGGCCAAGATCTGACAGTCATGGTTCAAAACCAGCCAGACAAAAACATCTATGTGATTCTTAACTGCTTAACCAGCAAAAAGTCAGAAGCAAAGGTATGGCTCAAGGGGCAGAGCACCAACCTTGAATGGAAAAGCCAAACAAGACTGAAGCCCTGAGCTCAAGCCCAGTACCAACTGTTAACAAATAAATACATTTAAGACATTAAAGTGGGAATGATATTTAAACTTAGTCCTAAAGATATTTAAAGCTTATCTTTTATTCTGCAATTATCCATTAATAAGCAATAACACCACACAAAGAGAAGACCTTCTTTTTCTTTTCTTCTCCAAATATTCTTGAAGGAAAAAGGAGCCAAAATAAAAACATATTCCCTTTCCAAGAGAAAATAATAAAAATTGGGAGGCTTTTATTAATTAAGGAAAATGGAAGGAAGAGGCAACGACAATGTTTGGAGATTTAAAAAAATTGCTATATCCCAGAAAGCTTGGAGATCATTTGGATACACCTATTGAAACCTTGGGGGGTATACATGAGGAATAAAACTGCAGGTAACAAGAAAAGAATCCTAAGCACCTAACAAAACTTAAGAGGCAAAGTGAGGATGTTTGTGTTTTCCCTATGCTAGGTTTGGGGAGTCCATGGTACTCTCATTGACTTCGATGAAATTTTGGAGAATCAGAAATCTTTGAGGCTTTGGGGTTTCAAAGAAATCTGATTTTTTTCCTTTTGGTGCTGTCCTGGGGCTTGAATTTAGGGCCTAGGTTCTGTCCTCGAGTGATTTATTTTATTTTATTTTTTTTTTGCTGAAGACTAGTGCTCTATACTTGAGCCAAAAACCAACTTCTGGCAGTTTGATGGTTAATTGGAGATAAGAGTCTCAAAGACTTTTCTGCTCAGGCTTATTTTGAATTACCATTCTCAGATCTCAGCCTCCTCCTGAGTGGCTAGGGTTATAAGAGTGAGCCACCCATTCTTGGTCCATCATTGAAACATTTTAAATTATGAAAGGTATAAAGTTAGTGAGTGAGTGAGTGAGTTGGAGAGATTAACTGGACTAAATTTTTGGGTTTTATTTCACTGGGTCAACCATGACACATAGTAGAAAACAAGTCTCAGATCTTGATCATGTAGCAAAAGTAGCCAAATTTGGGACAATACAGATCCCTGAGCTCCATCCTCAGATTTTCTTATTTAGTATGTCTGAGATTTTTCACCTCTAACTTGCTCCCAGGTGACACTGATGCTGCAGATCCAGGGGACATCTTTTAATGACCACTAACTACTAAGCTATTCATGGGGCCAGCTGGGGAGAGAGAATCCGCAGGGCATCTTGGAATTATTGAATAGACCTGGGTACTGGCGAATGTCCACCAACAAAACTTCCACATTATCAGCCTACAAGGTTATCAGAGGGCAGTTTATCAGGGTGACCTGCTTTTGTAACAAAGGCCAAGAGAAGCAGTTAGACTTTAGTATTAGACTTTACCCTAGTCTAACTCTATTAAATATGAACTCTATCATTTCATTGGAGTAAGACATCTCCCCATCAGTCCCCTGGAGATCATATTACCCCAACTTATAAGTTGTGTCAAAGATGATACAGTTGAAGGACCTGCTGGCACAAAGCTCATATTTAGGCTTTGGTACTGGTCCAGGAAACTAGGTAAACTTGTCCAAATTCTGATTAACAGTATTTACACTGGACAGGTGGTCACAGACAACTAGATTTATTCAGCTTTACTTTAGCCTGATTCTCTGATGGTAACTTTAGAAGCTAGGTTGGTTTAAAGAGAGCTCTAAGAACCAAAGGCATGGGGATGGAGCCAGAACTTACAGTTTATAGGTATTGCCATCAGAAGTCAATGAGCAGCCAGCGCCAGTGGCTCACACCTGTATTCCTAACCTGGCTGAGGAATGAGGATGGCAGTTTAAAGTCAGCCAGGAGAGAAAAGTCTGTGGGACTCTTATCTCCAATTAGCCACCCCCCAAAAAAAGCCAGAAATGGAGTTGGGGCTAATTGGTAGAGTGCCAGGTTTGAGCAAAAATGCTAAGAAGAATGGATAGGCCCTGAGTTTACCCAGTATTGGCATAAAAAGGGGAGAAAAAAAAAACCAAGAAAGCAATAGGAACATAAACAAGTCAACTCTGTGAATCTCATTAGCTCTCTAATTGGATAGAAACCTTTCATCTTGGTACCTCTATACTCTGGGAAAGGAAAATGACCAAAGGTAAGGTATATCAGAAACCACACATCAAGTCACAGCAAAATTCTATCTAGGTAAATTTTGGTTATGGCATCCAACCCAGGTAGTGAGTGTGGAACACTGGCCCTTTGTGATATTGTATCTTCCCACTCATATGTGACTGGGAGACTATCCCAAGAACTCCTAGCTTTTTCAGCTGGGCACAGGGCACTGTCTAGCATAGACAACACATAATGAAAGCCTCATGATCTGTGGGTCCTCCTGAGTTTGATGACCTTCTATTTTTATTCTTCATTTTCCATGTGAACCCATGTCCAATTTTCCTTCTGAAAGGATAATTATAACTAGTATTCTCTATAGAACAGTAATGAAAAAGCAAGTTAGTTGCTGTCTGACCTAATTAGGTATGCAACCTGTAGAATTTGCCCTGGCTTCTTCAAAGAGAAGAACTAAGTTATTTTAGATGTTACAGCTATAATGATATAACAGTACATGGGTCTAATGAGTAATTTTTATCACATTAATTGTTTCTGAAAGGATACATTTTTATGCTCAGAAAAAATCACTTTATCTATTTTTTATGTTTTGATCGTTGTAACTGGTTTTAAAGATCATATGGTGCCAGTTCCATTTGCTCTTTGAGTCTCACCACAGACCCAGTCATTCAAATTTGACATTCAAATTTGACCAAAGCCCCAGTTTTTATAGTCTCACAGTGTGTCCTAGCACCCTGAATGATTAAAGTCAGTTGCTTGAATTAGCTTTCAGAAAGCTCCCAGTTTTAATATCATCAGTTCAGTAAGGCAGATTTGAATAAGGAGAACAGCTGAGCTCTTTCAAGTAAGAAACATTTGAATTAATCATCGCCCTCCACCCACATCTCACCCACCTTGATCACTGAGCAGAGATATTTTTCTAGGGTCAGTAATGAACACAGAGTGTCAGTTTCCCAGCTGCTTCTATCTACCTTCTTACCATTTGCCTGGGACTTAAATGCCTGGTGTAGGATTCCACTTCTAGATAACATCATCTGGGTTGTCTTTTGAGGACAGTGCATCCTTGCATCCATACGTTCTCTCAAGTAAAGTGTTTGCTAACACATTACTTAGGTTTTATGTTAGCTATCCTGTGTTTCGATTAAGTATCTTAATTCTTTATGAGAGTAGTTCTCTAACTTTAGCATGCTAGAAGGTAGCTAGGATGTGCTTCTACAACTACAACTAAACATACTAGGTGATAAGCAAGGGGTTATTAATGGATTAACTGAAGTGTTTAGACTCCAGTGAGAGGGCAAAGCGAATAATTCTTTAAAAAGATTAAGTCAAAGCCCAACAAAATAAGTACTAGGAAATGAGTACTTGGAAGAAGGTAGGGTGGGGTCAAAGGGAGATGTATAGAAAAATGAAGCAGGGAAAGGGATACATTGTAGGTAAGAATTCATTGTATATACCACAGAATTGAGAAATATAAGAGAAGGGATGGGTCAAAGAAAGGTGAAGATATTGAAAGAATGACACAGATCAAGATGCATTGTACACACAAACGGCTTTGTTAAAAGGCCAAACATTAAGCACATAACCTCAAACTAATATAAGTAGGGAAAGGGTGGGTTGGGAGTGGTAGGTGAGAAAGTTGGAAGGGCTGACATTGACCAAGAAGCACTGTATTTGTAAACTGCTTTGGTGAATGGCAACTCCTTTGTACAACTACTTAAAGATAATAAAAATGTTCAAAAAAGCCTCAGATGATTGGTCTCCAACCCTGGAAGTTTTGATTCAGTAAGTCTAGAGTAGGACCTTCAAACTTGTATTTCTAATGAACTCATATTTCTAATTTATTTCTTGGTAATACGAGTCCATGTGGTAATTGGAGAGGATATACTTGGAAAAAACATTGCCTTAGAGAAACCGATAACTACATGTATTAAAAAATTAAGTTCTAGTGGCTTCCCATGTGGTACAAAGGACAAGTTGGAATGTAGGAAGAATAATGAAGCTTTTGCCTTTGAATTTTTTTCTGTCAAAGAAAATTCTGACCTAAACACCAGTTCCCAGCTTTTCTCACTGCCCTCACACCTACCTGGTCCAGGCACAGCAGATCATATGCAAAAGTAATCATTCCAAGTCGTAGGCTTTAAAATATGAAGTCAACAAATGAAGGCACTTAATATAAAATATGTTTTAAAAATCTCAGGGACAAAGACAGATTAATTCCACAGGCAGGTTTCCAAATGAAAGACTGACGCTCACCTTCCACCCCCCAGATCTCTTTATGAGACTGGCCCACACCCCAGGGACCACATGAGGGTCCCTGTGGAACCAAGTAGAGTCATCAAGTAATGAATGCCGAAGAGTGATATTGCTAATTTGAATAATGTTGACTCAAAAGCCATCCCCCAAGATGCCCATCTCAGCACACCAGCACCCCAGTCTTGTCTCCAAAAGAAAATAAAGGAAGATAGCATTGTTCTTGTGCTCATTAATTTGAGTATTCTTTTACAGAGAAGTTGTTCACTGAAGATCCTTAAGTCTTTATTTTCTGAGATATGGGTGTGTCTGTTTGGGTATTTAAAAAAGAAAAAAAAATGTAGGTAAGAAGGAAGGAAGGAAAGATTGAAGGGGCAAAGGAAATAAGGAATTGAATTGTGTATGTTTAAATTTTGATATCTGCTATTCTAATAAGATGCAGAACACGGATAGTCCAGTCTCTATTCAAGGATCAAGTTAGCTCTGTTATTTATTAACAGATGACAAGGAATGTTAACAACATAATAATGTTGAGAACTTTGTCAATGCTTGTTGGCTGAAATTCACGCTATTTCAATATAGCAGTAGGGTGAGGAGTTGAGAAGCATAGAGGGGTGCTGCTAGACTACCTGGTCTAAATGGAGACACCATCACTTACCAGCTATTTAATCTTGGCCAAGTGACCTAACCTCTCTCTTTGTTTCCTCCCCTACAAAACTCAGATACTACCTAGGCACTGGTGGCTCACGCCTGTAATCCTAGCTACTTAGGAGGCTGAGATCTGAGGATCACAGTTCAAAGCCAGCCTGGGCAGGAAAGTCTGTGAGACGCTTTTTTTTTTTTTTTTTTTTTTTTTTGGTTGGTTGTGGGCTTGAACTCTGGGCTTGGGCACTGTCCCTGTGTTCTTTAGCTCAAGGTGAGCACTCTACCACTTGAGCCACAGCGCCACTTCTGGTTTTCTAGTGGTTTATTGGAGATCAGAGTCTCATGGACTTTCCTGCCCAGGCTGGCTTTGAACCGTGATCCTCAGACCTCAGTCTCCTGATTAGCTAGGATTACAGGCTTGAGCCACAGGCGCCTGGCTCATCAGTGAGACTCTTATCTCCAAATAACCACCAGAAAATTGGAAGTGATGCTGTGGCTCAAAATGGTAAAGGATTACAGCATCTGGACCCAGAGTTCAAGCCCATGACTGGCTAAAAACAAAAACAAAAACAAAACAAAACAAAAAAAACCTCAGTAATTGTACTTGTGGAGCTGCTATGTTGAGTAAATGAATTAATATATTCAAATACTTGGATAAGTGTCAGTACATTTTTTAAATGCTATATAGGTGCTGGCCATTATTTATGCCCAACTACCATGCCATCCTTCTATTTTTGTTGTTCTATGCAAATTCCTCATGCTAATGCTATTTAGATTGGCTAACATCCAACACTGAGACTTCTGCCATAATTATCTACATATGGCAGCGTGATCATTCTAGAACATCCTAATGACTTTGATTAGAACCAATCACCTGTGCCTATTTACCCAACAGAATGATTGGCAGGGTTTTGGAAGGACTGGGTATTCCAATTATATTACCCTTGGGTATGGACTGTTTGAGCAAATCTGCCTGTCAGAATTGTGCTAAAACAGATCATTTTCTGTATATTTTATACAACCTAATGGGGAAACTGGGGGAAGGGAGGAGTAGAAAGGAAGGGAGTATCTTTGATTGATTGAATATACTGCTGTTTGAGTTTCTGCTGTTCGGAGCACTGTGCTCAGTGGTACTGTGGTATAGACAGAGGAGTGGACAAGGTACTGCCACCCATGGGGAACTCATCATGCCACGGAGGAAACAAATTAGAGAATCAATACATTTTGTACAGTGCAATAAAGAATATAGTAGATATTCCCATTCCCATGGGATACAAAGGAGTTGTCTGTCTTGGTCCGAGAAGAGAGTTCCACAGGTGAGAAAGAAAAGACTGAAAGACAAAGAAGAGCCAGCTGTAAGAGCAAGGTGAATGCGGTAATGGTGAGTGATGCTATGTACACAGTTCACAGGTATGAAGGAAGTGGAGCAGTTAGAGAAGTCAGACATGATTTCCCCAGTGTCCCTGAAGAAAAGACCGGGAGGTATAGAACAATAGGGAAGATGGCAAGATTGTGCACGTTGGCAGGCTCCTGTCACAGGTGTGGTGTGGGCATGTGTCTCTGCCTATGTGGTGGTCTACCTGAACCCTGATGATTGCTCCAGGAGAGGGAGAGAATACAAGAAGTTGGAACTAACAATTGAGAGTTAATTTTCTGTGCAAAAGATACATAGACTGAGGGATGTTGCTACTGGCAACATCGATATGTTTGGTCTGTTTGGAATGACATATGCAGTGTCCAGAAAATAGGTTCTAGATAGTAGACAGCAGCCCTGGGGTTGGGCTGGGAAAAGAGTAGTGGATCATGGCCCACTCTCATGAGAACCAGCTCTCCAACCAGGGGTTCTCTGCAGGCACTAAGAAATCTTATCCTTTGGGAAGCGTTACAATGACTGAGTTCCAACCTTACAAACTATGATTTTGTTGATCAGGGTTTTAGCCTGGACAAAGGGATTTTAAAACGAAGAACAAAACTTCTTAGGTGACTCTACAATGCAGGCAGGTTGAGAACTCATACTCTATGCTTTTGCTACCCTGAACGTTCCCTCTAGATTCTGTGAGAAATGTCACGTCTTGGGTCTACAGACCTGCATTTTCACAATATCTTCAGAAGCACTGACCACAGCTGTGTAGCAGAACCACCTGGAAGCTTGCCAACGTTATAGGCTCCCACTTCTATGAATTATGATCCAGATGGTCTTGAAAAGAGCCTTTCATAGGCCTGTCTTTTAAAGTTTCAGCAGGTCAGATATGCAGTTTCAGTTGAAGACGTCTTAGTGGGTTGTCACCATATATACCTGTAATCCTAACACTGGGGAGGCCAAGGCAGGAGATCACAAGTTTGCGAATAGCCTTAGCTACATAGCAAGAGCCTGTCTTACAAAGAAAAGAAAAAAGCCAGGGGTTGGTGGCTCACACCTGTAATTCTAGCTACTCAAGAGGCTGAGATCTGAGGATCACAGTTCAAAGCCAGCCTGGGCACAAAAGTCTGTGCGACTCTTCTCTCCAATAAACCGTGCAGAAAACCGAAAGTGGCGCTGTGGCTCAAGTGTTAGAGCGCTAGCCTTGAGTTGAATCGCTGAGGGAGAACACCTAAGCCCAGAGTTAAAGCCCCAGAACCGACAAAAAACAAAAAAGAAAAAGAAAATAAGAAAAGAAGAGAGTGAGGGACAGAAAAAGAGAAGGAGGGAGAAAAGGAAAAAAAAGAAGGTAGGAGGAGAGAGGGAGAGAAGGAAGGAGGGAGGGAAGGAAGAAGGGGAAGGAGGGATGGAAAGAGGGAGGTCATTGTCTCACTGCCGAAGGAATTTGGTTGAAGTCACTCTTGTGCAGACAGCGGGAGCAGTTCTCATCATATAGAGAGAGCTCTACATCAAGAAGGGGTTTTGCACATGGCCCCTGCTAGGAACAGAGCAAATGATGGAGGTAATATGTGAGCATGAGGGTGTTAGAAACTCAACTGATAATCTTTGAAAGGTAGGGCCTATGAAAGTTGAATGGGTTGTAAGGATATGGGTTGTTGCAGGATTAATGCTGGAATGGCTTTGGCATAAAAGTAACTTCTTGGTGGATTGTTTGCTTTGTCGTGACATGACCCAGCAGGAATGCCCTCATCATATGGTAAGCCAATGTCAAAGCTGTGTTTTCAGACCTGCCAGCCTCCAGAACTGTAAGAGGGAATCAGCTGCTCTGCTTAATAAATTACTTTGTCCCCGATATGTTGTTTAGAGCCATAGAAAATGGACTGAGACATGAAGTCATCATTGCTCAGTAAACCAACTTAACCACTTCAGTGTGGTCCTCTAGAAAGGGGAAGGAAGTCAAAGGGCAAAGTGGTGAAATCTCCTTGTTCTCATCTGCATGTGTGCACACATGTGTGTACAAGTGTGGTGCAATAGAGCACTGACCTGTGTGTGCTTCATCCTTAGAAAAAGTCTCAGGGTCTGGGAAGGTGGCTCAGTGGTAGAGCACTTGCCTTGCATGCCTGAGGCCCTGGGTTTGATTCCTCAGCACCACATAAGCAAAAAGAAAAAGCTGGAAGTGGCGCTGTGGCTCAAGTGGTAGAGCGCTAGCCTTGAGCTGAAGAGCTGAGGGACAGCGCCCAGGCCCAGAGTTCAGGCCCCACGACCGGACTCCCTCCCCCCCCCCAAAAAAAAAGAAAGTCTCAGCAGTTCAGAAGTCCCTATGAGCCCTCCCTCACACTGACTCCTTTCACCTGCTTGTCTGCAGTTTGCAGTTGGTAGAGAGTTCCAGGCCCTTCTAAGCAAGAAGGCAGGTGGGGGAAGAGAGCCAAACACACATAACATTTTACTTCTTTTTCTTCCATTCACAGAGAGGGTGGGATCATTCGATATCGAGCTATACAAGCACAAGTTCCCCCAATTCTTTCCACCCTCACTCACCTGTCTTCAGTGGACAGGTAAGAACTCCTGCTCCGTGTCCTTATTCCCTACCGGGTAAGATTCTTATCAATGGATTCTCCCTGAGCCTCACAGAGACTCAAACGCAGAGTGAATGAATGAATCAAAGCATGTTATTCCTCTTGCTATGAATCTTTTCATTTGAAGGATAAAGAGAGGAGTCTCAGAATCACTCGTGTCAGGAGCTGCTACTGAGTCTAGTTTTGATCTCCCTTATTGCCACTTGAGATTTTTCTTTTTCTCTTGACAGAAAGTCACTTCTTTAAAGTATGTAATTTCCTACCTAGCTCTTGAGTAATACCTCCCTCCACCCCTGCCCCCCACCCCAGATGCAGCTGCAGGAGTAAGAAGGCAGCTGCGAGAACTTCACGTGTGGGGGATATGGCCTTACAGTGACAGGGCATGAACACTGCCCTCTGTGCCATGTGGCTTTCTACCACCCTTCCTGAGTGGCCCTAGGGGGACCTGTCTGAGACTGATTGACAGGAGACCTCTGGGAATAACACCCATCCTTCCTTTCCTTCTGCCTTCAAGTACTGAGGGAAGGATTAGGATTGGGAACCTATTTAGAAAATGTGTTCATTGTTGCTTTAAAAAAATATCTCCTCTAATTAAATACTATGGGGGTAGTCAACCACGAAAAGCCACAACCACTGCTGTCGAGTTCCATAAAACAAAAGAAAACCCAATTAATCAAAATAAAGAAGAGGCTGGCTGAGCTCAGCACCTGTCTGAGCCGCTCCGCCCCCATTCCCACCCAAAAAGGCAGCCTTGACAATGAGACCAGGCCCCATCCGCTGGGGTATTCCCATTCCCAGGTGGATGGGAGAAATCACAGACTCTTTGACTCCTCTCCCAAGATCTCATTTCATCATCCACAGGCTAACAGTTTGGTTGCACTCCTACTAAAACTTTTGGAAGGAGTCTCTGAACCTGACAATTCAAAATACAGGAAATAAGTCAATTAAACCAATAGTCAGAGAGCACTTGTATCTTTGTGGGACAATGGTATTCGCAAAGTCCTGCACATAGACTCTATCTTGCTCCCCATTGGCCTTTGTGCATTGCAAGGCTGAGCCTTAGATGCAGTGACAGCCTAACTAACAAAGGGAATACTTCTAGTTATTTGCCTTCACTGGAGAGGCCTGAAGAAAAGGCAAGGTAACAATGAAGTAGGGAACTCCATGCAGCCTTAGAGACCTCTCACCAAGAGCAGTCATCTGCGAGGGGCTTTCCTCTCTGGAGTCTGGGACCCCAAGGTGATGAGTCTTCTTTCAATGCTCATGCTCTTGCAGAGAGTTGCTTCAGGGTATCAAGTGCCAAGTTTGGGAGGCTGTGAGTTCAAGAAGCTTCCGGGAAGACCACAGTTCTTCCCCTTTCCCCACCCCCCCCACCAGTGTGCAATGACTGACACTCTCAGCTATTTGTCTAGCCTTGGCCCAAAGGGAGAACCTGCATCCCTGATACCTTCAGGTCAACACCTTTGCCTGCTCCCTTGCTGAGCTCTGCCTCTGTCCTTTTCAGCCAGAACCTACTGTTGTCATCCAGAGGTGTCACACTCCATATGATTCCCTCATTGATTGGCTTCTCCTTTCCATCCAAATGCCCACAAAAATGTATTTCTTTGCTCTCTTGAAATTCAGCTGATCCATAGGACTTGCTTTGGTCAATGACATAGGAATGGATTCTCATGCATCACGTGACAGTGGGAACACTGAAGAACCTCTTCTTCCTTATCTACCTTGACCCGGCAGGTTGGCATTCTGATTGGATAAAGTGACTTAGTGCAAAGGGCCGAAGGCTGATAGGCTCAGCATGCATCTCATGAAGCAGGGCTAGAGGGATGGTCCTAGGAGGCAAAAGAAGCAGGATTGGCTGGAGCTCTTGTATTTTTACTAGCATAGAAGAGAGACCAGAATCCAATAGGCAAAAAACTTCCCAATTCAACAGTTGGACTGAAGAAAGAGCAAGAAATGGGATGTTTTCAGGGACTGTAAGTAACCCCTCTGATTCTCTTGGGAAGCTGGATGAGCTGAGAAAGTTCAACTTCTAAACTATTTCAAAAGGCAATGGGAAGTGGGAAAACTCATGGTGGTTAGTGCCAGGAGCCATGGCAAACAGTGGAGTTCTTCGTTTGAGCAGAACTGCAGCCTAATCAAGGTCCCATCTCAAGTTAGGAGCCCTTCACAATGTCTGCTCACCAAGATGTCAAAATGGCTAAGGCCCAGTGTCGATGGAATACTGCCCTTCTTCTCTGTCCGAAAGGGAGATTGTGGGGGTGGGTGCACAAGAACTGTGCATGGAAGGAAGCAGGTCTCTTTGCTTTGCAGACCTACAGTTTATAGATTTGTAAGGGTGTTATGAAGAGTCCCCCGGGGACCTGCACGGAAGGAAGCAGGTCTCTTTGCTTTGCAGACCTACAGTTTATAGATTTGTAAGGGTGTTATGAAGAGTCCCCCGGGGACCTGCCGTGAGGAGTGCCGAGTGTCAGTCATCCCAGACTGGTAACTCAATGCCATGACCATTTGAGCATTATGGCTTTGCCTTGGAGAAGGAGAAAGTGTGTTTGGTATACAGGAAAGATAAGAAACTGAACATTTGATTCCCCGGCTAGAATAAACATGACTAGAATTCACTAGTATGTCCTATTCTCCCTTCCTTCTAGGGGAATAAAAATGTCATACTTCCTTGGATGTCACCCTAGGATGTCATCCTGTACCTCATTGCTTCCTTAGTGGCAGGCACAGGACATGAGTTACTTTAGTATTTGAAGTGCAAGTGATCAGGATGTGTCATCTCAGGATGGGTGCATTCAGAAACCAATGTCTAGTTTTCTTTATCTGCCTCTCTTGTGCTATGAAGGAGGCTGCTAGTTCCAGGGCAGTTATAGGATGGCACAATCTCTGTGTTGTCTCGGTTTCTGAGGTGCCACATGGAGCTCATTTGTTGTAAAGGATTGTCTGAACTTACAGTAAACTGTATGGGAAAGACTTAAACCATCGTTGCAATTCAGCCACCAAATCATGTTTTTAAAATCACTCTCATCTCAGCATAGCCTCTGATTTTGATCATGGTGGAACTCTATCACATAACTGGGGCTGAGATGATTTACTCTGAACATAACTCTGATAGTTCTGAGAACAGATTATAGAATCAATTCAAGTATCTGGGACAAGACCAAGTGTCAGGCTTTATAAACATGTGTTGGATATAGAGGTCCCAGGTAAGACTTGGTTTTTCTTACTCTACAATATTGCCCTAAATCTCATCTAATCAAAGAGTCCCACTGGAAAATATAGTCTGGGTATATCATTAACTAATATTATAAGATAACAAATACTTTATAAATATTGGTATACCAGAATCAATACCTGCTTCAGGACCCTGAGATGAGAAAACTATTGGAGACTGAAGAGCATGATAAAAAACCAAGTCTTCTAGCTGGGGACCAGTGGTTCATGCCTATAATCCTAGCAACTCAGGAGGCTGATTGAGAGCTGAGGATTACAGTTCAAAGTCAGCTCAGGTAGGATAGTCCAGGAGAATCTTGTATCCAATCAACTACAATAAAAAGAGCAAGAAATGGAGCTATGGCTTAAATGGTAGCCTTGAGCAAAAATGATCAGGGACAGTGAGTGTCAAGGCCCTGAGTTCAAGCCCCAGTCTGGCACCAAAAACTGAAACAAGGCTTCTGTAGAGCCATAAAAGTTTGAGTAGGAAAGCAAGTGAAAATGTGCATGTCAAACATTTCAGACTTTGTGGATACATTCAGTAATAGATAAAGCATTTGAAAAGGTTATCCACATAAGGTCTGCACCATGTGGAAGTAAAATCTTAATGACTGGTCAAGTGGACACATGTACATTCCTTGTTAATAGAAGAAATGTAAGGATTGGGAATTACTCTGGTATTCTAAGCAGGAGTATGCTATGGCAAAAATTGTATTGATGAAAGATTAATTTTAGTGTCCTGTGCAAAAGGGAGAGCTGAGTATGTGGAGATAGGAATTCTAGATATACTGCTATTGTAAATAAAATTGGAAACAAACTGGAAACAAAAACTTGATTTAAGTGAATGTGATAGTGATTTATGTGATTTAAGATGTGAAAGAGCCCAGGGATGTATTTAAGGAGAATCTACAAGTACTAGTTTGGGATGAGGAATGTGTTCTAGAAGAACTGAATAAATGAAACATAAAGTTCATGCTTTCAGGTTGGGCAATTAAAAGAGAATGATGTCAATAAAATTTCAGCAGAAAAAAAAAAGAACTTTGAGGGGAAGATCAGATTCACCTTGGAGATGCTGTGTCTCCCTTTCTCACACCCAGTGCCACTCTTGTATCGAAAAGATTTGACTAACAGAGATCATTGACAAGATCAGTGACAGAGATTATGGCACATAACTATACAAGAAAAACCAATGGACCTTAAAGATAAAACTGTTCTCAAGGCTTTAAATAAAAAGATCAGATGACTTATAAGATCGAAAGGTTTAAGCTATCATCTGACTTCTAAAAAACAAACAAAACAGTAGCAACAACAAACAAAAGCAAAGGCAACAAAAGAGCAGCAATTAAACAAACAAAACTCAAGAAAAGCGTGAACCTAGAATTTTATAACCAAGCAAGTTTTTCCTTCAAATGTCTAGTATAAGAGAGGGATCTTCATCCAACAAAGAAATGACTACACAAAGTTCATAGCAAAAAATCTTTTTCAGCTTCTATAGAAATATGATTTCCCCCTCAGATATATTAGTGTGGTGTATTTCTGTAATGTATTCCCTGGTATTGATTCACACTTACATCTAAGAATAAATTCCATTTAGTCATGCTGTCTTATTTTCTTAGTATCCTACTGGACATTGATTTATTAATATTAATTCAACATTGTGTATCAATATTTATGAATGACACTAGTCCACCATGTTTCTCTATGGTCATGGTTTTTTTGAATACTGTTTATTATTAGTGTTCTACTTTATTAAAGAATTTAGGAATTTTCCTTTTATTTTCAGTGCTCTAGGACAATATCTACAACATCAAGACTATCTTGTCTTTAAAAGTGGGAAATCATTCTGTGAAAATATTTTGGCACCCTGCCTTGGGTATGGGTTTTGTTCCTTGAGGACATGAAGGTTTTGCAATTTAATTTATTTTTTTAATCGTGGTATTTAGTACTTCTTGTTTGTTTTCTGGTAATTATTTTTCTACTTAATGCTGTCTAATACAACTTTTTATCTAGTTTATTAATTTGTACTGATATTCTTTAACACAGACTTCTTGCCAACGCACCAATCAGTATGTTTGCTTTACTTTTTCTGTTTACTTTCTTTCTCCTTCCTCCATATTTTCCCCTTTGAGACATGGCTTCTCATTGTAGCTTAGGCTGTTTCTGGCCTCTTGACCAACTTACATTTATTTTTAGTTGAAACATTTCTTCTTTATCACATACAATATTACATAATGTCTACTTTCAGAACCACAAAACCACTTTTTTGTTTGTTGGTTTTTGTGACAGTCGTGGGGCTTGAGCTTAGGGCCTGGGCACTGTCCCTGAGCTCTTTCACTGAAGGAAGACTAACACTCTACCACTTGAGCTACAGTTCCACTCTGGCTATTTTGGTGGTTAATTGGAGATAAGAGTCTCACTTACTCAGGCTGGCTTTGAACCATGATCCTCAGATCTCAGCCTCCTAAGTAGCTAGGATTACAGTCTGTGAGCCACCAGGTCCAGTCCACTTCTGTTTTAATCCCTGTATGTGTGTGCATATGTATGCATATGTATGTATGTCCCCTATCTTTAGTTTTTCTATGAACTTTGTCTAGTTATCTCTTTGTTGGATGAAGATCCCCTCCAACAGATTATCCAGAAAGTGTTCCTAGATACAGAATTCTCTGAGTTCTTATATTTTAAACAATTACTCTATATCCAGGACATTTGAAGGAAAGTTTGCCTGGTTATAATCCTACGTTCATACTTTCTGAGTTGTTTTTAATAAGTTGCTGCTTCTTTGTTCCCTCACTTTGTTTTTGCTTGTTGTTATTGTTTTGTTTGTTTGTTTTTTTAAAGTTGGATGATAGTTGAATACTCATTTGAAATTAATGAAAAATTAAAATCTTAAGGAAAAGGAATTAAGGAATACTCTCACCATGAGTTAGTCTGTCAACACACAACTGTGTATTTGTATATCTACCCACTATCTGCCTAGCTATCTACAATTTCTATCTATCTAGTGGCGCCCTGAGACTATACCTTAGGAAAGTTCTTGGAGCAAGAATGTGCTTTTTTCTCTACTGCTACTCAATCTGTACTAGTTGTGTGAAGCCAATGCAATCGGTCCAGGTAAATTAATTAGCAGTGTAAAGATAGAGAAGTAGAGGGAAAACCAGGAAAAAAAGAGGGAAGAGGTGACACTGTTCAAAAAATAAAGAAAATAAATATATTCATTACCTGACTTATATAACTGTAACCCCTCTCTACATCACCTTTCCAATAACAATTTTAAAAATAATCAAAAAGAGAAAGAAAAGGGAAATAAAATGGACTCCATGTGCATATGAATAATAGTCCCTAGAATGCTATTGGTAAAAAGAATTCCAACCACAAAAGAGGCTACTGAAGAAAGAGGATACAAATTAACCCAGCGTAAACAAGAGCCTTCATATACAGAAGCCCAACTGGAAAGGAGCTGGCAGTCAAGGAGCTCAATGGACGCAACCTTGTACTTCCCAACCTGTAGAACTAATTGGATATATACACTTCTATTGTTATTAACTGGTCTTGTCTATGATATTCTGTTAGAATAGTACAGAATGGATTGGGACGAGGGCCAAACATAGAAGACCAAATTCAAGCAAGGACCTGAACAGTAGGTGGACTGGTCCTATAAACACTGACAGTGAAGACTATTCCAGGCAGATAGACTCCAAGGAAGGAAGAGTAGGAATAAAGTAAATGCTAGTGTGTAGTTAACAGGGGAAAAAAAGATAGCTTCAAGTCATAAGCTGCAGCAGGACTGTACAGGGCGTTGAGTGCTTTGCCTTGAATCCTGCTGTCAACAGGGAATAATAGGGAGAGTAGAAGAGGATGTTCAGTGAAGTTTTGAAGTCAGTCAGTATTTTTATGATGGGCATGCTTTGTTGTGAAAAGTTGATGTTAATATTTAATACTCTAGCTCAATAAAGAGCCTTTGAGCTTTTGCAAAATAGGAAGTCACAATAGTTCTGAGCTGTTAGGCAAAGACGGGTGAACTGGATTAAGCCAGGTTAAAGCAGAGTCGAGTGAGTTAGATCATTCTGACTGCTCAGTAGAAGGCACAATGTGGGGGAAGAAAGGACAAGAATAGAGTCCCACAGAGGAGGCTTTTTGCAAATTTTTTGGATGGTAAGGAAGGGAGGAAGGCTGACTACAAAGAAGACCAATGCACACCATCAGAAATGCAACAATAATGGATGTGGAGGTGGGTGCTGGAGGAAAGATACCAATGACCGTGGGCACTGTGTAGGGCTGTGCTTGAGAAACTGAAGAGGTGGGAACAGCAGAGAAAAGGCACACTGGGATTAAAAGCCCATGCAGCATTGTGACTTTTGGCCTTCCCAGCATAATAGTTGTAAAATCACAAACAAGAACCC
The DNA here is from genome assembly GCF_024711535.1 of Dipodomys merriami. Taxonomy (NCBI): domain Eukaryota; kingdom Metazoa; phylum Chordata; class Mammalia; order Rodentia; family Heteromyidae; genus Dipodomys; species Dipodomys merriami. Next base: position 1,535,711 of record NW_027203270.1, read on the forward strand.
ACCTTGATAAATGTAGGGACCTCTTAAAGGGAGTCTCTTGAAGACAAGGAATGCCTTACCGCTAAAGGAAAAGTTTAAGTGACAGAATTAGAGATACAAACATAGGCAGAGGGACAAATAACCAGAACCTCCCAGAACTCATCTCTTTTATGAGAGGGCAGAGAAGACTGCTCATTTTATTCATTGGCTCGATTGCCACCACTCCTGTTTTCTGTCCAGAGCTGCCAAGAATCAAGCTCCTTCAGCTGTAGGCATGTGGTACTTTCTCTGTGTACTCTGTTCCCTCATTGTTTCATTATCCACATTTTTTGGCCTTCTGTTCCTTTCTTGCTCTGAATGCATGATTTCCTCTGCACAAGTATAATCTCTATTGAATCCACTCTAGCTGGAGCCTGTGCCATGCCCTGTACATTAAAGTTGAATGACTGCAGACATCTGCCTTCAATTGCTCTTTATAAAAAGTAGAAAACCGTTATGCTCCCCCAGAATGATTCTCCCAGGGCAAAAGCAGAAATGATTCACTGGGACACAGATGAAGAGAACAAGATTCGGACATTCATCCTATTCAAGGAATGAATAGTGTATAAGCTCCGGTCCCTCTGAAGCCAGACTGCACATTTATGAATTGTTGGTCAAAAGGCCTTCAGGTGTGAACATCTTTCTTCAACACCATGCTCAGATCAAGATGCTCTTCAGGCTGCCACTGAAGAATGCAGGCAAAAAGCCACTCAGAATACAGAGGTCAGGGCAGGGGAGGGGCTTACATGCAAAGGCTACCTTTGAGGGAAAATTCTGTTTTATTCTGTGTGGTAGTTTTATGCCCAAGAGGTGCCTTATCCTGAAACCATCCCACAACATCAGGTAACAAAGGGCTCACCAATCCTCCATGTATGGTTACCTGAGGAAGCTGTGATCCAATACCATGCAACTGGGGCCACAGTTGGGTGAAGCACTGGCTCCATGAGCTCTGCTCTCTGAACCATTTCCGCAATGAGTCACTGGAGGATGGCATTCTCAATGGGAGGAACAGAGGCCAAGGGAGTTAAACATCCATTTACTACACCTAGCTCTGCTCATGTGGGGATCAATCACACACAAAGGCTTCACAGAGGCCTTATGTATTTGTTCTGCTTAATTCTGTTCTCTCTATCTCAGTCTCTGTCTCTCTCTTTCTCTGTCTGTCTGTCTGTCTGTCTGTCTCTCTCTCTCTCTCTCTCTCTCTCTCTCTGCATGTGTGCATATGCGTGTGTGTGTGTGTGTGTGTGTGTGCGCGCGCGCGCGCGCAGGTACTGGAGCTTGAACTCAGGGCCTGGATGATTTCCCTTAGCTTTGTCACTCAAGGCTAGTACTCTATTACTTGAAAAACATCCATTTCTGGCTTTTTGGTGGTAAACTGGAGATAAGGGTCTCATGGACTTCCCTGCTTAGGCTAGCTTTGAACTGCTAGCTTCAGATCTCAGCCTCCGGAGAAGCTAGCTATGAGCCACTGACTTCCAACTCCATTTTGTTCTTAAAAACAGAAAGGTAGAAAGTTTTAATTAAAGGTAGACAGTTTTAATTAAATTTATTTTTCAATGGGTACACAAAAACTGCACATATTAATGGGGTATCCTTTTCCCATCGTGAAATGTTCAAATCAGGTTAAATTACCTATCTCCCCACACATTTACTTGCTGGTTTATATTTTCTGGTGCTGGGGATTGAACACAGGCCTTTGCATGTGCTAGGCAAGTGCTCTACCACTGAGCTACAACCTAGCCCAGCACATCTTACTCATTTCTTTATGATAAAACATTAGGATTGCCACCTGTAGCTCTATGCGTTATCTATAGTCAGTCACCTTACTGTGCCATGACACACTTAAACATTCCCCCATCCAGGTACACCGTAGCACCCACTGATTCTTCCCATCATCCCCCTTCCATTTCTAGCTCCTCTAGACATTTTTTTTAACTTAATCCATCGTTTGTGCCTGGGAGGGCTGGGGACATTACCTTCAACCTTCCCCTGCCCCTTTTTAACTACATTTCCCATATCATTCCAGAGCTGTCCTGGAATCTGCTCACTGGGTTCCTAAGGAATCCCTTTCTATCACCCCTTCAAGCCCAAGTACTCCTCTGCTTCAAATTATTTTGCTCCTCATCTATAAGACAACCTGGCTTCCTAGATTAAGGGACAAATGCTTCTCAGAAATAAAAGAGATCTTGAAGACCACTGCAAGGACTTTCTTACAAAATTTATGTATCTATATAGATAGATATAGATATAGAGATAGAGGTATATATATATATATATATATATATATATATATATACTAGTGCTTCTCAAATTTTAATGTGCATGTGAATTATCTAGAGATCTTATTTAAATGCCAATTCTGATTTGCTTGGTGCGTGGTGGAGTGCAAGCATCTGCATTCTAACCAGCTCCCAAGTGATACTATTGTGCCTGGCCTTGCTATTCTACAGCTTTCAAAGCCGGGATGCTTTGTGCCTGGGTGCCTGTTTCTCTTCCCATCTCCATAACAGCTCTGGCAGGCAGGTGGTACTGCAGACTTTTCTTAAGATGGATATCATAGAGATCAAGGTCACATAGCAAGTGATGAGGCCAGGAGTTGAGCCTGTGTCCCCATAATAACTCTCTTATTTTTGCCATTCCTTTTTTTGTTTCTTTCACAGTCACAGCATAAGCAGGTTTAAATCACCGTTTGGGGGAAAGTGGACTCGACTGTGACCCTAGGCAGCAATGGTTGAAATTTCCTTCTTCCATCATGTTCATAATCAGTGTAGAAGCAGAGCCATAGATAATATAGTTGTGACCCAGACTGTGATGTGCTGAAGAACTCTCTGTCTTAATGCTCCACTTTTTGGCCACCATGAGATCCTGGCAAGTATAGATGGAGAAGGCCTCTACTCCTGGCTACAGACCCTAGGTTCTTGACTGATGCCCACAACTTAGCTGTAAGGGATCGTGAGACTCTTTGGCAGTGAGTCGAGGAGAAGGAAAAGCAAATGCCAAAGGCTGGCTTTTGGGAATGGGGGGATGGTTCTCAACTTGAATGGCCAGTGCCAAGAACAGTGCCCGAGACATTGCACTGACCACAAATCTTAAGAGGCCATCTTGAGCCAAAGGTCATTGCAAGAGGAAGCTTAGATCTGGCATGAGTGAGCGGTTGGAAGACAAGAAGAGCAGCAGTGTGCTGGCTGGGTAAGCCAGCCTCTGGGGAAACAGAGGGACTTGACTTTCTGTCTTTTCCCAAAGAAGATTTTGTAGACAATACTAATATTCAGATTGAAACAGGATTCATGTTTGATCAAAAAGTAGTCAGGTGCCTGGAAGCTAAGGAGTCAGGGATACATTCATGAGCCCCAGATTCAAATGTCCTCTCTATTGTTCTGTTGGTAGAGGCTATGGGAGATCTAGCTGTACCCAAGGGATTCCTCTTTTGGGGAAAGAGTTGAAACTTTCCAAGGTAACAGAACCAGCAGTGCATCCTGAGACTCATCCTTGGCCCTGTACAATTTCTCTTCTCCTTATATCAACTCAGGATATAAGGAGATAGACTGGTCCAGCTACCCAGATACAGGCCCCAAAGCAAGCATGAAGCAATGTCATGTAATGAACAGGACTCAGCATATGGACCTATGGACATATGGCTGATGGATGGGAAGTTTTTTCTTTGACACCATTTATTAAGCTGCAGCATAGTTTAGGTAACATTCTATTCAGTGTAACATTTATTTCCTTTGACTTTAATGCATTACCTGGTTTTGAACTCAGGACGTCATGCTTGCTAGGTAAGTAGAGAACCACGTGAGCCATGATTTCCTCCTTTTGGTTTTACTGTACTTTAATGTGCAGATAGGATAAAGATACTTGATTCCCAGGAGGAGCCTCAGACCATGATCCTCCTCCCTCCACCTCCTGAGTAGCTGAAATTACAGGCAGGTACCACCATATGTTCTGTTTTTCTTTTTTTCATTTCTTTCTTTTCTTTTACTTGACTATTTTTGCTCCATCTGGTCTCAAACCACAGTCCTCCTATCTCCAACTCCTATAAAGCAGGGATTATGAACATGTGTCATCACAACTTGCCCAGTGTACTATTCCAGCTCAAAAACTGTCTTAGGATGAGGTGAACCAGCAAGATGATACTCATTTCTTTGACCAACTGAGAACCTGATTTTCCTAGTGCCAGGCCTATTTCCTCAAGGGGGGTCTCCTGGAGACGATCAGGTGGTCCTGGCTTAGTAGTAGACTTTGTGGGTGACTCAGGAAGGGAGTGGGTGCAGGACACAGTGATCTTCCTATCAACCTGCAAGGTTTTATGGCTGCTGACACTGTTCTAGGTGGGGACAGAATCCTGGGCCAGATGGAGAAAGTGATAGCATCCTTCTTAGCTTTCTAGAAGGTCGTGGGCGTTCTGAGTCACAAGACATACATACCAAAGGGAATTTTGTAGAATAATTGTTCCATGATGAGCCAAATGGCAGAGTTTACACACAAGTATCCAAGGTTTGTTTCCCCTTGTATCTTTTTATTGTACTGGATAGTACTTATCTTGGGAGATGGGTGAGGATGGAATTCACCATTCATGTACATCCATCCTTTATTCTGATGCCATCAGTGTTTTCCTTTTTTTTTTTTTAACAATAAGCAACTTGGGTGAGGTTGATTTGATTAAAACAAAATAAGGAATTATACCAGTGCCTAAGTGCTGTTCAGGATCATGTGAAATACTTTTGATAAAGCTGGGCACCTGGAGTTTATGGTGTTCAGACATTAATCAGCAGAGTAAGCAGCAGAGGCTACACAAGGGAGTTGTCCCATATAAATAGATCAAACCACCAGTAGATAGTTTAGAACTTTGTTGCTCTTGGCAGTGATCCTGAGTCCCTCCCTGCTCCATTTACACTCTGCCTGTCCCCCCTGTCTCATGGAGAAGCATAGGAAAGATTGCTCCCAAGTAGTATTGGCTTCCTAGAGGCCATTCTTAGGCAAGCCTTCCCTGACCCTCCCTCCCTTGCTACACTTTCTGCCTCACCGTTTCCATGGAGACAGGATGCCTTCTGAGTTCTGTGCTTTATCTGGAGTCCGGTCTTCAAATACCTTAGTATAGTCCAACCCACTCACTCCCCTGGCTCTGCTCTCCAGACTGTGAAAATTTCTAAGCTGGATTCCTTTAGTCATATAGCTCAGGGAACTCTTCACCACAATCCACTGCGGATCTGAGAGTCTGGCTCAGAGTCAAGTGGTAGCCTGAAGTTCCATGGAGGCCCCTGTATCCACATTCTTCCTTCCCTTTCTATAAGACCTGGTCAATTCTTGCAGAAGCCAGGGCCACAGTGGTGCTCAGACAAGTGACTGGAGGAAGAGATAAATACTGCTCCCATGAAGCTACCATGGAGCAGACCAGCAGGTGCATATAGGGAAGGGCTTCTGGGGGGAAAAAACAACAACAGTAAAGCCAGACTTGGAGGAGAGTGCTGAGAGGGAAGCCCATGATCAATGGAGAGCTTGAAGAAGCTGAAGGAGGTCTCTGAATTCAGCGTTCATGTCTACTTCCTACAGTCCCTTGCTCCTACTGTTCCCCCATTAGCCTTTGCAATTACCCAAAGCTATACCCTAAACTATCACATCCACCAGGAAGCTTTTACCTTGCCATCTTATGTCCATTCGACCATCAACCCCAAACCATTGACTAGTCTGTACGTTTTCTCAATGTTAAAAACAATTTTCAGCATCATTCTCTTCTCAGGGAGTGAATGATAAAGCAAGTCCCATTGGTTCATAGTCTAGAATTCCCCCCTCCCTACTGAGCATTTTGCTCAGATTTGGGGTTTGAGCTGCCAGGATTCCTCTTTACAAATCCCCCTGTTGCTGAGATTCCTAATCAACCATCAGTATTGACATTTCTCCAGCGTTGATCTCTGTCTGTCAGTCTCTGTTTTTCTCTCTCAGTCTCTGTGTGTGTGTGTGTGTGTGTGTGTGTGTGTGTGTGTGTGTGTGTGTCTGTCTGTCTGTCTGTCTGTCTGTCTGTCTTTCTCTCCCTCTCTTTCCTTCTCTCACTTCCTCCTTCCCATCCCCCAGTCTGTGTCAGTCATACTGGAGGTTGAACTCAGGACCTTGTCCTTGCTTGACAGGCATGCTATGACTTCAGCCTCCCTCCCAGCCTTTTTTGCCTTAGTTCTTTTTCAAGTAGGATCTCTTCATTCATTTCTTCCAGAGCTTCCCCAGGACTACAATCCTTCTGTTGCTGGAATTATGGTTATGTGTCATACACCTGAACCATCACACTTCCTTCTTAGCATTTATTTTTCTCCTTTATTTTCTGCCTCAGACTTCATGGTGTGGCTGGTTTGGTCGCAACATTGGCTGTCTCTACCCAGCCTCTTCTCCAGGGAGTGAAGTGATCCATTTTGGATCTTCCTTTGGGGTCTGGAAAGGGCCTCTTGAGGCAGAAGCCATTTGTCTTGATGGTAACTTGGCACTTCATAGCAGTCCCAACTCTTAGGTCCTAGAAGCTATTCTGCCCTGCTTCCTGTGATTACACAGACCTCATTTCTGATTATTCACATACACATGAAAACTATTCCCTCAAGCCTTCCCAGAGGTCCTGTTCACCTTACCTGGGAGGCCTTCCTTGGCCTGTGTTGCTTCCTCCCACAGCACTGTCTGGACTCTTAACCTGCTGTAGTTCTTTTCCTGCACTTCATTTTCATGGATTTTTTTTTCATCTAGCTAGGCAATCACTTCTGTAATCATAGCTACTTGGGAGGCTAAGATCATAGGACAGCATTTTGAGGAGTTTTCAGTATTTCAGGGTGAAATTGGGGATTTCAGGTTGAAATCGGGGATGGGCATATGGATGTGAAACCAGGAAGCTGAGAAGTTTTGGAAGAATTGACATGTTCTCTTTGAAAAAAAAAAAACCAGATTTGTAGCTTCGTTCCATCTGTTGTAGGTAATTGAAAATTAGCCTCCAAGATGGCCTCAATGTTCCTCCTCTTCTGATCTCATTGCCTCTGTGTAACTACCAAAAGTCGAAGGAAGACTGACTTGTATAACTCATAAAATGTGATCAAAATGATGGTGTGCAACCAGTATGCTTAGTTACCAAAGACATGGTGGCTGTGTCCCTCTTCCTCAGATCACCAGCTCTAAGGACACATACCCACCATACAATGAAGTCACTCAAATAGCTCATGAGAGAATGTCTTGTTGAAATACCAAAACCTCTCTTCAACAGCCAGTCCCATGAGAGTCTGCCATCTTGGAACTGGATCCCTTCAGATCGTCCAGTCCTACCTGACACTGTGATTGCAAACTCATGACAGACACATTTAGGATAACCCAAACCCCAACCCTCAGAAATGGTAACTGAATAATTGTGTTTTAAAATGCTAAGTTTTAGGTCAGTCTGTTTCCTAGCTACGGGTAATTATTATGAAGTGGAGAGCAAAGCGCTGGTAGGTGCAGGTTTAAGTCTACATGAATGTGTCTATTGCTGTAATTTTCAGTGGTTAAACTGTGAGCCCATTTTTCCTTCTGGAGTCAGCTGGTCCCAAGTGGATTCAGCAGTTCTTAGTAGCCACAAATGCCACCTGTATCCTCAATAAACTTTATTTAGACACAAAGAGACACACAGAAAATACATACACAGATACAGATTTTTTTCTATATAGGATGAACAAACATCACATTGGGGATTTAAAAATCAGGTGCATGGAATGTAAGAAAATATTGCCGAGTTCCTTGTTTGCTCACACTTGGAACAGACACATATTTCCGAGGAAGACGGGATGTGCTCATCCCGACAACAGGATTCACATGTGGTCTATAATAACAGCACACAGGTGTCAGGGAGGGAATCAGTCAGAGGAGTTAGGGATCCAGTTACCCTTGATGCAACAGAATGCTCACAACACTAGTAGGACTCTGCTTAAACAAAGACAGGATCGGGGAGGATTCCATTCCCCTGTGCAGATGCTCTGCAAGCTGTCGGCTAGGTCATAAAGCAGCTTAGCAGAAACGCTAGGTTAGCTTTCATCTTGAGGCTGGAAAGGTCTGCATAACCTCTACCTTTGTGTCCATATCACAGAGTTATACAGAGACACACATAGGGTGGTAAAAACTCTCCACATGCACACTGGCTTAGAAACCCACAGGACGGAACATTCATTGACATGAGGTTATAAAACGTGGCTTTCCAATGGGAAGGGAATAATAGCCAACTGGCCAGGCAAACACACACTTTGTAAATGCTGTCACATCCTACCATGTTGCCTGTGGTCCCCACCCGAGGGAAGCCACTGGCATCTGCACTCTGCTCTTGCCACGGATAGAGCATGATAGATGTCTCTTGGGAGTTGATCACTTGCTAAAGTTGCACCTGAGACTTCCTAGTCATTCCTGTCCCCAGGACAAGCTGCCATAGAACTGCCCCCATTTATTGGAGGAAGCCTCTGGGTCATCTTTCTAGTTCTGATCGGGTTCCCTAGGCAACCTCTGTACTTTAGTAAAAAATGGTTTCCACTGTACCCTTCGTGTGTCCTCTTCCTAACGTGACAAATCCAGATGAGATGAAGTTATGGAGATCTGGTCCTCCACTTCGGTAAGCCTCCTTCCCATAATGCCCTGCAAGAAGATGGGGCAGAATTACCTGACGCATCCACCACACAAGACAATCACAGCTCCAGCACACCCAACAATGATGGTGAACCTGTGTCCAAATCAACAACTAAGCCAGATGGCTGAACTCATCAGGCAAACAAACAACAATACATAATATATATCATATATATTTCAGAGAATATATTTCTATATATATAATGTACATAGATACACATATATACATTATACATAATTGTATATATGTACATATATTATCATGCAACAAAGAGTGTTATGTTGAAGGAAGAGGAACCAATGGCTTGGTTTGGGACATTTCTGACTGAGCACAAAGTATACCAGAAAATTGCTTTATAGATGTTCCTCAACTTTCAATGGGTTACATCCTAATCAACCCATGGAGAGTTGAAACATCATAAATAGAGATTGCATTTGGCACATTTAACCTATAGAAGACCACAGCAAAGCAACGCAGGCATATAAGTTGTTTCCCTCAGGATCAGGTTGTTGTGATTCATGACTGCCGCCAACTATGTGCAGAGATGATCATACTATATCCTACTAACCCAGAAAAAGACTGAAATTCCAAGTAAAGGATGAGTGCTGCTTTGAGACAATTATAGCAATAATAATAATAACAAGAACAACAATAAAATAACCATACATGGAACCATCCATTAGTCAGAGACCTTTTATACTTGCCCTGCCTTTCTTCCTTTTCTTTCTTGTGTAATATATCTGTTTGCTTGCTTTCCAAAGTATCCAGGAATAGGCCTAATGGGGGCTGCTCTGCATATGTGAATGTTTGAGAATCCCACATTACAGAGGAGACTACCAACTTGCAACTTAAGAGGACTCCAACTACAGAGAAGGATGACAAGTAGAATGGTGTTTATAAAACACCGGCAAAAATATTTATGTGTTTTCCTTTTTTGTTTTAAACTTTCTGCAATAAGACCATATTCCCCCATGGGTCAAAGGCAGATATCTACCTGTGGTGTTGAGGGGGGAAAATGACAATGGGTAGGGTAAGGACCATGGGAGAGGAAATTCAAAGAGAAAGAAGTTAATATTCCACTTCTGACATTCAACATTGGACTCCACAATATGCTTAAAATTCAGGCATTGTGAAGAGAAAAGAACACCCTAAATGCCATCCTGAAGTGAAAATAAAGAAAAGTCACTTTCTTCACGTCACCACAAGCATGTCTTAAAAATCGTATTCATTATTATAATAACACACAGAATGATTTAAAATACAAAGTTAAAAAATGGATAGAAAATGGTATATTAACTATGATAACAGTACTATAAAATTTCAAACCAGGGCATTAAAAATAACATTGAAAAGATTAAAAGAAAATGTACAAAGATACTGACAACTGCCTTTGGATAGTTGAAAAGCCAGTGTTCATTTATTTCTCCTTTCAACTTTTCTGTATTTTACAAGCGATTTCTTTCCTACAATGAATATATGTTTTCTCATATGAATGGGTAAAATAAATGTCTGCCAGAAAAGCTCAGGACCAATGAAAATACAAATCAAATCAATTTTTTTCTCAGCAGGTGTGCTCTGGATCAGTAGATCTCAACCTAGGATCCCGGGTAAAACCACCGGGAAGCTCTTAACATAAACACCCAGACCAATTCCAGAGCTTCTAATCCAGGTGAGTAGAGTCTCAGCTCAGACAGGAGAATTTTGAAAGTGTCCTCTGGGTTTCTGATGTGTAACCATCAAGGAGAACTCATTATGCTTGAGTGAGAAGAGAAAGTGTCAATAAGTTTCAACAAGTTGAGTTTATTTGGGCAGATTCAAATAGCATTTTGCTGGAGTTTCTTAGATAATATTTATGACCAGAGTTCCAGCTCTCTTTGTCTGGAGGGCAGAGTCTGGTCCTGGCTGCTTTCTTCTTAGCCCAGATCTCAAGCATGAACACATATCAGAATAAGGTAGAATATTCAGACAGCTCCAATTCAGTAGACTTGGGTAGAGCTCAGGAGTCCCAATTGGCTTGGCCCCAATCCAGTAGATGTGAAGTAGGGCTCAAGAATCTACGTTTCTATCAAGGTCCCTGCTGATACCAGTGCTGGAGGTCCAGGGCCCATACTGGAATAACTGCTATCTAGAGCATCAGGATTATAAGGGATTTGAACTCGGGGGCTTGTGCTTTCCAGTCAGGTGTTCTATCACTTGAATCATGCCTCCAGCCTTTTTTGCAGCCATTAGTTTAAGCAGGATCTCATACTGATGCTGAAGCTAACCTAGATGTCAATCATCCTGTTTGTGCTTCCCACATAGCTGGGATGCCAGGTACATGCCAGCACATTCAGCTTTCTATTGCAGCAGATGGAGTCTTCTGAACTTTTGGCTCAGTTGTCATTGACCCATAATCCTCCTCATCTCTGCCTCTTATAGAGATGCTAGGAGGATGAGACACCCAAGCCTACCAGGATCATGAGAACTTTCCCTTTGACACTGGAACACATTACTTCACTCCTCAGGGGATCCAGCTTCCCGTAGGAAACACTCTTTTATTAATTTTTGACTTGTCTATGGATTTGCAAATAGCAAAGGCTCTGCTTTCTGTTCCATCATTTTCAGTATTGATTTGTTTATAAAAAATGTATTTGTAAGCAGCACAAAAATAAAACAGTTTTAGGGCCTTTCATTTGCTCAGCTGGCCTGCAAACAGAAGATGCTCTACCAGTTGAGCCATACCTCCAAGCCCTGCTTTTGGCAGGTTGTTTTGAAGGTATAGTCTTGGAAACTTTTCTGCCAGATCTGGTTTGGAACCTCACTCTTCCAGGTGTCAGTCTCATGAGTCTCTAGGATTACATACAGGGGCTGCAAGTGCCAGGCTAAGAAATATTCTTGTGGTCATCACCTATAGGTACACAGAACTGTCCGTAAAGAGCTACTCCCCAAACCCAAAATCACATGACAACGGCCCGTGTACCCTGGTGCCTAGAAAGATGCATCCTTTTCAGGGTTGTGGAAGGGCTTGTGGAAGTTTCTCTACTGATGGAAGAAGAGAGGGGTATCCTTCTTCTGTAACAAATGGGTGGGTATCTGCCTCACCCAATCACAGAAGAGTAAGAAGAGGAAGTAGCAATTCAGAACCCTCATAAATTTGGATCTCATTAATTCAGAACCTGTGATACATCCTGCAGAACTTGGGCTGGTTTATTTTTGTGCTTCTTATAAATAACAATTTTTGATAAACAAATCAATACTGAAGACGATGGGACATAACGCAGAGCCTGTGCTACTTACAAATTATTCTTATCTGTCAGCCAGAACAAGGTCCCTTAGGACTAAGCACTGCTCTAGTGCTTTGGCGCTTGTTTAAAAGGGAACTGGAATTTTCAGATCAGCTACCGTAAGACAGTGCTTGTACGGTTATGGCTTAGTTGGGTTTTTTCCTTTCTTTTTTGTTGACATATAGAAATTGACATTTTACAGTATTTTGCAGTTTATAGATGCTGCTTGCCAACACTATTTACTTAATGTTTTAATCAATACTATCTGGCAAGTTGTTTATTGTTTGTATCTTCTAGTTTATTGGTGGAAAAACTGAGTCCAAAGGGCTAAGGTTGGTAGAGGAGTGAGCTAGCACTCACATGTCCTCTGACTCCAAATACCATGGTCCTTACATTGTTTACATTTGCACTTCATTGAGTTCACATTCTCCTCACAAGAACCTGACCAAAAATGATCAGTTTCCAAGTTCACAGAGCTAGATAATGGTTTGTCCTAGATATGCATGCAAGTTTAGCTGAAAATCCAAAATCATATTTTCTCAAGGATTGCATCTATGACCTGACAAATGTGCAATGACTCTTCTCCAAGAGTGTTCCTAGGACATGTAGTGTAAGTGTTAGGTTAGGAGAGTTCAACTTAGTACCATTCAAGTTCAGGAGCTCATTCCTATAATCCTAACTACTCAAGAGACTGAGATCTGAGGATCATGATTTGAAGCCAGCCCAGGCAGGAAAGTCCACCAAAAAGCTGGAAGTGGAGCTGTGGTTCAAGCAGCAGAGAACCAGCCTCAAGTGAAAAAGCTAAGGGACAATTCTCAGGCCTTGAATGTAAGCCATAAGAATGGCACCCATACATACATATACACATATACACACAGAGATAGAGAAACATTGAGAGAAAGAGAGAGACAGAGAGAATATATATGTATATATATATATGTGTATATGTATATAGATATGTGTGTGTATATATAGATAGATAGATAGATATAAATACATATGAGAGAGAGACAGAAAGAGAGAGAGTAGAGGTGGGGAAAGAAAGAAATAGGATAATGAGGCAGGACCCAGAGTACTAGATGGAAATAAAGAATATTCTGTGGTCAAACACTTCATAAAATACAGAGTAAAAATAAAAAGGACTTCTCAAAGGCATTGAACATTAAATTCTCTATGGCGCCTTTATATTTTCCAAAGCCATCCCTAAGGACTTATTTTGAGAAGTTTCCCAGGAAGCTGAGGCCAATAATGCACACAACTTTTGTTTGAGTTGAGGTCCTCTCTTGAGCATTCTCCTGACTCCCCTGGGTGGCACAATGTTGGTAGACTCCAGGTTAGAATTTGTGATCTACTGGGACAGTGGTAAGGTCTGATAATTCTCTGGTCTGACAAGTTCTCTGGTGATACAGCAGGTGACCTTTGTTCCAAGGACTACATTTCATGACCACTATGATAGAAGAAGTGGCAGGTCAGTCTTCAGCTGGACCCGAGACCAAGGGCTAGAATGATTTACTTTCTCCATACTTTCCAAAGTTTTAACATAAACAAGAACATCATGAAGGAAAGAAGTTCTAGTAAAAATGGAGCCCCGTGAAGGAAGGTGAGGAGTTAATGTCTCTTCTGTGTCTTGGTGGTGTGTAGATTGGTGGATTGATGACATGTACAAAAACAATGTGTATCACCAAGTTCATTATCTGTAATGTAAGAAGCGTGCCTTACTCTGCCCTGTAGTAGCTTCTGAGCCTCTTCTGGCTATTAGTCCCAGAATACATGCCTAACCCAATAACAATCGTATTGCAGCAGAGTTCTAGGTAGAAGGAAGCAAGAGCTTTATGAAGCACCCCAGTAGCATAAGCAATACCTATGTCACTGCACTGCCAAACCATGTCCCCATCAGCAGCAAGAGTGACTTGAGGGTTCTAAGAAAATCCAACACCACCTGCCACACACATCTGTGGGAAGCAGCAAGCAAATGACAACTCTGGTTATAACACTGCATCCATAGTTCCTATAGAGGACTGTTCATTGACACTCCTCTACAAAGCAATGAAAAGTTTAATCTAACTCAGTCTTTTCCCAGTTTGCCTTGACCTCCTGCAGAAATTCCATGCCTTCTCAAATCTCAGTAGAAGCCCTAATTCAGAAGGACAAGACCAAGCAAGGACAGTACCCAGGGACCAAATGTCCCCAGGAAGGAAGAGATTAAAGAGGAGGTCTGAGGCTGAGCTTCCTGAGTTAGCCAGTGCTGCTGGCTCTGATTAGAAGAGACCAGAGGGAATGCCTCTCCATAAAGAGTTGCTGCAAAATTTGGGGGGATAATCCAGACACTATCCAAATGATGATTCCTGTAAAACTCAACAACATTTTGCATCTATGAGATTAGAGCAACAACTATGGGAAGGAAAGAAAAATCAATCAGGATTGTTTGCCTGGAGTCACAGATCTGGATGATGGAATGGATATAGAGGGGAATTGGGGAAATAGAGTTTAAAAAGAAGTGCACTGAACAGTCAGTGGTGTATGACAAAGAGATAAACTCCACGTGAGAAAAGACAGGATGCAACAGCTAATGCTAGGACTCACAATGAACTGAAAATAAGATTCCCAGAGGAAAAAATAGAAGAAGTAACTCCAAAGCCATAATTTATAATATTTAATGCATATTATATGAAATTTGGAAAACTGAGGGGAGGAGGTGGGTAGGGAGGGATGAGCGAGAATGATGAAATGGTTTGATACCAAACAGGATACATTGTATTTAAAAACAGATTTGGTGAATTGTAACCCCTCTGTACAACTACTTAAAGACAATAAAACATATAATTTAAAAAATGTTAGGGCTGGGAAGGTGGCTCAGTGGTAGAGTGCTTGCCTTGCATGCGTGAGGCCCTCGGTTTGATTCCTCAGCACCACATAAGCAAAAAGAAAAAAGCCGGAAGTGGCGCTGTGGCTCAAGTGGTAGAAAGCTAACCTTGAGATGAAGAGCTGAAGGACAGCGCCCAGGCCCAGAGTTCAAACCCCACGACCGGACCGCCCTCCCCCAAAAAATGTTATCAGTTTTATTTTTCTGAGCAGATTAAAGACTTTAGTCTTTAAATCTTTAAAGAAAAAAAATCAAACATCAGATTATTTATCAGACAAGACCAGCATCTTAAAATATCCTAATAAAATCTCAGTTAAAAATAAAAGAAAGTTAGGTAACATAAAACATGAAGTCTGGGGCTGGGAAGGTGGCTCAGTGGTAGAGCACTTGCCTTGCATGCCTGAGACCCTGGGTTTGATTTCTGAGCACCACATAAGCAAAAAAAAAAAAGCCGGAAGTGGCACTGTGGCTCAAGTGGTAGAGCGCTAGCCTTGAGCTGAAGAGCTGAGGGACAGCGCCCAGGCCCAGAGTTCAGGCCCCACGACTGGACCCAAAGAAAAAAATGAAGTCTATGGTAAGTAGAGTGATTTTTAGGAGTTTTGAGACTTCCAGGGATGTGCGACAACATACTTGTTGGAAGCCATTCTTATCTAGAACTCAGCTGACATGTTTCGAAACTCCCTGTGCATTAAATTCTCAAATACAATGAGAAAACAATTTAGTAGGGTTGTCAAGGGAGTTAAATGAGTTAAATATGCAATTCATACTATACAGCATTTAAAACAGTACTGTAGTACTATTTACACATTTGATTACTGTGTGTAATGAAGCATTCCTGTCAATTCAGTTATGATTAGAAGCATCAAATAGGAGAATCAAAGTCTAGGCATAAGCAAAAAAGCGAGACCCTACTTTAATAGAGCAAAATAAAAGACTTGGAAGCTTGGCTCAGAGGTAAAGCTCCTGCCAGGCAAGCACACTACCCTGGGTTCAAACATTAGTACTGCCAAAAGAAAACTGAAATTTGCTAATATGTTGATCTTATTCCTCTAGCTCAAAAAAAAAATCATTGGAAATATTGAAAAGAAGGAAGAATGGAAAAACTTCAGAAAGTGTACAAGCTTTCCGTACAGACGGGTAGAAGAATTTGGAACAATATGCATGTCACAAATATCACAAAACACGTATACAGAGCCTGATTAAAAGAAGAATGGGGACATAAACACAAGAACTTGAAATTCTAAAAACTGTTAGAAAGCATCATAGCAGAATGTGGATGAGCTGAGAGTGAGAACTTATTTTTGAAGACTTGAAGATACAAAGTCGAGATGAAATGATAAGAAAATCTTAAATATGTGGAACATCAAAAGCCTTCATAAACCCTTATAAGTCAAACATTAGAAAATGTATTCATATTAATATCCATGCACATAACTAACTTCTAATGTATTAAAAACAATGAAAAAAAACAGAGTAGGAAGGGGGACGAAGGCAGGAAACCAATAGGCAGCTCACAGAGGAAAAAAATCCATTGGGCCAATACACACAAAATAGTGTTCAGTTTCAAAAGCAACTAGGGGAATGCAAATTAAAACCATAATGAGGTGTCATCTCACAACCAGTAGACTGGCAAAAATTTAAATGCCTGAGACTACTGGCATGGATAAGCAGGAACTAGATCTCCTCCCCCTCCTGATAGGAGGGCAAATTGGTATTGTTGCTTTGGAAAGAACCTGGGCAATGGCAGATACGTTTGGTCAGGACAATTCTCTTTAGGAATATACCCTAGAAAAACCGTTCCTACACACCTAGAGAGCTACACACAAGCAAATCCATACACAGCAGTGTCTCTAATAGAGACAAAACAGAGAAAAAATTCTGCTCATCCAGAAAAAAACCAATATACCCTCATGCACATATGTAATTTCATCTTAGAATTGTGCAAATGAAATGTAATGAAATGAATCCAGCCATAGCCCTAAATACCAATATGGATGATTCTCAGCTCTAATGTTTAGCCTACAAAACAAACTGAAGAAAAACAGGATGGTACAATATAGAGGGAGTTCTAAAATATGCTATATAATATTCAGTTTTGTTTAAGGACAGCTGAGTATGTAATATTATGCAACCATAAAGGTACTCAGCAAAATGGTATGCATAGATTTCAAGACAACAGATACTTCTGCAGGTAAGTATGGGAGCATAATTGCAAAGGGCTATGCAAGGAACTTTTTTGTTTTATTCCCTATTCTGGATAGCAGGAGGCATGTTTGACTGGTACTTAATTATTTATTTTGTTTGTAAAGTGAATGGAGAGATAGTTATAAGAAAATGATAGATGCCACATGGATAGGTAGATTATAGACAGATAACAGGTAGGTAGATAGAAGATAGATGGAAAAACTGATAGAATGATCAGTTACATTTGGTTAAGTAAGTGCTACTCAGGGAATTTACTCATTGTCAAGTTGTTCTTCAAGCATAAAGGCACAACACATCTCTCCTTTTAAGAAGAATGGAGCCAGGTGCTGATGTCTCACATCTATAATCCTAGCTATGCTCAGGAGACTGAGATCTGAGGATCTTGGTTCAAAGTCAGCCCAGGCAGACAAATCTGAGAGACTCTTATCTCCAAATAACCAGCAAAATGCTGGCAGTGTCTCAAGTATAGCACCAGCTTTGCACACAGAAGCCCAGCAAGAGAGGCCTTGAGTTTAAGCCTCAGAACCCATACATGTGTGTACATGCCCATGCACACACCAAGAAAAATAACCTTTGGGACTAAAACACCCACAAGTCCCTGCTGTGAAGGAGCTGCTGTCGATGTTCGCCAAGAAGGAGAACTACAGAATTTCTACAACCACAATTATTTTATTCCTAATTTCCAGCAGTACACAAATCCCGCCCCCCCAAAAAAATCAGGGGGAAAAAAAACCTGATAAATTAGGTTACACATTACAAAACTTTTAAGGCATTCCCTTTATGGACAGAAAGAATGATATGTGATACTGGAGCAGCTATGGAAAAGCTGGTATGCAAATGGCAATCAAAGATCAGTCAAAGGGTGAGAGAGCCCAAAGAGCTTAGGGATTCAAAGACCATTGTATCTTTTGAGCCTGCTTGCAAAGCAGGATGTGCCCTTGGAACAGGGGCAGGCTGGCCTTTGAGAAACAGAAGAGGAGCGAGCTTTGACACCTCAAATCAGGTGGAAATTTTATGGAAAATTACATTCCAGACAACAGGCAGAACACATACTAAATCCCAGGGGCAGGTTTTCATTCCATGGCACCGAAGGTTTCCCCCTTCGCTCAATCATATCCATTATAAAAAGATACAAACGATAATAAAAAGTTGTAAAACATGCAGAAAAATCTAAGAACAAACAATTCCTCCCAAACCATATCCACTCCCCCCAAAAAACTAAAACTTTTTTGAACACCAACAAAATATGAATACTTAAATCAATGAGACAAAAATCTACGAATTCAGAGATCCTACAGAACTATGAAAAAAAGAATGACACTGAACAGCACATGATATGGGAAGGTTTCCAAGCCTGCAAAGTTTAATAACAACAACAACAACAATAATAAATGCTTTGGTATGGTTTCTTTTTTAAGAAATAATGATAGAAATTCACAGAAAGAATACTTATAAATGCATAGCAAGTAAGATGATTTATCCAAATGATCATTTTTCTGGAAAAAAAATCTTGTGTTTAAATCTTGAAATTAACTTTTTTTTCTCTTTCTAGGAGAGGGATTGGAATAAAGGATCTTTACCTTTGTTATTATTTTTTATTTTGATTATTGTTTGAGCTTTCTGAACATGTTTTTGTGTTGTGGTGTGCTTATTTTTCTCAATATTTAGTTTGAGACTATGAGGCCGGGTCATGGGCCATTTTTATTCTTTGTTTTCTTTTTTTTGTTGTTGTTGTTGGTCGTGGGGCTTGAACTCTGGGCCTGAGCACTGTCCCTCAGCTCTTCAGCTCAAGGCTAGTGCTCTACCAGTTGAGCTACAGCGCCACTTCCGGTTTTCTGGTGGTTTATTGGAGATAGGAGTCTCACGGTCTCTCCTGCCCGGGCTGGCTTTGAACCTCGATCCTCAGATCTCAGCCTCCTGAGTAGCTAGGATTACAGGCGTGAGCCACCGGCACCCGACTGTGGGCCATATTTTTTGTTTTCCTGTTGGTACTTCTCTATATCACTTAAAAAAAAAAAACTAATGAAAGTTATTTTATAAGAAGAAATACAGGGCCAGGGAGCAAGCAGGGCCACTTTCCTTCATATAAATGACAAGGTCTTATCAAACACATATCCTAAGACCCACCTCAGAAGAGGGCAGTGAGAATTAAATCCCCAGAGCTGTGTCAAGTGCTTCCTCAAATACTTGGTACCAATAACCTCTCAGAACATGACAGCTGCCCTTGCATGGAGCCTTGTGTTTCCTTCTTCCCAGGGAAGAGACAGGAGTGGGGGCTCTCAGTCTGTATGTGCCCCCACACTGGTCACAGGCCTGAAAGAGCCATAGTTAGAAGATGTTACAGAGCCTAGCATTATGTTCTGGCCTGAGGGCTCTTTCCCCTGGAGAGACCTGACAGCTCCTTCTAGTTCTCAGTACCTACAACCCAGCTGTTCAATGTGAAGGGAGCCAGGAGCCAAGAGATCTGTGCTTCTACACCTAGCCCTTTTGGCTGAGAAAATTAGGGAATTTCCTAACTTGCTCTATCCAGGTAAACTGAAGCAGACCTGGTCTAACTGTACAATGCACTGACAAGGACTGTTTAAAGATCACTGGCAAGTAACAACTAGGAATGCATTCATTGTTCAGGTGTCACCTCTGTTGCTTGCTCATACAATCCAAGGCAGATCACAGGTAGTGCTTGTGAAGTTTGTAGCACTATGGTCAAGATCTACCCTCTACAGTCTTTCTTCTGTCTAGGCTGTAGCCTGGGGAGCTAATGAGGATTGTTTCCAGATGCCAGGCTACTTGGGGAAGGTGAAGTTTCCATAACTGTAAGGCTTCAGAATCCTATTATCCTAGCTTGCCTGAATGGTTGGGGAAGCCATAGGAGAAAACATACATCTAGAGGGCTTAGTGGGGGCATTCTTCAGCTCATAGGGGCAGACACTTTCAGACGTTACATCATTGACTTTCAATTCACCCTTCTGAAAGCAAAGGTTCTCACTAGATGCAGAAGCATGAAGAACTCAGGCAGAGTACGGTAGGGGCCAAGAACCCAGGATACGGTTTAATAATCACTCAAGGAGGAACTTTCCCTCAGAAAGTAATTTACAGCCTGTCCTTTTCATATTCAAATACATGTTCCTCAGGTCAGTTTTGTTGGTAAAGATTTCTTTTTAACATCCTGGTACTTTGAGTTTGAAGCCCAAACCAAATAAACAAAGAACAAACATTTTCTGCAGATATTTTCATCTGTAGCCAAGGGCAAAGAAGGGGCAGAGTCAAGGGTAAACTCTAGGTTAGCCTCATCTACCAAACCTGGGGAGCTTCACAGGGGTCTTTGGCATATTGTATAGGCTTAGGCTTAAGATTTGCTTTATTGGAGTTAAAGAAAGCATTATATAAAGCAGAAAAAACCCGGAAGTGGTGTTGTGGATCAAGTGATAGGGGCTAACCTTGAGCTGAAGAGCTGAGGGACAGAGTCCAGGCCCAGAGTTCAGCCACCACGACTGACAAGAAAAAAGGAAGGAAGGAAGGAAGGAAGGAAGGAAGGAAGGAAAGAAGGAAGGAAGGAAGGAAGGCAGGCAGACAGACAGGCAGGCAGGCAGACAAAAAGAAAGAAAGAAAGAAAGAAAGAAAGAAAGAAAGAAAGAAAGAAAGAAAGAAAGAAAGAAAGAAAGAAAGAAAGAAAGAAAGAAAGAAAGAAAGAAAGAAAGAAAGGAAGCAAGCAAGAAAGAAAGGAAGCAAGCAAGCAAGCAAGCATTATATAGTTTAAAAGTAACTTTGAAAACCATTCCTTCTGGGTATTGTAATTATATACCCAGAGTATGAGAGAGGATGGCTTGTAGATGAAGCTGGTGTTAGCCTTTAGAGATTTTAGGCCTCATGGTAGAATCATCAGATGCAATACCTAAAGGAGTGTTTGAGATCACTTTATGTAACCTCTGTATTTATCAGTGAGAAAAGTGGGGGCTAGGAAGGAAGAGCCAGTAGTCCAAGGTCATGAAGGACTGACTGCTGGACTCTTGAGTTCCCAGATCATAGCTTCCACCAGTATATCACACAGCCCACAGCCTAGCCTGAGTTGGAGGAAATGACATTGAAGTTGATTTCTATTCCCAAGGATCCCAGTATGCCATTTATTTTTTTTTCTCCAGATATGCTGGCTGCAATCCCCTTGGAAAGATGCCAGTCGAACCAAATCCTTGCTTCTGCCTACAATCAGCATATCAGTGCTGTCTCATTGTTGTAAGCAGGACACCGGCCAACAGAATTCCCAAAGAAGACAGGGGCAGAAGAGGCAGGGGATGCAGGCGCTCACAGTAAGAAGGGGCAACTGCTGTTTTGCTCAAAACATCTTCCAATGTTAGGGTTCTATTAAGAAACAAGTGTCTCGATCAGGTACCTTTGTTTATCACCCACAGGTATACAATGCTTGTCCTCAGGGAGAATGAGATCTGTTTTCTCTCTGTATCTTGACCTCTTTAAAAACACTGAGCTTCCTACAAGTGTATCTAAATCAATGGGGTTTCATGCAATGATCCTGAGGAACAGTCACTATCACACACACAGAGTGACCACATGCCTTAGGGCAACAATTGCTTTTGATCATCTAGAGGAAAATACTAATGCTTTCTCTATTTTGCAGATGAATACACAGTCTCAGAGAGGTTAAATAATTATCAAAAGTCACAGAATAATGAATCTGTGATTTAGGATATTTCTCAACCTGCCCCCATCTCCCCCCATACACCCCATCTGTCTATGCTAGGGGTTCTTGCCATTCTACCATGCTCCCAGGAAAGATAATTCTGGGGTCCCAAATGACTTCAGACACATTTCAGTAACACAGAGGATAAGAATACAGGTTCCAGCAAATTAGTCTGACTCTGATAGCAACTGAGTGACTCTGGACCAACGGTTCCTTCCTTCCTTTCTTCCTTCCTTCCTTCCTTCCTTACTTCCTTCCTTCCTTCCTTCCTTCCTTCCTTCCTTCCCTTCCCTTCCCTTCCCTCCTTTCTTTCTTTCTTTCTTTCTTTCTTTCTTTCTTTCTTTCTTTCTTTCTTTCTTTCTTTCTTTCTTTCTTTCTTTCTTTCTTTCTTTCTTTCTTTCTTTCCCTCTCTTTCTTTCTTTCTTCTTTCTTTACTTGGGGTTAAACAGGGCACATGTTTGCTAGGAAAGTACTCTACCACTTGAGTCATACACCCCAACCCTTTTGCTTTAGTTTATTTTTCAGATGGGGTCTCAGAGTAACTTTGCCTAGGCTGGGCTTGAAATGTAATCCTCACTCTTCTGCCTCCTGAGTAGCTGGGACCACAGGCATATGACACCATAACTGGCCCACTTATTTACCATAGTTGTGCTGATGGCTTTACTGTATCCTGGTTTATAATCTTTTGGGTAAATGCCTAGGAGTGGAATTGCTGGATCATAGAGTAGGTCTATATTTAAATTTTTTGAGGGAGCCTCCACACTGCTTTCCAGAGTGGTTGAGCAAATTTGCATTCCCACCAACAGTATATTAGAATTCTTTTTGGTTGCATCCTCTCTAGTATCAGTTATTGTTTGTTTTCTTGATAATGGCCATTCTAACTGGGGCGAGGTAAAGATTCAGCTATTCTTATCTGAGTATCACCTAAGGCACAGAGCACCTTCAACTTATTTATAAGTAGTTATTATTATTGTTATTACTACTACCCAAGTAGTAGTAATTACTACCCAAGCTGAATATTTGACCCTACTGCAGGAAGAAAGAAGAGTCTTAAATTTAAAATCATTCAAAACTCCAGGAAAGTCTCACCTCTATCTACTATTTATATCAGAATGCCCATGCTCAAGGCTAAGAGGCTCAAGCCAGAAAGAGCATACTGTCCTTTGGTGGTCTAGACAGCTCTCTAACATTCTTTTGGATGTGGTTTGGGAAAAGCAAGCTGGCTAAGAGATTAGGAGAAAACTCTCAAGCCAGCTCCTCACATATCAGGAATGGAAGGGTCCATCTCCTATTTGTCTGCCCCAGCTTCTTTATTTTTTTTGATTCATTCAAATATTTATTGAGCAGCTATGGGATACAAAGTGGACTAAGGCATGGTCAAATTGATGGAGCACATGCACAAAGAAAGCAGTATGCAAGGATTACTCAATCACAGCAGCAGTACCAAGAGTGCGTTTGGAAACCAAGATTGCTTCCAGCCTGGAGGAGGTATGGGTGGCAAATCAGGAAAGGGGATTGAGATTAAGATAGAAGACTTCAGTCTGGATTGTTGATGATAGTCAGTATGGACTCTATCTGTTTCTCCTTTTCCTCTTTCCCCATCTTTGGGCTTTAATTTGCCAGTAGTGCCCAGGGCTGTTCAAAGTGCTTTTTCTATACTTGTTTGCATTTTTGCTTTAATGTCTTCTACTGAACTAGGTCCTTTTGGTGTTTTAGGAGTTTTTTCCTGTTTTTTGAAGGATTCTTGACCTTTTGATTGTGGTGTCGCTGGTTTTGAGTCTTTTCTGTTCTGGTTTGATTTTTCTGAGGCTGTCAGCTCATGACTGGGAAAATCTTATGTTTGTGTGTTGAGCCCTGTCCTTGGTTGGTTCTGAGAACAGAACTTGGTTTAGAAGTGCCTGTGGTCTTGTACCATATCATTCAAGTGTTATCACTGTCTGGTGGTTATTTACTGAATATAAGTATTTAATGAATATAGTTCTTTGGAAAACTGAGTCACATGAGAGTCTTGTAGTTCAATTAACTCAATCTGGAGAGGGTAAAGGACTCAAAGGGTTTTTCTTTCTTGCTATTGTTTCTAACAAGTTTATAAGATGATTTTTTGTTGCTTTGTATGCCCCCTCCCCCATGGTATAATCCCTGTTTTCATTGTATTTGATATTGGTATAATTTGGGGAGGGGAAGGGAAAAAACAAATTGTTTAAATAGGGATACAGGTGGACCCATTGCAACAATGAGATGTACAAGTCGTTATGTTGAAAACGAACTTTACAACTTTGGTGCGGGGGTCGGGGGGAGGATTGGGTGGGGGGTGAGGGGAGGATGGGAAGGGATGGTATGTGGAAACAAAGGAGGAGGCTACAATGCTTGATAAGAAATGTACTCATTATCTTGCCCATGTAATTGTAACCCCTCTGTACAGTATTTTCACAATAAAAAAAGAAAAAGAAAAACAAACTTTAGAACTTTGGCGTGGGGGAGGGGCAGGAAGATGGGAGGGAAGGGATGGGAAGGGGAAACAATGGAGGAGGCAACAATGCTTGATAAGAAATGTACTCATTACCTTGCTCATGTAATTGTAACTCTCTGTATGGTATTTTCACAATAAAAAAAACTAATTAATAAAAAAAGAAACTATAAGCACTCTACGGATGCTGCTGATCAGCTTCTGCCCAAGGGCCTCACATATTCTGAAACACTTAGAAGGCCTGAGTAGGAAAAAATTACCAATAGTGTTGGGGAGCAGTCACATGACACATGGGAAGGGTTCTTAATGCTGGTGCCACACTGACTGTCTGGATTCAAGTCTTTGCTTGTGGTGTGTGTGTGTGTGTGTGTGTGTGTGTGTGTGTGTGTGTGTGTGTGTGTGTGTGTGTGTGTGTGTGTGTGTGTATGTGTGTGTGTGCGCACGCTCATGCGCGTGCGCCAGTCCTGGGGCTTGAATTCAGGGCATAGGTGCTGTCTCAAGGCTAGCACTCTGCCACTTGAGCCCTAACTCTACTTCTGGCTTTTTGGTGGTTAATTGAAATAAGAATCTCATGGACTTTCTTGCTGGGTCTGGCTTTGAACTGTGATCCTCAGAGCTCAGCCTCCTGAGTAGCTAGGATTATAAGCATGAGCCACAAGTGCTTGACTTTGCTCTGCTTTTTATTAGCTGTGTGATTTGACATGCTTTACTGAAGCTCACAAATCTTTCTTGGGGAATACAGGAAAGAATAGAATGCATATGATTAGATGATTCAAGGGATTACATCAATATGTATATACAAAGAGTATATATAGAGAACTAAATATATCTGGAGTGTAGGAAATGGCTGGGTCTTACTAGGCATTGTATGATTCAGCCTCACTGAACCCAAAGTCTCTCAGAATCAAGAACCACGAGTCTTAAAAGACCCCTGAACACCTTGGTAATTGGGCTCTTTTCAATTCTTAGGGGTCATACACAGTTTGTAGGTCCTGAAACCCCCAATACTTCCTGCTCTGCAAGCACTTCAAATTTAGACTTGCCTGCCTTACACTATCCAGAGAGGTTGGAGCCATAAGAAAGGACCTCTCTCATTGACAGAGAATGTAGATTATTCCCTTCTAGTTGTCTTTCTGCTATTTTAGTAAAGATGTCCTTGCTTCTGCCATCACCTAACATCCATCTCCTTTCACGTTCTCAAGGACTTAGCTCGGCGAAGTATCCACCTCCTCCTCAATCATCAGTCTTCCTCCCAATGCCATGGACTCACTCACATTCAAACTTATCTAGATTCTCATGGCCTCCTTCCTCAGCTACTGCTTCTTTCTCTGCTGTACTATACCGTGACATTTATCAAGAGTTGCTCATGGTAACTTTGTCTACTTCACAGTTTGTTCTCAGTTCTTCCCTGATAGTCTTGCTTGTCCATCTGTCCATCTCTCCATTTGCTAGCCTAAGCTACCCTCAGAATGAATTCTAGTCCTCCCTAATTCAGCATGGCCATCTTCTTATTTGACTACGGTTGCTCAAATCCAAACACCAGATACCCCATGTTATATGATTCCAGTCATATGAATGATAAGATAAAGTTCTTTTGGAAGAGACTCCGAAAAAAAGAAAAGCTACTTGATAAGGACAGAAGTCAGCCTAGTGGGTACCATGCATTTAGACTAGAAAAGGAGATAAAAGATTCTGATGGAGTAATTAAAATATTCTCTCTATTTTTTTGAAATAATGGGATGGATAAAGTGGAAGGGATGAACGGATAATCAGATGGAAGTAGAAAGGGAGGGAGATAAGCAAGCTCTGCATTCAATACTTAAGATTAGTATGCTTAGTATTTATCTTATGTTTTAATGTAGATAAAAGCAGACAGCCTTAGGACCTCTAGTTCCACAAAATGCCCGTATTCAATTAATGTTTATAAACCACAGCCTATCAGAGCCACCAACATTCTCCTCCTCATTGAGAAACTGAGAAACCATTTCTGGCAAGAGTAAGTGAACTATAACAGACAGTGTTTGTCAGAGACAGGGTTAGTCTAAAGCAACTTACTTTCTACATTTAAGTCTAGGAAATGTGCTTTCCTTTATACAACATTACTCATAAAGATAGTGTTCACTATTGTCCTGTAAGTAAGACTCTTCCTAGAGGTTTAGAATGTGATGCTGAGAAAAGTGATACCAGGATAATGAATAGCCCAGCAACCTTCTTTCAGAAGAAAAAGAATGCCTCCTGGATACGGCTAGGGAGTGGATAAAGAACAAATTCCACGTGACAAATGTTGAGTAGAAAGGGCTCCGAGAAGAGGCATCAACTCTGCTTCTAATAGAGTTGTAGTAGCTGAGCCTGTGACTTGAGTGAAAAATGAGGGAAAGATGTTCTAAAAGAATGTGGACCGAACATGCCAGGAAGTGGAGGGTATTCATCTCAGCAGCTTTCCTGGAGACATTCATTCTACTAACAAACACGGCACAACAGTTGACAAGGAGTTTAAAAGGCTCAGAACTCCTTTTCACATAGTGACTTAAGTAAAAAGAATTATTTTCACGGAGGGATAAAGTCAGGCTAAATCTAAAAGACATGATAAGTCTCTAGGTTTAGAAGGCCTCTGTTCTACAGGGGAGGACCCAATATGGGTCAAATCTCATTTGTTTTATGGACTCCATGTTACAAAGTGTCATGTAATCGAAACTTTGAGAAAACAACTCCATAGTAGATGTGGTAATTATCCTCCTATGACACATAAGAACAATACAATTGTCCTTCTTTCAGATTACTTGTCTGAAAACCACACAGCTAGCCCTGCTAGTCCCGAGGATTTCAGCAATGCTTTTTCTACCTTCACGACTTTGGACAATTTAGTGGCATCAGTCTGCCATTAATCTGTCATTAGAAATAAAGATATACTCTACTGCAGGGAAGTGAAATTTACTGGGGGCCACAGAGAGCAGACCAAAAGAGGTCATGTTCATAAGGAGTGGGCTCGGAAATGTGGATACAGGATCAAGATTGAAGTTCAGTGGTACAAAGTGGGGGGGGGGGGGAGGGAAATAATGTGCTAAAGAACACTCAGGCCTGGACTTAAGCCACCACTAGGCAACCCTACAGGGAGCCAACTGGATCCATGTCCTACACTGACACTGGGAGACTTCCCATGACAAACATGTTTCATACCACTTGCTATGCAGCAAGGAGCAAATCGTACTGGTTAAGCCACGCTGCACCTAACATAGCACCTAGCCCTGAACGTGTACTCATGTATTATTTGTTGAAGCAATTATTTAACAAATGCAGGGTTGTTTGGTTCATATTCTAATTATTTGAGGCTCTGAGTCATGGAACACTCTTGCTAATCTACAAATTGGGAAGTGCCAAGTGGCCCACTAAACAGTCACAAGGCTCCTGCAATGGGATTAATATAGCTTCTAAACGGTTTTGCCTTCCAAGTATATACCTCTTCCTAAGTCATCCACAGTAAAGGCCTCATCTGTGTAGGTCCCTTTGGCGGTCAAGTCCATGGACACTGGATGGCAATAGGGCTCAGTGTTAGAGAGTATGCTTAGCATGCATAAGGCCCTAGATTCCATCTCCAGCACCACAGAAAATTAAAATAAATATAAAGATACTGTCCATGGACATAAACTAAGCCCAATATTCTTTTATTCATTCACCCAGTAAGTTACTATTTTCATAGTTTCTTTGTTTGATGGGAAAGAGAAACAAGTTTTAAAATTTCATTACCCCAAAACAAAAAAAAACAAAAACAAAACTTCAAGTCAGGTACAGGTGTTTCACACCTATAATCTCTAGCTACTTAAGAAGCTGAGATCTGTAGATAGCAGTGGTTTGAAGCCAGCCTGGGTAAGGAAGTTCCTGAGACTTTTATCTACAATTAACCAGAAAAAAAAGCCAGAAATAGAGGTGTGGCTTAAGTGGTATAGTGCCAGCCTTTAGTGAAAAAGCCAGTACTGAGACCCAGCACTAGCAAGTAAATACACACACACACACACACACACACACACACACACACACACACACACACACACACACACCACATACATACACACACAATTAAATTAATTTGTATTTAAAAGTAGATGAAAATACTGCAAAAAGTGAATCCTCCTAAGTCAATGAGCGGTTTTAAAACAGAAGAACAACACATTTGTAAACTAAGAAGCTAACAAAATCTAAAGTCTAGAAAAATATTAACTTAAGAAAGAGGCAAGATGTAATAAAGAAGAACTTGTACCACATGATGTATATTACAGCAAAACATTGTGGCACAAGTATAAGAATTGATAAATGGAACAAAATGGAAAACCTAGGAAAAAGCTTTGACAAACTGATGAAATAAGACTAGGATAAAGATTGTATTCAAGCAAGCAAAGAAGGATTAAAAAGGAGTACTGGTATCTACTTCAGAAAAGCAAGGGTCTTTGCACAATGTCTGCGAGTACAAACATTAAGAAGGTTGCATAGACAGTCCATGTACCCATTTGGAAGCCTCTGTGTAAATTCCTGGTTAAGGGTTAAGCTTGGGAAGTCTTTGTTTTGTGCCATGTGACTCTCCCTCACTTCCTTGGGATCACTGATTAATCAGGGCAAAATAACCAATGACACAAAAGAAACCCATCTAGGAAATGTGTTGAATCCGTCATTGTTTTGGTCTCTCAAGATGATAAACTCTAAGCTTCAAACACTCTCCCCTATGTAAAAATCATACAGAATTAGAGCTAGTGGCCTTGTCAAGATACCTCAAAGTCACATGCAGCCTATAAATGTAAACTCCTACAGTCTGGTCCAGAGAAAAGAGAGCTGATTCTGGGAAAAGCCACCCAGGGAGCCTTCCCTACCCATGGTCTCCCAGTGTCTGGGAGACCCAGCTGCTTCCACAGCTACAGAATGCATTGCCAAATACACCTCCTCTTATTTAAGGTATTTTGAGTGGGTCTGAGTGTCTTGCCAACAAACATATTCAGAGTGGAACATACTACATAAGTCAAAACATATCGCAGTTACAGCCCCGGATTTAACATGGAAAAAATAGGACTGTAAAAAAAAATGAAAGAAAATATTTGTGAAAATTTTTCTAATCGTGAGTAAGAAAGACATACTTAAGTATGGGAACCAAGGAGAAGGAAGCAATAAAAGGCTAACAGATCTGATTTTTTAGTCATTAGAAGAGCATATGTAAAAAAAATACCATGAGTACATAGGTCCATGGTATAGCAATGCTGTTCATGATACTTAAAGAGGAGAAACAAGCCAAGTGTCCACCAATGAACAAAGTGGTAAGTCAAATGTGGTACGTACATACAATGACATAGTATTCTGCCTTAGGAAGGAAGGAAATGTGGTATGTATATAAAATATATTCTACCTTAAAAATGAAGGAAATTCTGCCATATAGATGAACTTGAGGATTGCATAGTAAGTGAAATAAGCAAGACACACAAAAATAAACTACATTGATTTCTCCTGGATATCTAGAATAATCAATTCAAAGGGATAGGAAATAGAATAGTTGTCAAAGAGGTGGTGGAAAAGAGAAATAGGGAGTCGTTGCTTAATGCATAAAAAGTTTTGGTTTTGCAGATAAGAAGGTTCTAGAGATCTATTGTACAGCAATATAAAGATTATACTTAACACTACTAAACATTAGATACTAAATAATATTTAGATGGCAAATTTCATGCAAAGTACAATTTACCACAAAGAAAAATTGGGCAGCTAAATATTTAAAAAAAGTCGAATGAATAAGGAGAGATGAACTTCCTTGGGAAGGGAGATAAAAAAAAAAAAAAAGACCATGAACACAATCAGCCAATTCAGACAGGAAGAGCTTAAGTGGAAGAGTATCTCTTCAGGGCAATGTAGTGATAAATAATAACAATGTTAAAACATGCACATCCTTTGATATACCAATTCCACCCGTAGCAATCTATCCAAGGGAAATAATTACAGACTTAGTGGAGATTTATGCACCATGATTGTCATCATAGTATTATTTATCATAGTGTAAAACTAGATCAAGTTAAATTTGATCAATAGGGAAGTGGCTGCATAAATTTATGTTACATTCAAAGGGTGAGTGTCATGCTGTCATTTGATGGTGTTTTTTTTAGAATATTTCAGTGCCCGGGGAAACTTGCATAATCTCATATGAAGTAAACAAAATGTTTATTATTAATATTTAATAAAACTACATCTTTGTACAGGAATGAGGGAGTTACACATGGGGGTAGGGCAGGGAATATTCATTTCTTTCAAAGGGTTTATTAGGATGTTAAAATGAGGGCTTTCCTATGCTCTTCTGTGCTTCCTTATATTTCCTTCATGGGCAAGAATTTCTTTTTTTGGTGTGTATGTGTGTGTGTGTGTGTGTGTGTGTGTGTGTGTGTGTGTGTGTGTGTGTGTATTTGGTGTTGCTTCAGGGCTTGAAGTCGGGACCTGGTCACTGTGTGTGAGCTTATTTGATCAAGGCCAGCGCTCTGCAACCTGAGCCACAGCTCCACTTTTTAGTGGCTTTTTTTGGTGGAAAATTGGAGATAAGAGTCTAAAACAAGGAGGAGGTAACAATGCTTGAGATAATATACTCACTACCTTACTCATGTAGCTGTGACCCCTATGAACACTATTTTTACAATAAAAAAGTATTTAAAAAAAGAGTCTCATGGACTTTCCTACCCAGGTTGATTTCAAATATCAGTCCTCAGATCTCAGGCCCATGAGTAGCAAAGATTACAGGCCTGAGCCAGTGGCACCCAGCAATAATTCTTTTTATAATATGTATCTTGTCCCTTAGCTTTCTCACTCAAGGCTGGTGCTCTAACACTTGAGGCACAGCCTCACTTCTGGCTTTTTGGTAGTTAACTGGATGTAAGAATCTCACAGGTTTCCCTGCCTGGGCTAGCTTTGAACTGCTATCGTCAGATCTCAGCCTTCTAAACAGCTAGGATTACAGGCATAAGCCACAGGTGCCTGACTTTAGGGTATATTTGATGAGTGTGAATTATTAAGAAACTGAAGCAATTAAAGTTGTAACTAGACAATGATGATGGCTTCCTGTTTCTACTGCAGGCCTCCTCGCTGTGCTGCCTCCCTGCCTGCTTCGTGTGATGTTCATTTGTGGTAGAACAGCAGAAACACAAGGGTAGGAGGACTAGTGGAGTGGAGATCCGTGCTCAATTAGATTCTTTCCCACTCCTAAATTTCTCTAGTCTGCCAAAGCCAGAAAGGGCCTTCTTTATCTACAGTGCAATTCCCCACATAATTCCTAGAGGAAAGGAACAGTGCTGGTCACCCAGCAGAGACTTTGTTGAACCACAAATACTTTGGGTCTTTGATTCTAAGAGTAGGACTGGGATGCAGAACCTGTGCATCAACAGGACTGTGCAGTGGATAGCTCACCCATGAGGCCTTCTACCCAGATGTGGCATCAGAGCCTGCAGAGCCCAGCCAGATGGACATGGACCCCCACCCCCACCCCCAGATGTTAGCTGAAGAGAAGAGGCCTCCCGGTTTGCTTGCTTTATGTAGGAGGAATTAGCCATTAACACCCCCATCTCCTCGGTGTGAACTTTAACTAAGACATTTCTGCTGAAGTGGGTAGACGAAGCTATTTTGCTGTGACTGGGAGGAGAATAATTGTGCAGAATGTTGGCATCTGTTAAACAGCAGCTCTGGGAGCTGGCTTGATGTGAGATCGTCTGCAAGAGCCCCGAGGAGATGAACTGAATGAAGGCAGCTGCCTTCACATGAGCTGGTTTGGGCAGCTTGCATGCTGCTTCTCACTCATGTTAGAGGGGGTTTCTGGATTGGCACTTGAGGCTCTAAGCAATACAGGAGTAACACATCCACAGATAAGATGGAGAAGTGTTGTTGGTCTGCTCTTTGAGCCAACCCTGCAGCAAGCTCATGCTTCATTTTTTGGTCTTATCTTTGTACAGAAACTTCTCTGCAATGCCTCTCATGTTTCTCATGCCCACAGATCACCCGAGAATGTTACTAAAGAACCTCACTCCAGTTGGCCATTATGAAGAAAACTAACAATAACAGGTGCAGGGGTATATGGCCAAAAGGGACTGTTATTATACAGTTGATGGGAATGTAAACTCACTTAACCTCTCTAGAAAACAGTATGGAGGTTTCCAAAAAGACTAAACATAGAGCTTCTCTATGACCCAGCAATCCTACTCCTGAGCATTTATCTAATTGACCACAAACTAGGCCACAGTAAAGCCACCAGCACAGTCATGTTCATTGCAGCATTGTTTACTATAACTAAGATATAGAATCCACTCAGATGTCCCTCAATGGATGAATGGATCAAGAGAATGTGATATGTATATATATATATATATATATATATATATATATATATATATATATATGCAATGGAATTCTATGCTTCTAAAGAATGGCATTGCCCTGTTCTTAAAGAAATAAAAAGACTTAGAAAAAATTATATTAAGCAAAGTCAGACCCAAAGAAACAGGTTACAAGGTTTCCTTCATTCATAATAATTAGAATGTGCCTATGAATCTACAAGTAAACCCAATGGATAGTAAAAGACAAAAATTGTAATTGGACATGATCAATTAAACAGGACTCTAAACATTCACACAATGAGACCAAAGGAGAATATTCTTAGGAGAAGATCACAAGGGTTCAGTAGATATGATCATATAAAATGATGCTTATCACAATGAACTCCAAGAAATGGAAACAAGAGGTTTTATATTTTACTTTGTTTTCCCTTTTGTTGTTGTATGTAAGTTTATCTGATTTGGGGAGGGAAAGTGGAAGCACAAAAATGGTAGGATAAAGGGGAAACTAATTCAGCAGTGATACTCACTAAGCACTATTTGGAAATGAATTATACAACTTGGGAGAGGAATTGGGAGGGAAAATCTAGGAGAAAATGAGGAAGGAGGTGACACTGTTCAAAAGGAAATGTACTCAATGCCTGACCTATGCAACTGTAACCCCTCACCTTTACAATAAAAAATAAAAAAAAATAAAAACTCTTCTTAACACTGAAAAAAAGTAAAAAGTTCTGGGCAAAAAAGAAAAACAAAAGAACAGATTCATGTGCATATTTAACAGTCACGAAGCCAATGATGATGGGAATGTAAAGGAATGTGGGGTTATCATTATCCATTAGCCCTCTTGTTCTACCCAGAAGACCCATCAGCTGAGTCTGACTCCTATTGACTGTACATCCTGGTCTTCCTTTCCAGCCAGCTGCTAGTGGGGGGAGGGGAGGGAAATAGGAGATGATTGGAGAATAGCGTATTTCATCTTTATCTTTCTTTGGGCACTTCTAATCAGGATCTGGTAACATAGTGTCCTCATCCGGATTCCACCAGGCTTTGAGGTGATAAAAGTTTCCTACTATTACTAGTTCTAGGTGCCACAACATCCAATATTTGTTTCCATAATTTTTCCTTTTTGTCTTCTTTCCCTTCCTCCCTTCTTTGAGGCTATTTTGTACTCTCTCTCTCTCTCTCTCTCTCTCTCTCTCTCTCTCTCTCTCACACACACACACACACACACACACACACACACACACACACACACACACACACACACACACACACTTTCTTTTACTTCTCCCTTCCTCCTCACCTTCTTTTCCTTCTTCTTTTGTGTTACTAGGGAATGAACTCAGGGCCTTGTACATTCAATGCAAGTTTTTTTTTCCATCCATAATCTTTTGAACCAACTAAATTGACTTCTTTTTTCTTTTTCTTTTTTCTTTTCTTTACCTTACAAAACTTATTCATCAAATGAATCTTTCCCAAAAATAAAAAATGTAGAAGTGGTGGAAGAGTAGGGAACGCTAGAGGAAGAATTTGCATACAAGGACAGCATGAGTAGAAAGGTGGTACCCACACACTTCATCAACAACAGTCAAAGTGAGAAGTGGACAAGGGAAAGATGCAAGTGTATGGCTAGAACAGATTCCTATCACCTCTACACTAATCCAGGTGCCTCTCAGGGCCTTAGAGAATTGAAGGGCTAAGTGGGTGAAAGAGCTGTCATAAAATCTTGATCCTAGGGGCTGGGAAGGTGGCTCCGTGGTAGAGCGCTTGCCTTGCATGCATGAGGCCCTGGGTTCAATTCCTCAGCACCACATAAGAAAAAAGCCGGAAGTGGCACTGTGGTTCAAGTGGTAGAGTGCTATCCTTGAGCTGAAGAGCTGAGGGGCAGCGCCCAGGCCCAGAGTTCAGGCCCCACAACCAGACCCCCTCCCCCCCAAAAAATCTTGATCCTAGTTCCAGGTGAATGTATAGTTTCCTCTGGTGTGTGAACCAGAACCCTTCAGGATGTCCTTTGGCTTGAGAAGACCACAACACAAGTGACATAATTGGCTTTGTTTTCAAAAATGCTTGGCAAAAAAGATTCTATTACAAAATTTTAAAAAAAATAGTGCAAAGAGATGCATGCACCTGGTCTTGCAGTTTGAAAGAACTTCAATTTGACAGAACAACTTTTTTGGATTACAATCTAGAGCCCACTTTGTGGGCTGAGAACTACAGCAACCCTTGAACTCTGCTACCTTAGGGAAATTTGGCCTATGATGCTCAGCAATAAGGTGCTTCCAGTTGGCTCTTCTGAGAGGGTTTGTCTATTTGTTTTTACATTTATAATCATGTTTATTCATGTATTTGTGGAATCTCAAGCTTATGTTGAGGGAGAGTTCCAATCCATCTTAATCTGAAGCTATTTGGGAAAATTACTTTGGAAGTTTTGCAGTCCTTCTGAATTCTTAGAAACATAACAAAGTACATATGAAAAAATGTGAATGTTGAAACTAAACCACATTGAAGGAGAAAAGTATCTTTCGTCTAATTGTACGTGAATTCATTTCACATGTAAATAAAGGAAGATTTCTGGGAAAATATTTTTGAAATATTTCATTGTTTCCAGTTTCTCAAAAGTGTAAAAGAAATAAATATTTCATTAACCCTTTGAAGCTGGATCAGAAATCACGGTGAACAATTCTATCTTTAGCCTAAATCTTAGATAAATATATTTTACATGTGTTCATAGTTAGCCTATATTTTAAATATATTTATATACATATATATTTATAGAATATTTGTATTTTACATATAAACATCATGTAAAATTCTGGAAAATTGTATTTGAAGTCTGTCATCACTTAAATTGTCTGGACTACATGAAATTGATTATACTTTCATAAGCAGGAACTTTATTGAAACATTGGATTGTATTACCATGCTAGTGTTCACAGTCCCACAAATGACTGGCCAACTGTCAATCCGTCATGAATGCCCAACATATGCCATTCTGTCACAAATCCCATACATTTGGAAGAGCTTGTTTTCCTTCCGTTTAAGCTTTATATCCAGCCTCTGGATGGACAAATTGGCTTAATTTTCCTTAGTATCTTCTGTTGTTTTTCCTTGTCTGTTTTGCTATCAAAGCCTTCATAACAGATGTTCCCTGCAATCCTAGGTTTTCTTGTCTGTGTCTTCTTATCTGATAGGCTCTTAGCTGTTTAATGTCTAGTGGACACATTTGCAGAGGACGTCTTTTTCACAGTCAGTTGCTAAATTCATTCCATTTCCCAGCAGGTCCATCATGGTGACTTTTCTCATCCTATGATGTCTGGACGTTTGTATCTGCTACCTCTTTTGGTTAAAAAGCATCAGTAGTGGTTGGTAACTGGTTCGCTTCCTCCAGCTGGAGCCTTTTACAAACATCTAAGTGTTGCTCTTTAGGATTAGTAGTCTGTTTTGTATATTTTGACATAGACTCTTGTGTCCTTTCTTCCCTTTTTTTCTCCATCATTTTAAAAACAAACAAACAAACAAAAAACTTCCTTTGGTGGCTCTTCCAATTCCTTTATACATGACTCCGTGCATGTCGATATTCCAGAAAGGAGGTTTGACAGCCCTTAAGGAATAAATTTTCTTAATGTAGCTAGCTGCTTTCTGCTTTGTTGCAGCTGTTCTTGACTGATTTGAATTTCTGTTTGCCTATCTTCATTGATGCCTCCACTATCTTCCCTTTTAAGTTATCTTCCAGTTTTGCTACTTTCTCTGGTGTGGAACAACATTTATTTTGCTCACTAATATTTGATCACTGTGGACGCTGTCCAGGGCAATCATGAAGAAGTATGTCCTTAGGACCCATATGTTCACCTGTGTGGGTTGCTTACCGGTGGCAACTGCTAAGGCTGTGATGCAGTGGACATTCACCTGAAGTCATCCAAGTTTGGGAAGATCTTGGAGTTTTACCCGTGGGGTATGAAAACCTAGGATATTGGCACCACAACTGGCTCTTTGCAAATGTAAATGCTTCTTTCAACTAGCCCTGGCAGACACTATGATTAGA
Organism: Dipodomys merriami; assembly: GCF_024711535.1. Lineage (NCBI taxonomy): Eukaryota > Metazoa > Chordata > Mammalia > Rodentia > Heteromyidae > Dipodomys > Dipodomys merriami. Next base: position 1,572,206 of record NW_027203270.1, read on the forward strand.
GTTAAAGCATCCTTCAGAGATTTAGCCTCTTTGGTCATCAAATTACCCAGGGCAGCCAAAAGTCCAGCGGTAGGACCCTCTGTTCCTTGGGGACTTGTGGTGACATATAGATTGTTAGCAACCACTAAGGGCCTATGAAGCTTAAACCTCTTAGCTTGAATGACTCCTGGAACCTAGGAGTTCAGTGGCTTGACCATTACTTTTGGGGGCCTTACAAGTTGATTCTTGATCTTGGTGCTCCAGGCAGCCTTGTCCAGTTTAGTGTACTCTGCTGTTGAATTAGTCCTGGCAGCCAGGATTTCAACAGCTGTGGCCTCCACTAAACTAATTGGGGACTCTTGGTTTCTTGCATGGTCTTGCTGAGCCAAGTGGACTTGCATTGTTTTTCAGCTGCAGAAGGAAACCTAACTTTGAATTCAGCATTGTTGTCCATGAATGGGCAATTCTTAACTTTAGGCCCTTTTTTGGTGTTTGAAGTAGCCTGGAGCAGTTTAATGTCCTATACTGTCAACTTATCACTGGAAGAAGGTGGTTCAGCAGCTGTACTGGGTCTCAAGTCAAATCATAGAGTCTTGATGACCTCTGCTCTTTCGGAGCCCAAGTCAAATACCACAGTCTTGGTGAGCTTTGAGGACACCTTTGCTCTTGCATGCTTCAATCTATTCAGCTGCCGAACATTCATTCCTCAGAAGCCAGGTTTCCAGTGGCTCCACCTTCAACTGGGCACTGGAGGTGTGCTGCACATTGTTGGTTCCCAAGACAGCCTTGTGTGATTTAATTGCATCAACAGCAGATTTGGTTCTGGCAGATTGGAGTCCCACAGTTGGGTCCTCAACTGAGGGATTAACTGCTGAAGTTGAGAGGTCAGGGGTCTGTCCCCCTCTTTGGGGCTCATGGTGAACTGGGTTCTGCAGGGTTTACTATGCTCTGTTACCTATTTACACTTGACATCCTTGGTATGACAGCTTGGCCATGCAGGATTCTGGGTTTAAAGTTGATAGTAATGCTATTGTTGGTCATTGAGGTGGCTCTGCATGCATTTCCCTCTCCCAAGAGCCCCCATAGATATCCATGTAGGGATTCCATCCTTAACCACTTGAGGGCATACAGAGGTTGCACAAAAGCTGTTATTGATTATCAAGGAGGGTCTATGCAGATTCACTTTTCTCCAAGGTAAAGATATGAGTCCCAATATACAGTGCCCTGGGAGCTCTCTTCTCCACTTCGTGGGAGTCCATGGTGATTGGAAAATCATCAATGTTTGTCATCCAGAAGGGTCTAGGCAGAAGCCTGTCCTCCTTGTCATACAAATAATCTGCAATAGGGGCTCTCTGGTGGGGCTGATAGACACTACTTGGAGGGTACTTTGTCTTCTAAAATATATGGTTGGTAGTCCACAAGGGTCTGGGCAGATTACCATCCTCCATGGCAAAATAGGATCCCCAGTGGGTAGTGGGCTTTGGACCCTGGCCTCCACTTGAGGGCCCACAGTACCCAAGTATTTGTGATGGCTGGTTACCTGAGAGGTCCTATGTAAGGTCACTTCCTGAACAGAAGTAGAAGTCAGCCCTGCAGATGGCTAGTTGGTGGCTGGTCCTTCTGTTCTCTGTGCTTTAGGGGACACCATTGTCCCCTAAGGCTTTGTTCTTCTGGAGTCCTGCTCTATAGGAAACCTTCCAATCAGTATCTCATTACAAATCTATTTAACTACAAAAACAATTCCAAATTAGCAGCTACTGGGTCCTAAAGTATAAACTGCAGTATGTGCTATGACTCTCTCTCTTTCTCTTTCTGGAACTTGAAGTAAATTCTTTGAACAATCAGAGCTTAGAATGGTCAGATGGTAGCTTTCGAGCAAGAAGTGCCCCTATGATGCTATGGGTGGGGCTTGGAGGAAAGAGGACTTCACATGTTAATGGGGCTGAGCCATGTGCTCCCTGGTAGTTTTCCCTTCCTCCTTGTGTGTCAGCTGGAAGAATGACATCTGAAGAAACCAACGACTTCTAAGGCATGGGAATGTTAACCGTACAAAAGAGGATATCTATGGCTGGCAGAAGGATCTGGATAAACTGGACAGTTGTCTGTTTTGGGGAAGCTGGAAGTTCCAGACTTTGGAAGTCTTGTTATCAATTTCACTTCCATCCTCCCAAATGTTTCAGATGCTAGCCTGGGTCAGTTAGGGCTGTCTCCTGCACCCTCAGTGCAAGGTACAGCTGAGCATCTTGGGCTCTTACTCCCCCTTACCTCCTCCCACCCTTGGTTATTGAGAGCAAATATCAGGTATCATGTGGATTCATTCAATTAATATTTGTTTGTATGTCTATGATAAGAGCCTGTTGACAACTGCTTCCTTGTCTCCAAGATGACTTTTAATTTTACTTTCAGATTGTCCAAAAATAGTGTCCAGATATCCAAATATGAGTAGGTGGATAAATGGGTAAAGATCAGAGGCAAGCCATGTGCTGGTGGTTCACACCTGTAATCCTTGCTACTCAGGGAGCTGAGATCTGAGGATCACAGTTCAAAGCCAGCCCAGGAAGAAAAATCTGTGAGACTCTTATCTCCAATTAGTTACAGAAAAAACAGAAGTAGAGCTGTGGCTGAAATGGTAGAGCATGAGCCTTGAGCAAAAGAAGCTCAGGGACAAGCACCCAGGCCCAGAGTTCAAATCCAAGACCAGCAAAAAAAAATCAGAGGCATTGGGAGTAGGACTCTATTTCTCCTGAGGTGAACACTGACTAAATAAAAGCTGCAGACAGTCACTAAACTTGTCGATATATCAATATAGCTCTTATGGAGCTCCTCTATCTACTGGAGGTAGAAGGCCTGTGAGAACATTCACAGAAAATACTCCTCAGATTCCATAGGCATTCAGCTCTTGGACATGAGTTCATTGATGCAGGACATGGCCATTTCTCCTGGCCAGCTGTGCTCCTCTCCCAAGATACAGTTCTGGCTGCTACCATTCACTGATGCCATTTTTCTTGCCTGGATGGCACAGTGAAAGCATGCAGACTTGGAAAATGGTGCTGAGGAGGGATGCTGGCAGACAGAGGAATCCAACTGAAGAGATGGACCAGCTACTGTCAGGAGTCTAACCATGATCTGCATAACTGAACATGAACTTAAACAGCAGCAGTTTCTGCAGCTCCACTTCCTGAACCACACTGAGTTCCTCACAGGGACAAGCTAGTTCTTGACATGGTCTTCAGCATGATCAGCGCCCAAGGTGAGAGTTCATCATAGGGTTCTAGACCAACTCAGGTGTGCTGGCTTGTGGGCTCCAGAAGCATCCAGCTCATATTGTTCAGGTCAGCAGGCTTAGGAATCTCTGAGAGGTTTTTATTTTTTAATAGAGGGTTTCACCTAATGTGTTAATAGTAAAATGCTAGAACATGACACCTCCAGTAATGATTTATATTTAATGGGAGATAATGCCCTGCCTAGAAAGCCTGCCTTAGGGAGTGGGAGTAGAGGATTTTTTTTTTCCATTCTGCTCCACATCATGACCTTACTTGGCTTCCCCATAAAGCTGGTTGCTAGGACTTTTAAAGCCAGTTCCATGATTAAACATATTCACATCTGAAAGCTCAATGGCACACAAACGGAGAAGAAAGAAAGCCTTCACTTTCCTTTCATTTAAAAATGGCTATTCTGTTTCCGGAGAGAAAGAACAAATGGGGAAATGACTGTGTGAGTGAGTTGGGGGGAGAAGGGGGGGCGGGGGAGAGGCACGTGCCCACAAACAAAGCGCAGACCATCTGGTCCCATTAGCGGCTGTACCCTCTGAACTGCACCCAGTGGACTGAGACACAGCTGGCTGGGCTGATGTGTGCTCCTCCAGGCCCCTCTAATCTCTCGATGCCCAAGGCTCTCCATGCGACCTCAGAGGCATGAACAACAAGGTTGCAATATGCTGAGTTAATTCACTCCCATCCCCTCCATCTGAGAAGAGGATATGAAGTAAGGATCTCTGCTTGGTGGATATCTAGGGGGTGAGGTGGGTATCTGAGGGGAGAGGCCCAGCAGCATCTCTGATGCCATCCCCCTGTGGCATAGTGGGAATAGGAAGGGTATGGGAAGGAGAGATGACAGCAGCACTACTTCACAATGTGGGGCTTAAAGTAGCAAGTTGGGCATTACCTGGTACTCTGTTTGCAGTGGGGGGGGGCGGTGCGGGGTTGCGGGGGGAATCTTAGATGGCCCTCAGATCTACTGAGTCAGAATCTTCATTTGAATAAGATCCCAAGTTGGGTTTTGTCCAGGTGAGAAACATTAGGGTAGAGCAGGGATTTTGTGCCCCCACCTCTCCCCCAGGGAACTTTCTTCAATGTGTAAAGACGTTTTGGGTTGAGAGGAGGAAATGGGTGATACATTGGATAGAGGCCAGAGATGTGAATAAACATCTGACAATGCACAAAACAGAACCCTGCCACCCAATGATGAAGACTTATTCAGTCCAAAATATACAGAGTGCTGAGGTTAAAAAAACAAACAAACAAACAAAAAACCTAGAACAGAGGGTTCTATTCGAAAAGGATGAGCATATGGGGTTCTGTCTCTACTACTTGAGCCACAGCGCCACTTTGTTTTCTGGTTGTTTATTGGAGGAAAAGAGTCTAATGGACTTTCCTTTGATCATCAGATCTCAGCCTCGTGAGTAGCTGGCACCTGGCTTAAGCATGCAATTCTACAACACACCCAGGACAACTCTGTAAACAGAGGTCTTCTTCTAGCATTTAGTTCCAGAAGGCAGGAATGACATCTTCCATTTCAGAGCAACATTAAAATCTAAATTATGAACAGATAAATTATATTTCTTCCATTCCTCAAAGCATGTCTCTTTTCTTCCTGTTTATCATGGTACCTTCTGTGTATAAGATGACACAAGGTTCCCTGGGCTGTGGGCAGACCTGTCACACAGGTTTCCCCAGAGCTGGAAGGAGACTGAATTTGCTCAGTTATGCAACACCTCCAGCCAGGCTCCTGGTTTGGATGGATGAAACCAGTTTTGTGCCACAGATACTAAGGATCATTCTGAAGAGACAGCTAATTAGAGGAACTGAGCCAAGATCCTTACCAGATACCTAACAGATCTTGTTTTAAATTGTTCTTTTTTTTCAAGTTTTATGTTTTTGTATTTATTTTGTGTATGTGCTAGTATGGGTACTTGAACTCAGGGCCTCACACTCCCACTTGTTTTATTTACTCAAGGCTGGTGCTCTACAACTTGAGCCATCCTTCCACTTCTGGCTTTTTGCTGATTCTTGGGAAATAAGAGTCTTGGAAACTTGTTTGTTTGGACTGGCTTTGAGCTGAGATTTTTAGATCTCAGCCCCTTGAGTAGTTAGGATTACAGGCATGAGTCATCAGCACTTGGTTAGCTTTTTTTAAAGATTGACACAAAACTGCACACCCTTGTGAGGTACTATTTTGGTTCATATGCTCAATGCATTAGGATCAAATCAGTGTATGAAGCCTATTCACCACCCTCGATATTTATCACTTCTTGGTGAAGATCATTCACAATTTTTCTCTTCAGGATATTTCAAAGTAAATAGTAAAATACTGTTAGCTACGATCACTCTAGTGGGCAGAACCAAAGAACAACAGAGGTATCCATCCTAGCAATAACTCTGGCCAACCCACTGGCCAACCTCTCCCTGTACTCTTCTACCTATTCTTCCCAGCCTCTGACAGCCACCATTTTATTCTGTACTTCTCAAAGGTCAGTTTTTTTAGATTCCACAGATCAAAGATATCACATGGCCGGTTTAATTCACCTAGCTTATGGCCCTGGGTTTATCCATGTTTTCACCAATGACAGAGCTCATCCTTTTGTACATATGCTACAGTTGGTCCATTCATCTGTGTGGTCTTAGACACTTAGCTAATCTCATCAAGTCTTGTTGATTCTTCCATCTTGTATATAGGCCCTGTCCCCTTGTATAGAGAGATGCTCACCAAGATGTTAAACATAGATGCACAAAATCAGAGCTCATGAAGTAGACTTGAGATGGACCTGCCTAGCGGTTGCAAATGGGACCCATGAGGACAGAATGTTTGAAGAGAGTTGAGAGAAAGATAGTAGGTTAATGTTAAAGAAAAGAACAATCATGGGAAGGATGAGGATGAGGGAAAGGATCCCCAAGAAGAAGAGAGATCTGTTGGCAAGGGAGGCGTAAAACGGAGATAGTCTATATAGTGGAAAAATCAAAGCAAGGCAACAATAAGAAGAGGGTTCATAGCTCCAAAAACAAAAGACCAAATAGATTTAAGAGTTAGATTTGATAATCAGGTAATCACTGGTACTCAATAGCTGACTTATTTCGGGTGCAGAAACATTCTCAGTCACTTCAAGAAGACTATAGGATGGGAACATGGGGTTTTGATCTACTATGGGCATTCACAGTCTGAGCTTTTAGCAGAGAAACAAGAAACTGCTGATGATCTAGTGGAGCTTTGGTAAGGGTCTCTGATGTTGGGGAGAATGAGTGATCAAGACACTGGATCACATTTTCTAAAACAAACACAAAAGCACAGCTGTCTGGGGAGTATGGAGCTAAGTTTACTGAGATAAATGATATCCTTTGTGCAGTGAGGTGGATTGAAGCAGGTCAGAATGTGGCTTCTGTAGCCACCTTCTACTTTACAATTGTTTTCTTTGTCTTGATGGTTGGGATTGAACCCAAAGCCTCTCATGCTAAGCATATACTCTACCACTATGCACTCCAGCTACATAGGGAGCAATTGTGCTCATTTCCATCTCTTCCAATTAGTACCAGCTATTTGGGGGCATAATGAAGTTTACATATTTCCATTTCTTCATGAACACTGGTGTTTAAAAAAGAGTACTGTCCTCTCTTTCTCTCTCTCTTTCTCTGTCTCTATCTGTCTCTCTCTTTGTGTCTCTGTCTCTGTCACTTTCTCTGTGTTCATCTCTCTTTCTCTCATTGTGCCAGTACTAAGGGTAGGACTCAAGGTCTTATACTCTCCTTAGTTTGTCCATTTAAGGCTGTTGCTCTACACTTGAGCCATAGCTCCACTTCCTGCCGTTTTGCTAGTTAATTGTAGAAAATAATTTCTTGAATTTGTCTGCTTTGGGCTAGCTTTGCGTCGTGATCCTTATATCTCAGCCTCCTAAGATAGAAGCTTGGATTAGGATTACAATGTGAATCACCAGCACCCTCTGTGAACAGTTCTTATTTACCTGATCAGCTTTACTCATCATCTTTAGATCCTGATTATACCTCCTCCTAAAGTCTGTCTTTGTCAGAGCTAAGGGCATTTGCCTTGTGTTCCTGTTTCAGTTGGATGGTTCACAATTTCCATCCATTCATTATTCCTTATGCTTTACAGCACAGTTGTATCGCTTCATCCTTAGCCATGCGGTAACTAGAGACATATAGAGCTTTCTAGCTGCCATGATAGTTCACACCTATAACCATTAATCTCAAGAGGCTAGGCCAGGAGGGTGACAAGTGCTCTAGAGAGGGAGACAACAAGCAAGAAGGCCATCCTTTTCAGTTCAGTATGTTCAGTATGCCATGCACTACCAAGATGGAGAAAGAACAGAAGAAATATTCCATTAGGTAAGCAACAGATGTTTCAGACTCTTCCTTTGGGCCATTTTGGGTTGTGTGATTGTCCATTAATATTTATTAACAGAAATCCCAGAGCAGGTGGCTTTAAACCTGTGCCTACACAACATCTTCCAGTTCTGACTCTCCATATGTTCCTTTTTTACTTGTTTGTAATCTATTCATTTGAACATCTAATCTGAATAATCACTAAGTTCCAATTGTTTTTCCTTCCTGCTTTCCCATCAGTTATCAGACTTAGAAGATGGTACAAGCTGACTGACAGGTAGAATACCGCATACATTTGGAAAGCACTATATGGATATTTGTGAACAAAGCAGTTACTCTTAGCTTGAAGATTTACACACGCATACACACACACACACACACACACACACACACACACATACACACTGCTCAGCTATAAGACATTCAGGAAGACACAGCTACTGGCATTTACAATTTCCTTCCAAGTGCTGACCCATAAAAGTCCATATCAGAAATAACTTCTATTGTTACTATGTAGGTGTGGAACAATAGCCCAACTCAAATGACTTTGTACAAACTGAGTACTCATGCTTATGTACACACACACAGAGACACAGACACACAAACACACACACAACTCTATGCTGTTGTATTTACTCCAACAGACTCTGAAATCACAGAATTTGGAGGTGTTAACTTAAGGTGCTGAGTTACAAGCTGATAAATAGCTTCATGCAGCCCCTATGAGAATGCTGTAATATGAACACAGTAATACAGTACCAAAGTGTGAGAAGGTTAGCCCTGTTTGTGGATGACCCAACCATGATGAGATGGAATGGTACATTTATGGGCTGATACCTCTATTCAATACATAGATGTTCAATACATCTATGTAGCTGATAGTGTACTTTGCCTGATGGCAAAAGGAGATGCCCAAAGCTCCCAGGACACGCCTGGTCTTTAGCTTGTCTGTACCCTCATGGATGCCCTACTTCTTATGAAATCCCAAGTCAGTAAGAGATATTCTTATGCTTTCTTACACCAGCAAAAGCAGAGCCAGACGAGTGGGAGGAGCAAAATCATGGCCAAATTCCACGATTCCAGTTCTGATATTTGTTTCTATGTTTTTTCAACTCTTTTCATCAGTGCGAAGAATAACTTCCTCACAAGATAATTATGTGGTTTAGAAATGAGCAATCTTGATACAAACATGAAATATATATTCTATTTTACTACTTAGGATCTCAAATGTTAAAATATACAGATTGGGTAGACTGCTAAATATAAATCCAAAAGTAACTTTTTTCCAAGGAAAGGGAAAAAGCAAAAGAATAAAGGAAAAAAACTTGATCATATTTGACTGATAACCAATAAAATAAAAAGGAATAAAACATAATTCAGCAATTTAGGCTAAGAGTGAGAAGGCCTGTGGAAATCACAGAGAATTTGGGACAAAAATTATATGATTATATAAGTATTTAGTTGTTATTGTATTGAGTAATTACTTAATCATTTGAAACACAGAGGGTAACAAGTATCACTAACTAATCAAGAATTGTTCAGCAGGACTTTGAAGCCTACTTTAATAAGAGGTGACTAATTATTTTCTAGTCATATTCATAATCTGTAGGTATGTGGCTATGATGATTTTGTTTCTGATAATCTTTCATGTGTTCAAGATAGATCCACTTCATCCTGGTTTATAGAAACAAATAATTGTAGAAATTCCTTTTCAGGCCCAGAAAGATGACCAAACATAAGCATTGGCCTGACTCCTGACCATGACTTCACATATTCCTTAGCCACAGGCCCAGTTATACATTGGCTGTGTCACCATACACACGCCCTGTGTGCCGAAGAGAGGGCACTCATTAATTCAACAAGGACACATTTCTGATGGAGGCATTAAACTTTATGGACAGAACCACTATATTCTGTAAACAAAGTAGAATTTTATATCCAGTCATCAATTAGCTCTGTCAGTCTGAAAAAAAAACTCTCAGAATTTAGCTCTGTGTTTTGGCTTTCTCTGTCCCCATGGATCTTTCTTTCTAGGTCGAGTTACTTCATGGACAAGAAGTAGCATAATTGATATGGGACAACCCCCAAGAGTATCAGACCAGATGCAGCAATGAGTGTCCTCTGTTATTCAATCAGGGCTCCTGGAGGCAACTCCCTCACTGACATCCACTTCCATGTTTCTTGTCATATTCCACATCTGTCCTAGGCTTATCCTATGCTGATTCCTCATCACCTGCCAACCTCTTTTACAGTCAGGTTTGGTTTGAAGTCCAGTTTGAAAATGACCTTGTATTTGACCTTGTGCAAATTACTGACCATATCTTACCTGTGTTGCTGTTCACTCAATCTTGAGATTGAAAAAAAAATCTCCTTGATAGGGTTGTAGTGACCATTAATAAGACAACGTGAATAAAGCATGTACAGCCTAGATTCTGGTACCTATTTGCTTCTTCATCTGAGATATTAGAGGAAAATGTTCTCTAAAGTTCAGAAATAGCATAATCAATAGGAAACCTGGAGTAAGGGCTGGTCTTACCAGGGTAGCCTTTCCCATTGGTTTGCTCCTTGATTTCTCTGCCCTTTCTCAACTTCTCTGGCCCTTCTCATTCCCCTCTAGCCTCTTTTGCTTTACCTGTGCTGGTTCTTTATACAGTTCTCCTGCCAAGGCAGAGACATCTCAAGTTATAGTCCCTGTGAGTATCCTGTTTGTTCCACACCAAAGATGACATCCAATCTCTTGATGGAGTCTTAACTTCTATCCTCAGGTGAGTTTCCACTTTCTCTCTTCCCTGTGAACAGTGGTATCTGGAGAATTAGCTGTTACCAACTCACTCAATGTGTTTATAAGCATGCATCCTGCATTATTCACAGGAGTAAAAAAGCAGGAATAACCCAAATGCCAACCCACTGATGAATAAAGATCCATACATTAGATTCTCTGTCTCCAGGAAAACAAACCCCATGGCTTTTTTTTCCTCTAAAGCATTCTCTTTCATATAAGATGCTTGCCCGGCCAGCCACACAGACATGGAGGACTCTGGCTAATTCTGCAAAATAGGATGCAAGATGGAACTAGGCAAAGCTAGTTTCAGCCATAACAGACTCCATGTTAGCCTCTAGCTCATCCTCAGATGAAATGCCATTTCAGTACTATTTTGATCCAACCTTCTTCAACTTAGACTGGAACTGGTCCATATAAGGATTGAAGGAAGATGGTCTTATGTCTGGGGATGGAGCCAACCCCTTCTTACTCATTTTCTAAACTCCTCTTCCTCTCTCTTTACCCTAAAAATAGTTCCTTGCCTTTGTCCTATTTAAGAAACAGATTCCAGGGCTGGGAAGGTAGCTCAATGGAAGAGCACTTGCTTTGCATGCATGAGGCCCTGGGTTCGATTCCTCAGCACCACATAAGCAGAAAAAAAAGCTGGAAGTGTTGCTGTGGTTCAAGTGATAGAGCGCTAGCCTTGAGGTGAAGAGCTGAGGGACAGTGCCTAGACGCAGAGTTCAGGCCCATAACCGGACCCAAAAAAAAAAAAAAGAAAGAAAGAAAAAAGAAACAGATTCCACCAATTACTGGTGGCTCACACCTATAATCCTAGCTCCTCAGGATGCTGAGATCTGAAGATTGCAGATCAAAGCCAACCCAAGTAGAAATGTCCATAAGGCTCTTATCTCCAAATAACTATCCCCACCCACACACAAAAAGGGGAGAAGGAGAGCTGTGACTCAAATGGTAGCCTTGAGTAAAAACCCTCAGAGACCACAGAACTGGCACCTAAAGAGGCAAAAGTAAAAGAAGAAAAGATTCCATGCCTTTTTCTTTCTGCTTTTCTGATTTGGGGCCAAGAGTAAAACTTCTTTCACTGCTTCCTGGATCTAATGACTCCAAGAAGGAAATAACCTATTTGGAGATCAAAATTGTTAACAATGTTATTTGGCTACATAAAGGTATTAAGTTCCAATAAGATGACGACAACAACAACAAAAACACTAGTTTTAAAGATCACAAATGGCATGAATCCATTCATATGAAATGTCCAGCAGAGAAAAAAATCAATCAAGACAAAAATCAATTAATGGTTTCCTAGGGCTTGGGGTAGAAGAGGTTGGGGAAAAAGTGAGGAGTGACTGCTAATGGGAATAGAGCTTTTTTGTAGTGATGAAACTGTTCTATTATTGATTGGGGTGATGGTCGTACACCTCTGTGACAATACTAAAAAATACTGCTTAAGATAGGTACATTGTACACTTTGTGAATTATACCTTCATACTGCTGGGTGTTTTTTTTAATGTTGGATACTGTAGCTGTCACATCAAATGTGGGAAGTCTAATGCAACATCCACTGCAAACTGGATCCAGCAAGAATGATGCTATGAAGAGCATCCATGAGACTTGTGACTTTGGTAGCACTGCAGCCAGGGCCACTAGGATTCTGCCTCAGCTCATCCGACCTTCTCCATATGAGGTCCATGAATGAGCAGTGGTATAAGTGTTGAGTTCACTGTACTTGGCCTAGAACCTCTTTTTGTCCATAGCAAGGCTGAGATCCATGCCAGAATCCAGTGGTTCTCTGATTGCAGTTCCCAAGCCAGCAGTACTACCTGAGAACTTCATAGAAAGGCAAATTCTCAAGTGCACCAAGAATTAAGGAACTTAAAACTAGAGGTGGGATCCCATTCATGCATGTTTTCTGATACTGACTGAACTGTGTGACCCACTGCTTTAGCCTAGCCTAAACTCACCTAGAGGGATCTAGAACCAGCCCCAGTTCTCAGCCTCTCATGGTTATCTGGCCATGATCCTGCTACAGAAAGGCAAAGGAAACAAGTAATGCCATTTTGGTGCATCCATGTGTCCATCACCTTGTATGCCCTGGCCACTCTCTCCTGCCCTTCATCTTTGCTTTGGCCATTTCTAAGGTAGCAACTGGTTGCATGTAGGAGAATCTGGAAGTGGCATATCTCAGTTGCACCTGACATCTCTTGCTTTTTTGCCTTCCTGTATGAACCTGAACCACCATTCTATCACATATACAAATATGCAGTGAGAAGCTTTGACCACCTCTGATCAAAGTATGGGGCCTTTGAGATCAATGCATGTTTCTGGTTGAGCATCTCATGCAGACAATTTCACATGCTCCCCAAAAGTCTGAGTTCCTATTGTCCACAGGTGTAACTAGCTCTAGAACCCTTGGATGGGCTTGCTTGCTTGCTTCCTCATTGTTCCATTCCATAGGATCACAATACCTTGCATCCTTGTTTCAGGCTTTGCTTCCTGGGATATCTGAGGTAAGTCAAGGGTCCTTATAGACACTAGGTATTACATGTCTCAGAACTAGACCCAGCACATTGTTTCCCTTCTCTAAGAAAGGACATGATGGGGATATTTGTTTTGGGCAGGGAGGGGAGCTGCATTCCCTCTGATTGTTGATGGGTACTTTTCAGTTACTATCCTAAATAAAATGTTAATTTGTCTCTAAACTAAAATCATGCACAAGGTATAAGAGAGGGAGTTGGCAAGGAGAGAGGGAGAGAAGGGAGGGAGAAAGAGAGGACAGAGAGCACTTTGGAGAGTGAGGAGTTCCAGGTGTGCAACCCCAGGCTTTTTATTTCCCAGTGCCAATCCATGTGGTTTCCAGCTTTCTGCTACAAGCAGTGCTGAATGTGAGTCATTTGGTCTCCAGGTTTATAAAATGAAAGACACAGACAAGAAGTTCCCTAAAGTCACCCCCTCCCCAGTCCCAACTGCCTCCTATTCTATATCTGGAGAGATGTGCAGTTGGCACAGCTTGACAAATCCACAGAAAGCAGATCGGTCGACATCAGACCAGGGTTTTCCTGCTCCCTCCTCAAAAAGCTCAACCTGTCCTGTGACCGTCTGTGGTAGGCCCATGATCCATCAAGTTCCCTGTTGCACAGAACCACCTGTCTTTCCTCATGAGAAATTTTAAAAAAAGCTATCAGAGCATAGCTCATTCTTATACCACAGAAGAGTGAAGAGTTGGCTGTGTCTTTGGGGGAAGTACTCTACCTATTCCCACGGATAGAAATGTCTACTGATAGAAACAAGATTGATTGATTGATTGATTGATTGATTGTTTGATTGATTGATTGATTGATTTTGCAGGTCCTGGGGCTTGACCTGTGCTGTCCCTGAGCTCTTCTTGCTCAAGGCTAGCAATCTACCACTTGAGCCATAGCGCCATTTCTGGTTTTCTGGTGGTTCATTGGTAATAAGAGTCTCATGGACTTCCTTGCTTGAGCTGGCTTTGAGCCACGATCCTCAGATCTCAGCCTCCTGAGTAGCTAGGATTATAGGCTTGAGTCATGGGCACCTGGCTAAAACAAGATTTTGAATGATTATCAGTGCTCTTGGAAGCATCTCACTCCTCTCCACTCATTCTTTAATCTCAAGGGTTTGTTTTTTCTTTGGGGAGCTCATGAAGCCTTTTCATTTGGCCTTAGTTCCTTGGACTACAGAGGAGACTGATTTGGGGTTCCTCACTTTCTCTCTGCACCTCCACATCTCCAGCATGGGCTTAGTCCCACCAAGTATTGCCCTTGTAGGGGACTTTAAAGGAGTCTTGGGACAGCTCCTCTCGTGGTTGAGAGCCATCTCTAGGACTGCAGCTGACACTAGTACTCCTCAGACTCAGATGTTACAATGCCTCTCCTCCCAGCTTCCACCATAATTTTTTCTTTCTTTTTCCTTTTTTCCCCCCTGAATACTAGTTGGGCCACAGAATTACTCACCGTTTCCTTCCACTGCATAGTATTCATAGTGTTCAGGGCCCCTAAAATGCCATTTGTTACCCCAGTCCTGCTTAGGTGGTCTTCATGTAACTAGGGTGTCATTTCTTTGGAATGGAAATGAAACTGGAGTTTCTGATGTGGCAACACAGCTGGATCCTTGCAGGTTTATCCCATTTGGAACAATGATCATTGGTAATTCTTACTATTTCTACCCATGCACATGTGAAGTCTGGATTCCTCCGGAATCTGGGCTGGTCCAGTATCTTGCTTTGGCTAACAGAAGAAAGCTGAAACAATCCAAGGAATGGTGAGATGATTGCTGGATGGTTAAGAGCACAGGAGAAAGAAACCATGCCTTCCATCACTCAGATGACCTCAGTCCCCGGCTGCCTTGCCAGCTGAACTCAAACAGTGGTGACAACTCAGCAAAAGCCTGCAGAAGATTCATCCAGATGTCCCCCAGGACTGCAAGAAATCATGAAATACTACTGCTTTAATTCACTGACTTTGGGGTTAGACACTTATGCAGCAACAGAGAACTAATATACTTCTTAACTCCACAACAACGCCCACCTTCTGCTTCCTATGCCAAGCTTACTTGAGAAATTGTGAGCTCTCAACTTTTCAAATGGAAGAAAGAAGCATAACACAGGTGGCCCGAAGCCTGCCCTTAATTAGTGTGACACAATTAGAATAGTAATTATCTTTGAAGAGGTTGCCCCTTTGCCTTTCTCCTGGGTCATCCAGGGTCCCCCTTTAAAGTGTATCTGTTGGCAATGATGAGTAATCCTACCACTTTGAAAGTAAATCTTCTGTAGTGTATTGATCCAGGTATTTTCAGTAATGTCCGAATACTTGCAGTAAAAGCAATTTGAACAGGGTAAACATTCTCATTTTTTTAAATTTTCTTATCTCATTGGACAAATCTTCACATCAACAAATATGCACCAACAATATAATCCTATAGGATTAGTGTTTAGTGTTGCCTTGTAGATTTCTGCTGCACAGGTGCACCACACATACTTTGGGCTTGGGATTAGTGGTATTTTCAGCAAATGTCCTGCTGTTGGGCATGTATGTTGCTCTTGGTTTTCAGTATTTTAAACAATGATACAGATAACATAGGTGTGTGTATTGGCAGTACTATGTACATCATTCTGTGAATCCCCATCATTGCACATTTAGCTTATTCCTAGCTTATTAATTATTAAAGCAACACAGCACCTTCTCCATATGCCTTTGCAATTTTGGTGATAATTTTTAAGGAATGTAATAATTAAATTCAAAATGCTATTCTAGCATGAATCATTGGCTGGTGAATGTAAAGACTAAGCCATCTTTGGTTACAAACCTTCTGGTATAAAGGGATTTACTTGACAGGATGTAGCTTTTAGATAAAGACTCTAGGTTGTTTTGTAGGCACTGAAGTACCCTGGCTAATCATTTAGGGTCTAGAGGCCCAAATTGCTGTGTGGCTGATGGAGTGGGAGATGATGGTATTCTCACATCTTTAGTAGCAAATGATTGGCAAGCCCTATTCATTACATATACAGCTTTTGAATATGAGGTTCCTGTATGCTTCACTGCTGCTAAAGACCTTACCTAATCAGATGCTGAGTCCAGCAGATTCTCCTTCAATGATCTCTCTTTCTACATCTTTCCTCCCTGCTTCCGAGTACCAACTTTTCCTCATTTCTTGGAACATCACAGTGAGCCCCAAAGAATAACTGAACTCTCAATCATTCATCTGTCAAGACTTTCTTTTTTTGCCAGTCCTGGGGTTTGAACTCTGGGCCTGGGCACTGTCCCTGAGCTCTTTTGTTCAAGGATAACACTCTACCACTTGAGCCACAGTGCCACTTCCAGCTTTTTCTGTGATTAATTGGGGATAAGAACCTCATGAATATCCTTTCCAGAGCTGGCTTCAAACTGAGTTCCTCAAATCTCAGCCTTTTGAGTAGTTAGCATTATAGGCGGGAGCCACCGGCACTCAGCTAAGACTTTCTAAATCCAGAGTTTACTACCTCTTTGCTCAATTGACGGCAATGGTCGCGAGTAAGTGTACTTTCTACAGTAGGCATTTTCTACCAAATGCATTAATAAGTGAACAGCCAAATAATAATCCTTACTTAAGGAGTTTCCTGGGTGCTCAAAGTTGAAGTAGTTACAGCTCCTTATCCTCCGGACTCTCAGATCTGACAAGGAAGTCAACAGCCAGCCAGAGGGCAATCTGATGTGTTTTTCAGAACCCAATAGAAAAGTTATGAGAAGGATTCCAGAAGTATCTAACAACATCTGGCAAGAAAAGCTATGCTAGAGCAGGTAATCTCCAAGGCCAAGGACAAAGTCTCTGTCAGAGGCAAAGAGAATCCTCATCCTTGCCTCTATCTGCAAATAGAGAGCCCTCCACTATCCCTAGAATTCTAGATAACCACTAGCTGACACAAATGATCTAGGCTTGATTGTAGCAGCTAGTCTCCCACTTCACATTTGCCATATGCCTTAGCCTCTTGGCCTTGGGGTTTTGCCTGAACACGTGCAGGGAAAAGACAGAAATTCAGAGGAATTAGTATACTAGGGTGGTGGAGGGCAGTTGCATAAATGGCCAGTTTCCAATGGGCCAATTCTGAGGCACATACTAGATGTACAGTAAGCAGAGGGTCCTCAAAGGGGTTGACTATCTACAGCAAAGGCTAACTCATCTAGGTGCCCTGTGACTGGCTTTCTGTTTCAGCCTGTCATGCATTCCCATTCCATTACTTTTGCTTCCTGGATCCTCTCACAAATAAACTACCTGGTGCCAAGTCCTTGTCTCAGACTCTGCCTTTGAGGAAACCTACACTACGGCACATTCTATACTGTGTTGCCACTCCGAAGTCCTAAAGAAGATCAAAGGCTCCCTTTTAGGGAAGGAGAAATGAGTCCATCTGGGGTTGAGACCCAACTTATTTTGTCTGACTTAAAACTCCTCTTGTCTCCCTTCATGCAGACTCCCTCTACCTCGAACATGAGGAATCTGAGAGTGTTCTCTCCACCTCTTGCTGTCTGCCCTGGAGGGGTTTTCCAACGTCGGAGCAGCTCCCACACAGGTCTGCTTAATGACTTTCTGGAAGAAATCAGAGGTGACATGAGCACTGTAGAGTATCACGATGTGCCAGCTCTGAATCCCTGTGCCCTGGGCAACTGGAGAAGGACAGGACAGATGGCAATTGTCATCCCTTTAATTGCACGGTGTTCCTTGGAGATATTTAGGGGAAGGCTGTACTCACGGTTTGGTTTCTGTCTGATGGCTGGCAGAATGGAGGGGAGGAGGGGACATAGGAGTGTCTCCCTCTACCCACCCTGTCTTTTCCTCATTAGCCTTCGTAGGCCCTGACTATGTGATAAGAAGCTTTATCATGGGGTCAGAGTGAGTGTGAGCAGCCCTTGGTGGCAGGTGGGAAAAGCAGAAGACATTTCCTCAGAACTCAATAGTGAAATCTCTGGGGATGGGCCTCCTCCAGGTCTTATTGGTGACACCAGTGTACCTGTGCTAGCCTCACCCTTTTCCCCCAATGGCTTTTCTTGTTCTTGCTCATTTTCTAAGCTCTGAAAATGTCTCTTTCATCCCTTACCCACACACAAAGGTTATTTAAGCATATGTGTATCTGTAAGGAGGGGTGCAGAACTTCCATGACCTCTCAGGTATATGACCCACTAAGCTCCTCCATGTATTCCCAACCTGTAAGCTCTCTGAACCCCATGGTTTACAGTTCGCTTTATGGAGTTTTGTCTGTCCCGTCCTTGGAGGTTGGGGGCAGGGCTGAAAATTCCAGGTTTCTAATTAGTTTTAGTCTTCTGTAGCTAGCTGACAGCCTAGAGCTATCTAGGGACTCATCAAGAGCAGCTACATGAGAATGGGTGTCAGTAACACCTAGAAACTTCCAAAGGAGATAGGAGCGCTGAGTCAGGAACCAAGGGCTATGTAGAAAGCTTGTTAACCTTAGCATTAAGGACAAAGATTTGGGGAGCTCTCTGTACACACACACACACACACACACACACACACACACACACACATTAGTGCTAGTCCTGGGGTTTTGAATTCATGGCCTAGGCACTGTGCCTGAGCTTTTGGCTCAAGGCTAGCACTCTACCACTTGAGCCACAACTCCACTTTCAGCTTTTTGTTGGTTGATTGGAGATAAGAGTCTCATAGACTTTCTTGCCCAGGCTGGCTTTGAATAGGATCCTTAGATCTCAACCTCCTGAGCAGATGGGATTACAGACATGAGCCACCGGCATCTAGCCCACTCCTTCGGAATCCTCATCAAACTGTTGAAAGTGTGGCACACAGAGAAGCAAACCTACCCCAGGCAACTGCTGCACTGCAGTTCTTACTGACCAGAAAGCACCTGCTATTGATGTCTCATCTGGACACAGACTACTTCCAGGCACAACATTAACAGTTAGACTCCAATCACCACCAATGAAACAACACACTTAGTAGTCCTGAAAGCTAGAGAGCCAAGAGATGGGCCATGTTTCCCATGAAACATCATATGATAGGCTATTCTGTCAAAAACCCTCCACTAAATTTTTCTTGATTTTTCCAAAGCCAAGCATTCAGACTAACCACTGATCTGGTAATGTAGGGGGATGACAAAGCCTTGTGTGGATAAACCAGGAGCCCTGTGTGGATAAACCCATAAACCACGAGGAGCCTGCTCCCAGCTGAGTGTCCAGGGAGATTGGTTTGCACCAGCAAAGGCAGAAACAAACCTGAGTGGGAGAGAGGGAGGCAGACTAAAAGCTCTCTCCCTCCATCAAATATGGCCCACATCCATCCTGCGTCACGGGGGGGGGGGGTGGGAGATGCCAGGGATGTGTTTATTTTACAATCAACAAAGAACAAAAAAGCCTTTTCAAAAGTTTTGGGAGTCCATGGATTGGAGCCAAGTCCTGATTACAGTGCATGTTTATTCCTAAGGGTCCAGATAAAGAATTCATCATTTTACCCAGAGGGACGGACAAAAAGCAAATTGTCCCCAGTTTATGGTACCCAGAGTGGCAGAGAGCTGGTGTAAAAGCAAAGAGAGCCCACAGATGACTCATCCAACTGGGGGAAGGTAAACATTATTGTCTTGTCATTTTCCCCCTCCAGCCCCGGTGCTTCTGTCTATTTGTGCCAATGAGACGGGTAACGTTTTAATTAGGATGCTGACTTGTCTTCACTTTTCAAGAGACATGGGGGGGGGGAGGGAAGGGAGGATTGCAGGGTTTGGATAATTGAATCCATAACTCCTGTGGTTGTAAGTGTGTGTGTTTTGCAAGAGAAAATCAGGAGGCGAGCAGCAGCGGGTGGAGGGGGTGGGGGGCGTGGAGAAGGAGGAGGAAGGCAGAGGAAGATGGATGAGGACCCAGACCTTTCATTTTCATATACACTCACTGCCAGGCCACACACAGTGGGAGAAGCAGCCACTGAAAGCTTGTGTTTGTGTCCTGAGCTGAGAGGGTCAGAGAGAGGAGGAGGAGACAGGAGGTTTGTGTGTGAAACAGCTAAATGGGAAGAAATGTGGGGATAAGGAAGTGGTCTAAGAAATGTGTGTGCCTGTGTGTGTGTGAGTGCGCACATGTGTGTGTGTGTGTGTACATGTACTTGAGAGAGTCAGGGAAGCAGGCAGAAAGAGACAGAGGGAAAGAGAATTTGTGAGCAAATGAAGTAAATATGTGAGTTGTATAACTGGGAAGGAGACCAGAAGCAAGGCAATAAGGCAGGCTTGTATGTTAAGGAGTAAGCAGGAGTGTGAACTGAGCTCAGAGAGGAGTGTTATGATCCAAGCACTTGGTTGAACGCATACCATCTTTTCTATTTTAATGGTGCATTGTTTCTTTTCATTTAGAAAGTAATACAGCATGTATTCATTAAAAATAGGAATAGACAGAAAACCGAACAGAGGAAGAACTCACCCATAGACCCACGCCTGAAGAACAAAAGAAGCAGGAGTTGCATTTTTTTTCCTTTCTAAATGTCATTGTAAATCTAACTTAATTGGACTTGTGAATTCCATGGCAAAATTTACCTGAGATAACTTAAACCTGAGGCCTGCAGCAAGGGGCCCAGCTGTGAGCAAGCAGGCAATCAATGCAATGTTTAGTTGTTATCCCGTGGCCTGCAGTTGTGGGGAGGGGGAGGGGGAGATTTTGCAAAGGGATATCTTATGTTCAATTACAGAATTAGCCAAATAAAGGTGACTGCCAGAGAACTATGAAGTCCTAGGCTTCTAAGCTTCTTTCAGATGCCACACAGCAGAAAGCCCAATCCTAGTTTCCCATAGCCAGCCCATCCTGACAAGTAGGATGGTACAGAAGAGACTCCTGGATGGGAACATCTATCTCCTCAAGGACTGCCCACCAGTTCTATGAGCAAAGCATTGTGCCCTGTTCCTAAGTTGAATCGCCCATCTACCATCTTCCACAGTTAAGTATCCAGGAATGACTTCTGAAAACAGTAGATCGCATCCTCCTCATCTCTACCCCTGAGCAGACCAAAGGCCAAGGTAGCCTACATCTCATTACTTGAATATGCAACCATTTTCCAGTTACCTTAAGTGACCGAATACATACTGGATCTTAATTTTTTTTCTTCTCCCTTTTGCTTCTATGTTGGCAATCTGGCCAGGTACCCTTAGCTTGAGATGTTTTCTTCTCTGCTTTCCTACAGACCCACAGAGAAGCTCGGGGATAATGATCTATTTTTCATTTGGACTAGGACTTTTCAGAAGCTGTTGTGAATTTTCTTTTTTAAAAAATTTCCTGGAAATGGAAAGACTTGGAAAAAGTCATATTAAGTGAAGTAAGCCAGGCCCATTGTTTCCCTCATTTGTAATAATTAGTATATGTCTAGGATAACCCTAGCAGATGAGTAGAATAGCTCTATAGCTATGTACATATGACCATAGAAGATGATGCTAAGTGAAATGAACTCCAAGACATAGAAATAAGTTTTTCTTTGTTGTTTATAATGTTCTATGTGATTTCTTTTTTCTTTTGTGTTTTTTTTTCTTTTTTCCTATGGAGTATCCTCTGTGGTCACTGTATTTGATTTTGGTACCCTGGGTATTGTATATCCGTTTATCTGAAATAGGGAAGGGAAGGGGAACAACAAAACTGTGAGACAAAAGGAGCCAACGTAACAGCAATACTCACAAGACAATATGTAGGAAATGAATTGCACAAGTTGGAGGGGTGGGGGACGGAAAGTGGGAGAACAATGAGGGAGGGGGTAACAAGTTTGACCACAAATGTAGTCACTACCTTACGTATGTAACTGTAACCCCTCTATACATCACCTTGACAATAAAAAAAAGCAAAACAATTCCTGGGATGGATTTTAGCCCTATTCTTGCTTTCCTTTCTGCACATTTCCTTTGGGACATAAAGTTGTAGGGATGATGCAAGTTGAGAGTTGTTAAGGGCTATATCCCCCTCATATACCAACAACTTGCCCAAACTATAGTCAAACAAAGAGATAGAGACACACAACACACAGAGAGAAAGTAAGACAGAGACGTAAAGACAGGACTTGGACTCCTTGGTTGAGGTATGCCTAAATACATTATAAACAAGGAGCCATGCCACTCTCTTTTCACATGACTTATTTTTTAATTTTCTCTGTCCAATGAGAGCTAATAAGAAGAGAGATCAGAACATCCAGGTCTGCTGGAGCACATGAGAATCTCCTTTCTCCACTGACTGTTCCCACTCAGCTTTCCTAAGGAAAGCTGCAGGAGCCTGCACATTTGTTGCTGAAGTTCTTCCCGACTCCATCTCTGAGTGAAACTTAGTTGTATACAGGCCTAACTTCCCAAGACAAGATGTGTCCCAATCCATGTCTTTGCATTCATACTTCCTTATTTTTCTGGAATTTCCAGAGAAGAATCAGAAGGTAAAAAGCCTAAAACGTGTCACTTGGCAAGAGGAAGGCTTCTCACTTTATCTGAAAATTCCATCTGAAATTATTTCTCAGCCAATGGGCTGTCACTGAGACTACAGTAGACACCTTAATTCCACACTTGCATCTGTCAAAAATTCAGTTCAAGCTGGGCACAGGTAGCCTTTAATCTTACTTGGGAAGATTATGCCACTGAGGAGCTACTTTAAGTTTCTCAGGAGTCTGAGATCGAGGGATTGAGGTTCAAAGTCAGCCCTGGTGGGAAAATCCAAGAGATTCTTATCTCTAATCAATCAGCAAAAAGCCAGAAGTGAAGCTGTAGCTCAAGTGGTAGAACACTAGCCTTAAGTGAAAAAGCTAACCAAGAGTGAGAGGCCCTGAATTCATCTGAGCACACATACTCACAAAAATTAAAAAAAATACAAATAAATAAATACAATAAAAGTCTGGGATGAGTGGAAATTCCTCCCAAGATTCTGATACTTACATGTCTGATTCAGTGGCCCAGGCGTGGAGGTACTTCTTTGTGCTTTCTTAGGTCTCTGGATAGAGAGCTGTAGGAGTCTACACCAAGAGCTGCTAGCTAGACAGACAGCACTATAAGCAAGAAGCCCTGTCTTTCTCTTCCACATTTCTTCCCTGAATAACATCCATGGTAATTTAAAAGCATGTTGACCACAAAAAAAAACTTAAAGGCTAAGATGAGAAAACATGCCTGCATCATGTTCTGAACACTCTATTGAGCACTCTTTATTAAAGCATTGCTTTCCATTTATCCTCATTACTGTTACCAGAATCATTATTAGCAGACGCGATTTTGAGCCAGGGTATAGGAAGCTTCTCTGTGCCTCTTCATAACTGGCCTCCAAGATGCATCACTCATTCCTTGTACCTCTTCGGTAAGACCTCACTTCCTAGGCAGCCACCAGTGGCTCACATCTATAATCCTTGCTATTCAGAAGGCTGTGTTCTAAGGATCATAGTTTGACATCAGCCTGGATAGGAAAGTCCATGAGACTCATCTCAAATTAACCACCAAAAAAAAAAAAAAATCCAGAAGTGGAGCTGTAGTTCAAGTAGTAGAGCACTAGTCTTGAGCACTAAAGCTCAAGGATAGGCCCAGGCCCTGTGTTCCAGCCCCAAGACTGACATAAAATTTTTTAAAAAGATTCCACCTCCTTAAGTGTGATTCTGTGGGATGAAGACCCTTCTCCACTGTTTACGGTCTTCTGTCTGCTTCCTACACTGTCCCTCATACTTTTCTGTATTTTGTCAACTCTTAATTTATTTTTCAGTAGGGGTATTTTCTGTCTCTTCCCTAAAAAAATGTAAGTACCATAAGTGAAAGTCAATGTGTTTTATTATTTGAAATTCTCATCAAGTGATTCTCGTTGACTGATGATGCTTTACCAACACCGACTCCACACAGTTTATTTACTGTTCATTACATACTAGGCACTTTCCCCAAACCTTTTATGTATACATTCATTTAATTGTCAAAAAGAAAAGCTCTGGAAGCTAAGTGCTGACACTATTGTCATATTTAGATAGAGAAATGAAGGCATGAGAAGTGAATTAAGCTATTTTAGGGTTGTGCAATAGGTCACCAGGCCCTGGAACCTTCTAAGTCCAGCTCCAGAGCTGTACTCCACATCACTTCCTACATGAAAAATGATCCCTGGACAGAGTTTGATCATGATCCCTGTTGGATGGGTAGTGAGGCCTTCAGCGGTGAGAAAAATATCACGGTGCTAGCACAAAAACCTTCCCTCACGTGGCCCAAGCCCAGGTCCCTATTCCTCATCAACCAGCCATCTTCTTTCACAGTCACTGAACACAGTTAGAAGCCAGAGTTTAGAAGGATTAAAAGATCATGCCGAGTTTGTAGTTGAAAAAGAAATAAGGTGGGTGTCTCACCACAGAATGAATGAATTTTTCACTTATTAAATAAAATATGTGCACATGTTTGAAAGTTTATTACATTCTAAGTTCATGAGTTTCTGGAAATTGTGTACGTGTGTATGATACTTCTAGAATAAATCTAAATGAAAGCATTTGAACCTTTTCTATTTTTTTCTCTTGGCGGTAGTGAACTCAGAGCCTCATACTTGTTACACAAGTGCTTCAACCTTAAGTCATGCCTGAACCCAGGCTTTATGTTGTAGCTGAGGTGACAAACACACCACCACACTCAGCAACTTCCACTGAGATGGAATCTTCTGAACTTTCCTGTCCAGGGCTGTCCGGAACCATGACCCTCCAATCTCAATCTCCCACATAGCTGAGATAACAGAAATGTACCATCATACCCAGCTATGAGCATGGAGAATGAGGTTGAGAATGAGGTCTTAGGAACTTTTCTGTTGAAACAAATCTCAAGCCATGATCCACTCAATCTTAGCCAAGTAGCTAGGAAGTCTGAATAAAGTTCAAATACAGTGCATTTGCTGAAATGTCCTCTAAATGCTTTTCTTACGGAGACCAAGTCATAATGATAGATAGACTAGGCATTGGAAAGCTGGAGCAATGGTGAAATACAGTGGTACCATGTCATCATGGATAGTTGAGTAAATGTGCTGTGCTCCCCACCCTAAGATTCCTTTGTCAGTGAACAATGAACTACTAGAGGATTCACTGTCTGCTGGTTCAGTCTTGTCATTCACATCATTAAGAGTTTAGAAACCACAGTACTACATTTCACAGAAATGAACGCACTCAGGACTTGAGATGCCTGGAAATAAGAAGAGGGCTGATGAGTGCTCACCTCTCTATAGGGGAAACAGAGAAGTGGCGGACCCATAGTACCTTCCCTGTCCATGTTCAATACTGCTCGATGGCATCTTCTAGCTGCTAGGTTGCCAAGACTTTGAGGATGGAACAGAGAATCTTGGACAGTTGCTCTTCTCCTTATTTGTTTGTTGGCTTTATTAACTATACATCATGTATAATCCTAGCCTTCCCTGAACAGGAAAAGCTCTTGGAGACCTTGTAAGCCCATTGTCCCACTGAGAAAATCAAGCCCAGAAAGTAATTTTTTTCAAGTTTAGCAACACAAATTATTGCCTTTTGACTTTAAGGCTTTTTTTTTTAAGCATAGCACACTTTCCAACAATTATTTTGCTTCTCCAGACTACAGAACATGAAAGTAGTTGGGAAAGATTTATTGCCATTTTGCTTCTTGTTCTTTAAGAAGACAACCAAATGACTCTTTCCCCTCATTTTTGGTGGGGGGTGGGGGTCAGGTAGAGATAGGCTTCCTGCAAACACAAATAAGCTTGATTCCATATGATGCTGTCCAGCTCCTGTCCACCTAGAGGATATCAGTGTTCCGGAATTGGGGGCTGGAATTCCAGATGGAGCTGGACAAGAAGATGGCCATTTCTGGGTCACACAGCTGCCCAATGCCCTCGGGTAGCCGCAGCAGTGGGGAGGGTAACCTAGTTTGCACAGGAAATATTGTGAATGTCCCAGTTTACCGGATGCAGTCCTAGAAAAGTATTGGCACTGCCCTGTTTCCGCCGCTTGTATGCAGTTCAGGCTGCCAAAGGCCTGCTGCCCCTCTAAACGGGAGAAACTGAAGCACAGAATTTGATATTCTTGCTCCATGTTTAGGCCTTTGTTTGCCCCCACATCTCTCATTTCCTTCGGGGGAGGGGGTGCTTCTAGCTTGGAACAAGGATACCCTGACATGTCAAGGTGACCCTCTGAGAATGATGACACATTTCTAATTTCAGGAATAAGGACTCTTATCAGGTAAGAAACTGGAACCAGATGCTCTGCTATGAATTCAGGGTTTGTTGCCAGGCTGGTCAGTTTGCTTGGTTGTGTTAGGCAAAGCTGGCAAGATAAATTCAGGAGGGAAAGCACGGGGGATCAGATAGGCAGATGACATTCTGTTCTGAATGTACTCATGGGTCACATGGCTTTGGGTAATTTCCATCTCCTCTCAGAGGTTTGGTTTCCTCATTGTGAAAAGAAGATGCCCAGTGATTGTCGGAGGAACTTGAATCGTAGTTTGAGCTATCAAAGTTAAGTCTAGAAGTCTTTCCTCATGCATCTCCAGTATACTTCTGGACTCTCCAGCCTGAACTTGCAGAGGTTTTTAGAACCATCACAAGGGAGGCATGAAGAGGTGGGATACTGTAGGAGCAGAATCACAGTAAGGGTAGCTTCTATGGTCTATTTCTCACTTAGGCGTAAAACCTGTGTCTTCTAGTCTCTACTTTTCCACTTTCTACTCAAGGATAGTACAGATTTTTAGTATAAGAAAAGCTACTCAGCAGAAAGCAGGACATTTCATTTTTTGTGAGCTCTATGAGGGAGGGGAGCCCTGTCGGAGACTCTCCAAGTATCCTCTGTAACCCAGATGAACAAGTAAATATGAATTTCTTCCTTTTTCTCTTATGCCAAAGGCAGCTCAGAGATAGTTTTCCTAGGTGCTGCTGCATCACTACAGGGAAGAGGAAGGCTGTCACAAACAGGAAACAAGTCTTCCCTAGTGTATAGTTATCAGATCTCACAGCCTACACGTGCCAGGCTGACACACTTAACACGAATCTCAGATAGAATCAAAACCCAGCACCAAAGCTGAGATTTGCTGCAGATGGGTGGGAAAGATTCCCAGGAGATTTGGGGCCAGAAACTTACACACATGGGGGTGATCTTAGTTTATTCCTTACTCAAAATAGAGGTGTATGTACGAATGAGTAGAAGAGATGTTAAGGATTTTCTAGGTCATCTTATCTGGTAATCCAACCCCCCTTCTCTATTTGACATCTTGTGGTCCAGGACCCAAATTTCACGTTTCAGTAAAAAGCAAATGAAGAATGGATGCTTGCTTGCTTGCTTGCTTTTTCTTTTTTCTTTCTTTCTTTCTTTCTTTCTTTCTTTCTTTCTTTCTTTCTTTCTTTCTTTCTTTCTTTCTTTCTTTTTCTTTCTTTCTTCCTTTCTTCCTTTCTTTCTTCCTTTCTTTCTTCCTTTCTTCCTTTCTTCCTTTCTTCCTTTCTTCCTTTCTCTTTTTTTTTTGTCAGTCATGGGGCTTGAACTCTAGGCCTGGGCGCTGTCCTTCAGCTCTTCTGCTCAAGGCTAGCTCTCTACCACTTGAGCCACAGCACCACTTCTGGTTTTCTGGTGGTTTATGGGAGATAAGAGTTTCATGGCTTTTCCTGCCTGGGTGGGCTTTGAACCGTGATCCTCATATCTCAACCTCCCGAATAGCTAGGGTTACAGGCTTGAGCTACCAGCACCTGGCAAATGGATGCAATCTTAAGCATGTAAGTAAACATCAATAAGGTTGTTTAGGAAAGGAAATGAAACTCAGGTAAGGCAGGAGTGTAGATCAAGTCCTCGTGGGGCAGCAGGCACATAAGGAAATGACCCACAATGAAGGTATAACTTGACTGACTGGCTACAGCCTACTAAAATGCCCTGGGGCAGAAGGGCAACGCTGATCAAGTCCAAGATACAGCTCAGCTACCAGCAAGAATCCTGACCTTGAACAATCTTTCCTCTCTGTCTCAGGTGCCCCATTAGTAACACAAAGGTGGTTGAATGTGATGAGCGCCAGCTTTCTATTACTCTTTGGCTTGGAAATTATTTTAAGACAAGCTAATGAAGTTTAGATAAAATTAGAACGGTGTGAGTTTTAAAGAACTCACCCTGTTCTCAGTGACAGATCGAGAAACAGAATGGAATTCCAAGTTTCTCTGTGACCTTTCTTTACGAAGGACTTATGAAACATTTATTCCTGTATACATCAGGTGGGGAAGACTGGAGAAGCTGACCTGAAAATACTTTTTTCAAAAACAACAATGCCAGGTGAGTTTCTCCTGCCTTTTCCTGGCCCAACTCTTTCTTCTCCCTTCCTTCTGCAAACCTTCCACTGCTCCACTCCCCCCCCCACCAAAAAGAAGTAAAGAAAAATATCAAAATTAAAACAAACATCCCAAGAATACTTCTGTGCCAAATTTACCTTTCAAATACTAGACACCATGCAACATTTTTACTAGGGTGTGTGTCTCTTAGTCCATTTTGTGCCGTTGTCATGGCATGTCTGAGAGGAGGTAGTTTATGTGGAAAAAAATATTCTCTCCCAATTTTGGAGGCCAAGAAATCCAACTGGCAACTGGGGAATCTTTAGTACTTTGCTCACACATAGCACAGCACAGAAGGGCAAGTGAGAAACTCTGTCTTCACATGGCAGAAGAATGGAAAACAACACACCTATTTTACAATCTTCCCTTTTTTTTTTTACTATTTATTTGTTTTTATTATTAACTTTATTGTTATTATACTGATGATGCACGGAGGGATTACAATTACATGAGTCAGGTAATGAGTACAATCCCTTTTGGAGCGGCATCAAACCATCCTTAAGACAGAGATGTCATGATCTAAACACTTCCCATTAAATCCCCAAACTGTTGCATTTGGGCCTTAATTTTCCAATGCACGAATGCTGTGAAGAATGTTCGGAAGGTAGCAAAGCCTGAGAAGCTTTAGGTAAGATACTTGACAAACAGGCTTAAATAGCTACCAGGAATTTTACAGGTAGACCAACTCAAATTGTTTAAAAATAAGTCCCTCTCCCCTGAGTGAATCAAATGTACTAGTCTAGTACCTTTAAGGAGAGAATCATTTATTCTAAATTAATTGATAAAATTAGACTTCCAATTTGAGCATGATTAAACAGAATTATGCCAGTATTTGAAGCCTTGAGGTCTAGTTCCATAATGGTTTGTATGAGATGAGCTCTCCTAGTAACAACCACTGGGTAAGAATAGGAAAAAGAAAAAAAGCGCAAACATTTGGAAGCACTACAGAAACACCAAAAGCCGGGTGAGACTGGAGAGGGTTTGGCCCTTGAATGAAAGGAGCCTTGTCTCATTTGCTGTATTTTTATATTTTGTCCCAAGGAAACTCCTTGGACCATAGAGCAAAAAGCACTTAAAATTCAAACCAGAAGCCAACATATCATTGGCCCAAATCAGACGAAAGAGCTAAAAACCAATTGCTATTCTAGAGAAAAGGGAAGCAGAGAAGGGAACTCTTCAAATATCTGCACACAGCCTCAACTCAAATCCTTGGCAGGCCTTTGACTGCAGGAGTTGGACGGCTGAACTTTGACTTTGGATGTGGGAGGGAGAAGCAATATAGTTGGAAAGTTCAAGACTTGGGTGGAAGTTTCAGCTGCCACCACTTGAGTACCACTAAATAAATATCTCAGACTTCGAAAAATGTAACTCAACAAAGACCATGGCTTTCGAAATAAAGGTTATATCTCAAGACAAGGTACATATTTTTATGGCAAAGGGCAAAATCAAAATAGACTTTGCCAACAAAATGAAAAAAATCGAGCATCCACAAGTCCATGATTCACCAGTCATCTTACTGCTATAAAATGGCACAGCACTGTTTGGACATGATAACACAGTAAGTCATTCACCAATATTCAGTATATAATGAAAGATGAGCATGCATGTAAAGAGATGGAAGGTGTGACCATTCAGCATATAATGAAAGATGAGCATGCATGTAAAAAGATGGAAGGTGTGACCTTTTTTAAAAAAAAAGAAAAAGAAAGAAAGCCAATGGAAGCAAATCCATAAACAATTTGGATTTTGGATTGAAATAAAAGACTGTAAAATATGTTAAAGGTTAGAGGAGGGACACAAAAATAATATTTATTAAAATGAATTCCAGGAATTGGAAATGAGAGGTTTTTGCT
The DNA here is from genome assembly GCF_024711535.1 of Dipodomys merriami. Classification (NCBI taxonomy): domain Eukaryota; kingdom Metazoa; phylum Chordata; class Mammalia; order Rodentia; family Heteromyidae; genus Dipodomys; species Dipodomys merriami. The sequence goes on from NW_027203270.1 coordinate 1,602,207, forward strand.
TTGCTGATTTGCTCTCTTTTCTTTTCATCTTGTTTGTTCATTTATGTCTTTGGGAGGGCAACACAGGGCACAGAAATGGAGGAAGAAAGAGGGAACAAAGGCAGCTATGGTATTCACTAGACGCTAGGTTGAAAATGGTGGATGGGGATGGGAGGGGTAAATTGAGAGACAGTGAAGGCAGAGTGACATTATCCAAAAGAAATATACTGACCTCCTGACTTATGAAACAGTCACCGCTCTATACATCACCTTTACAATAACAATAAACAAATAAAAATATGCTGAAGGCCAAGTTGAATTGAACTGGTGAAGAAATAGGAAGTTTCAGAAGGTAGACCTTAGACCAAGAACCAAATGGAATCAAAGTCTGAACTCAAGGACAAGTGAAGTTAAAGTGGAAAAAAATTAGAAATAAATGTGACTAAAGTTTTAATCCACAGAATTGGACCTCATAAAACAAAAGTGATGTAACTGTAACCCTTCTGTCCATTAAAAAAAAAAGTGAGCACCACGGAGGAGTAAATGGTACCTCCTTAGGTAATCTGACATGAGCAACTATAAAATTATGCAAAGTAGATGAAGCATCTAATTTGAATCACTGGAAAAATGCATGAGATCAGGCTCATTGTCACCCAGATTTATGCCTTTAACATTTCCCTAGTTGTATTATAGAGAGATAGAAATCAAGTATAGCACTATGGTTTCACTGAGTTGGAAAAAAGGTGTTTAAGTCTAAGTCTATTCAAGTAGCTACCTTACTCATGTAACTATAACCCCTCTGTCAGCACCTTTTTCTTTTTTAAAAATTATCTTTATGTAGTTGTACAAAGAAGTTCCCATTCTACAAAACAGTATATGAGTACAAAGTGTCTGACAACATCATTATCCATCTCTCTTCACCCATCCCTTCTCTCACTTTTTCTCTTTAATTGAGATTAGGTGATTACATAAATTTCACATATTTCACAGTATTGTGGAATAGTGATACTTAGAGTCACAAGGCAAATTGTCATTATCATGGTCTATACAGTTTGTGAATTCTATGAGCTTTGACAATTCAAGTTATTTTTTCCACATCAGGTGATGTTTACATTTCTTTCCTTTTCCTTAGTGTGGGCTGTTCCCACTTATTCTGTTCCTCCTCCTGGCTTCTCCCTGTTGTGTGCACATATATGGTCTATAACATGGAGTCATTTAGTAATGATATGACACAATGGTGGCTGTTCTTTGTTTCTTGAGTCTTGTCAGCATCTTTACAACAAAATTAAATTAAAAAAGAATAAAGTCCCAGAGTAAAGAAAGCAGTAAGAAGGATGTGTGTGTGTGCAGACACATGCATGCGTACATGTGTGCATGATGCCAGAACCAAGGCTTACATTTCAGGCTTCGGCTTCTTGTTCAACTTGCTTGTTCACAGCTGGTGCTCTATAACTTGAGCCATGCCTCCAGCTTGTTTTTTCCCTGGTTAATTGATTATACAGTCTCACAGATTTTTTTTCTATGTGAGCTGGCTTTGATCCTCTCATGTTAGATTCTTGAATAACTAGTATTACAGGTGTGAGCCCCTAGAGCCTGGTTCTTATGTATTACACAAAGATTACCTCATTCATTTGGCTTAAAATCCCTAGGTACATCAGCAGGGAATGACTCTGAAGTCTAAGAGAGAATAGTTGATCTTGGCAGAGACTCCAGAATTTACTATGTCTGAGAGGTTGTAGCCAGGAAGAGAGAGCCCTTGTTGAACAATCTGGACTAAAGAAGCTATAAGCAAAGGTTAAGACTACCATAGCCCTAAGGGACTGTCCACATACAATCTACTTTAAGAATCTGTAATACTTATAGGACCAAACTATGCCATCAACAACTTGAAGACCTACCAGAAGAAAAAATACTCTGAAGATAAAGATTAGTTATAATTCCTAGTACCATGGAAATGCTTTTGAATGATTGTCTGCTAGAAGAAATCCCAGCAAGTTAAAAAAACATAGTGGTAAGAGTCTACAGATAGGGAACCTACAGATACAAAGTGCCAACTTTAATTCCTTTAAATCTGTTGAGTAAACACTGCAATTGAAGAAAAAGGATTGTCTAGCAAACTACAAAATTTAAGACCTTGCTATATGTTGTCTGTAGTGGATGCTATTTTAAAAAATTGGGGGAGGGGGCTGTCCTGGGACTTGAATTCAGGGCCTGGGTGCTGTCCCTGAGCTTTTTTGCTCAAGGCTAGCATTCTACCAGTTGAGTCACAGCTCAACTTCTGGCTTTTGGTGGTTAATTGGAGATAAGAGTCTCAAGAACTTTCCTGCCCTGGCTGGTTTCAAACTTCAAGTCTCAGATTTCATCCTCCTGAGTAGCTAGGATTACAGGCATGAGCCACCAGCACCTGGCTTGTATTCAATGCACAATTTATCATTCAAAATCTTGTCTTTGTCTGATATTATTGGTTGCAAATCGAGAATTCTCTTTCTCTTTCTTGATTGCCTGTCTTCTTTAAAGGATCCAAGTAGGCTTATCATTCCTTTTCCTAGCCTCTTTTGTAACTAGGAGTGGCCACATTATCTAGCTTTAAACTAGAAGAAAGGTATTGAGATTTTTCTGGAACTGCATTAGGTTTCTTGAAAAACAAGATATATAGAGAGAGATCCCAAATCACTCTTCATCTCTAATGTCCCAGGCTTGAAAGAAAATGAGATACATGGGATATTGAAAGAAAGGCTAAGAAGATGATAAGAATGTTGGTTAGTATTATTAAGTTATTTAAGAAATGGGTTTGCTCCTGTAAGAAAATTCTGTCTCAATTTGTTCATGCACTATTAGCTAGGTATTTTGTGTTTGACCTTTAAAAGGATATCCAACGGATAGAGCTTCCTATAGACAAGAAAGAATTTCCTCAAATAGGCATCTGTATATGGCCAGTTTGGTATCCCATTTCCCACCCTGTACTAGATCAGATGATACATTTTCACAAAATGTTGGTTCTCTGGGGAACAAAGTATCTCACACTCATATATGATTTCTCTGCATTCCTGGAAAGTATCTATATGCCATTAAAAAAGAAGCGGAGGAGGAGGAGGAGGAAGAAGGAGGAGGAAAAGGGGGAGGAGGAGAAGGGGGAGGAGGAGAAGGGGGAGGAGGAGGAGGAGGAGGAGGAGGAAGAGGAGGAGGAGGAGGAGGAGGAGGCGGCGGCGGCAGGCGGTGGCAGCAATGGCTGGGTACCAGTGGCTCATGCCTGTATTGTTAGCTATTCAGGAGGCTGAGATCCGAGGATTGCAGTTTGAAGCCAGACCTAACAGGAAAGTCTGTGACATTCATCTTTTATTTCACACCAAGAAAGCCAGAAGTGGAGCTGTGGTTCCAGTGGTAGAAAGCTAATCTTGAGTATAAATGCTCAGAAACAGTGCCCAGGCCTTGAGTTCCAGCCCTAGGACTGGCAAAACCAAAAAGAATGGTAAAAGAAGAAAGAGTTTATAAATAAGTATTTGTCACAGATCTCCCTTTACTTGCCTTTGTTTCTCCTCCTTCCTCTTTCCCCATCATTCTCCCTTTCCCACCTGCTTCTTCTTCTCTCTCTTCTCCACCACCACCCTTCTCCTCTTACCCAAACACTGAAGAATCCCAAACTGGATTATTAAGACATAGTACTTCTCAATTTCTGTGACATGGCTTATTTGTCACTGAATTAGTAAGCATCAAGGTTATTTACGAGGAGCCCTAAAAACAGTCAAGTGTCACTAAGGTTTAGCATAGTTATCTCTGCTGCATCCAGAGAAATAATTCTGTCTGGCTCCACCCATGTTAATTCCCTCATTCCCTGAGGGCCAATTCAAACCTCAATTATGTATTAAGTATTAACGTTACTCCAGAACTGGATAAACAAAGAGGAAACAATCACTTATTTTCTCTTGACCATTTTGTGTGAATTTTCAGTGCTGACAATTTAACTTAGGGGCTTGTGTATGCTAGGCAAGCACTCTGCTACTGAGCTATGGTCCAGATCCTGGACCATATGTCCACTGTGTTTCTCTTCAGGTAATCCAGTATCATGACTGCTTTAGCCCTGTAGTAATGTAACATACCCACTCACATAGAGTCCCCCCATTTGCTTACCTGGATGGATAAAAGAAAGATCATGCACCTACTTACATTTTGGTCTTTAATGACTAACAACGTAGTATATATTCAATTAATGCCAGCTGAACACTTTAATGAACCAATGAATATATTTTTGAATAAACCTACTATCACAAGCATAAAGAAACAGAAAATGTTGAATAATCCTGAAGCTATTATGCCATTCATTTTTCTTCAATTTGCAAAAGGGAGTAAGGCAGTCATGACTTATTTAGATGAGGAGAACATTAATTTCAAAAGAAGGCAATACATAATTTTCAACTCCTCCAAGAATATATCAGCATGGAAAAGAAATATTAGATTGAATGAAATGAATAACCCCTGAACACAGAGTTAACTAGGGAAGCAGAAAATGATTTTAAAATAGGTAAAATTAGTTCCCTAAGAGATACTTGAGAGAATTGTGTACTCATAAAACAAGAAAACATTCTCATTAAAAAGAAAGAGTTGTTAGAATATATCAGAGAAGGATGTATATATATATATATATATATATATATATTTGTACCATATAGTATACGTAAATATATGCTACATATATATTAGAATACCATATATAGGGCTGGGAAGGTGGCTCAGTGGTAGAGCGCTTGCCTTGCATGCATGCGGCCCTGGGTTCAATTCCTCAGCACCACATAAGCAAAAAGAAAAAAGCTGGAAGTGGCGCTGTGGCTCAAGTGGTAGAGTGCTAGCCTTGAGCTGAAGAGCTGAGGGGCAGCGCCCAGGCCCAGAGTTCAGGCCCCACGACTGGACCCTCCCCCCCAAAAAAGGAGTTCAAGAATACCATATATAGAGTGATAAACTTGAGTATATCTATATACAGTATTCTAGTATATAGGCTATATATACATAGTACATATAAATAAATACTATTATACACTATATACTACTATAGTATGCTATGCATTAACATTTAGTATATATAGGATATATTATGTGCTAATGTATAATATACTATTATAGTATATTATATAATATGCATATATAATATACTATTATATACTCTAAATAATATATACTAGAATACCATAAATAGATAGACTAGAATACATTATATATGTAGACAGATAGACTACAATACCAAAATACAAAGCCAAATATAACAGATTAGAATTTTTAAAGGAAAGTATAAAACCATCTCAGGTAGTTTGAAGGAAATTTAGTATCTGTCTGGTGATAACTGCAGGAGTATAGACCAGGCATTGCACCTGCAATCCCTGTAATCCTAGTTAACTGGGAAGATGGAGATGTGAACATAATGAGGCCAGCCTGGACAGTAAGAAACCTATCATGATCCTGCCTCAAAATCAAAAACAAGCAACTGTGTGAAGGCAACAGCATAAAGGCAGAGGGAAAAAAACTGAAATGACAATAGCAACCAAGATCTAGAACAAAGCATTCAGGTAAAAAAGACACTAGGTACTTTATGAAGATAATCTTCACTCAATTACTTCTCCAGGTATTTAACAGGCAATCTGGTGGATGCAAGACACCATGCTGAGTCCTGCCACCCCTGAGCCTCCTGAAAAGACAGGAGTCTTTTCAAGTCTCACAGAACACAAAATTCCAGGATGCTCAAGTTCAGTGTACAGAAAGGCATAGTATTTACATATAATCTAAGTGTATCATTTAGATATTGAAAATCATCTCTAGATTATTTATACTACCAAATACAAAGTACATCGTACATAAATAGTTGTACTCTTTTGTATAAGGAAGAGGGAAAAGGACAAAAAAAAAGATATGGATGTTTTCCGTACTCCTGCAATATTTAAGAAATATTTCCAAACCCAAGCATTCAGAACACAGAAAAACAGGACAAATTGTACCAGTAGCCTATGCACTATGGATGTAATTCCTGCCCTCACAAAACTTGTGGTGTAGTAGAGAAAACAATGGTGCAATACTAAAATACACATAGACAAACCATGTACAATTGCAGTCCTCATAAAACTGATCAGGACCAAGTAGATAGAATCATAGCCATACCGCAGCACCTACAGCAGGATGGCCAGGAAGTGGTGGTCAGACTCAATTGAGCATGTGAGAATAGCATTCTTTTGAGAGAGAGAGAGAGAGAGAGAGAGAGAGAGAGAGAGAGAGAGAGAGAGAGAGAGAGAGAGAGAGAGAGAGAGAGAGAGTACTTCTGGTACAGGGAACATTGCCCCTTAGCTTTTCACTTAAGGCTAGTGCTCAACAACTTAAGCCACAGCTCTATTTCCGTTTTTTTTGGTGGTTAATTGGATATTAGATTTTCCTGGATTTCCCTGTCTGGGCAGATCTCAGTATCCTGAGTAGCTAGGATTATGGACATAAGCCACCAGTGCCTGATTCAAAATATATTTCTATTTTTAATTGATACATAGTATTTGTGCCTATTTATGGGGTACAGTATTCCCCATACATGCAAAACAATGCTTACTAATCTGATCAGGGTAATTGCTGTATCAACACTTTAGATGTTTATCATTTCTTTCTGCTAGGAGCATTCAAAATCCTACCAGCTATGTTGAAATATTCAGTCAATTGCTATCAACCTTTGTTATCTCATCTTACCAAACTGCAGTCTGTATTAGCCATTCTCCTTCTATCCTCTCTTTTCTACAACCTTCTCAGGTTCTAGTTTTTTTCTATTCTTGATGGCACTCTAACAAGAAGAAGAAGCTTGTACCAAAGTTATGTGGCAGGGCATGAAAAGAAACTAAAACAGGCTGCTGTGATCAAAGCTCTGAGTATAGAGAGACAGAATATGTGTAAATCTCAATAATAAAAATTAAATATTGTGGTGGGCATGGTAGGGCAGTCTTACAATGCTAGCATGGGGGAGGTGAAGGCAGGAGGTATGTGAGTTGGAATCTATCCTGGACTATATAGTAAGACTCAATTTTTAAAACATCCAATATTATTAGTTTCCAAAGAGCAAACAAATTACCTTCCAAAGAAATATTAGCATTATACTTCTCTTCTCCATGACTAGGTGTCAGAAAACCAAGGAACAATGACTTCAAAGTGTGGTAGTTCGAATCATCTGAATCTAATCTTAATACATTAAGAGAGCAATGGCTTTCTGCAATAATATCATTGGGAGAATGCTTCTAAAATGTGCTTTTATCTTTTTCCTTGCAGAAATGCATACAAAATACTATTAATTATGGATGAAATTGTACGATGTCTTGGATTTGCTACACAAAAATGCAGTATATAGGCATGAGGCAGAAGGAATGGGGGCAAGTTAGAGAAAAATAGCAGCGGGGTAAATGTAGGGAGCTTATCATGGCATTCTCCACAGTAGGTTTAAAACTTTTCAATAATAAAATGTTTAAAATTGAGAATAAATGTAATTAAATCTCAAAGAGTAGCATAAAAACATTTTTGGAAATAGAAATAACTCGTGGAACTTGCCAAATACTCAATCTATCCTTAAAGAAGAAGAGAAAGTCTACCAAAACAAAAAAAAAAAAAAAAAAGGAAAAGGGAAGAAGGCAAGAGAGAAAGGAGCAATGAAGAAGAAAAGAGGGAGAGAGGAAGGGGAAAATGGTGGGAAAAAAAAGCTGTGGGGATGGGGGGGGGATTCTAAATTATTATACTAAAGCTGTGGAATGTATTCAGTTTATTTTTTCAAGAATTTCTAAGTGGCAAGACAAATCCATAGCATCAAAGACACCTAGACAGACTTAGACACACACTCATGCATCATCACTTAAAATATGCCCTAGGTTTTGAGAGCTGTTTCTTTATGAGATGTTATCACTGTATGCACCATAGAGTGTACTTATACAATGAGGTAATGAGTACATTTCCTATGCAGCATTGTTACCCTTCCTTTGTTTTTCCCCTACCATCCCTTCCCTCCCCACGTCCCCAACTCCTCTCCCCTCCCCCAAGTTTCCCCCCTCCAAAGTTGTAAAGTTCATTTTCAGCATAGTGTCTTGTACATCTCATTGCTATAATGGGTCAACCTGTATCCTTATTTCAGCACTTTGTTATTTCCCTTCCCCTCTCCAAGATGCAGCGTTCACGAAGAAAGTATGGCACTGGCCAAAACATTTTGCTATTCAATATAAGAATACACACATATATGTACATTATATACATACATCACTACATGCATACATATATTTATCGACATAGATGTATATTTATATGTATATATGTTATGCACATCATGTGTATGAATGTGTTTATAAATATATACATATGTTCCACAAGCAAAATGATTTTTAAAAGGTAGAAAATATACAAAGATAAACTAAGTATTAATAATATGGCATCAGGTCTGGGAATATGAGATAGAATAATACAAACAACAAAAAAATGTATCAGAGGATTCAAACAAATAACACATTTTCATAAAACCTATAGAGTAATAGCAATCACTAAAAATACACTAAAGAAATACCTGGAACAAAATTGGAAGAAAAAGGACTTAAACAAAACCACAATTGTGACATAAAATATAATGGAATTTACAAAGATTTCTGAAAAATGATACGGAAGAAAGCTATAAGTATGTGTAGAAATGATACACAACAAAGCTTATATACATGCATATAAATGAATATGAAATACATTTTTCAAACTTTTATAAAGCATTTAGAAAAGTCAATCACTAGCCACAAAGGAAAATTCATTTAGTATCTCAAGTCAAAGGTAAAAAAGAGTTGACCTCAAATCAAAATTATATATGAATAAGCAAGCCATGGCCCAAGTAAAAGCCACATGGAACATTTTTAACCATGAATATAAAAGTTATTTTAAATAGCTTGTGTGCAAAATAGAAAATTCAAGCTGAAATTACACTTCCTGAGAAAATAATAATTTTTTAAAAAGCAAACTTGTTATATTTTAAAATCTAAGAAATTTGGCCAAAGTTCTACCCTGAGGAGAAACTATGACCTTAAACAGGGTGGTAGGAAAATAAGAACAAATACAACTAAACCTAAATAAAGGGTACACTTAGCATAAACACTAGGAGAAACCAATTGATTGTGATGAAACAGACCTGATAATTGACCTCAACCCTACTGAGACACTGAGTAAACAGAATTCAGGAGAAGCTGATCTCAGTTAAGCAAGAACCCTCAGGAACATACCTGTCAAGAGGAATGGCATAAATTGGCAAATGGTATAAACTGTATTTATATATGTGTATTTATATGTATATGTATTTACATACACCCATGTTTGTGTATGTGTACATATATTCCACAAGCAAAATACTTTTGAAAAGGTAGAAAATAAACAAAGATGAACTAAGTATTAACAATATGACATCAGATCTCGAAATTAGATAAAATAATACAAATACATATTGAATTGAAACTCCTTTATACAATGAAAGATAATAAATTATATAAGGAAAAATGAGGAATGGCAAAACAAAAGTAGTAAGAGTTACTGTAAAAAGCCTTACAGTATCTTTTTTTAATACTAGATAAGTCCCACTTTACACCAATTGGTTTGCAAAAACAGGTAGAATAGGCAAAATTGGCAGAGGCTATAATAAAAATTAATATGTTGGTAACAACAGAAAATAATGAACAGACAGAGGCAGACAAGGACTGACCTCCCTCAAAATTCACCAAGCTCAAATCATTTGATGATTGAATTTAATCAAACTTCTAAAAATACGTAATTTCTCTGTCATTTAAACCTCTTTAGGGCATAAGAAGAAGGAAAAAATTCACTCTTTGTGTCTAATTTATAAAATGCCTTTTGGAAAATACAAGAGAATGATTGTAATTCTGTGTTTGATTTCTCACGCCAAAATTAAGTAAGGACCTCAGAAGAAAGACTAAATAAATCCCATTTATAAAATTTGATGTGCAATTTTTAAATAAAGTGTTAGCAAGCTAACTCTCAGTGTAATTATGCACTAAAGCATCAAGGCCAAGATGAATTTGTTCTAGGTATACTGGGAACATTCAATAGGGTAGAAATCAATATAAGTTACATAATTCACAACATTATAAAAAAGAAAAAGCATATGATTATCACCCAAGTGCAAAAAAAGTTATTTCAAAAATATATTTCAAAGTCATTTTTCAATAACCTGAAAAGTCACTTTTTCATTAAAGAACCACAAAAACTTCTCTTTTATTAGGCAGTAAAGGTTAACTTAGTACTGAAACTCCAAATATATCTCTGTAAGGAGTATGTTAGACTATAATTATTTATCTTTTTAAAAAGAAGTCACTATCAATGTACTAAGTTAAAAAGGAAAAGGAATTAATATTTTTGAAAAAAGAGGCCACATAGAGCTTCCCCATGACCCAGCAATCCCACTTTTGGGAATTTACCCAAACGATCACAAACAAGGCCATACCAAGGCTACCAGCAAAACTATGTTTATTGCAGCATTATTTACCATATCTAAGATATGGAGCCAACCCAGATGCCCCTCAGTAGATGAATGGATCAAGAAAATGTGGTGTGTGTGTGTGTGTGTGTGTGTGTGTGTGTGTGTGTGTGTGTGTGTGTAATTAAATTCTATGCCTCCATCAAAAAGAATGATATTGCCCCATTTGTTAGGAAATGGAAAGACTTGGGAAAAAACTATATTAAGTGAAGTAAGCCAGGCCCAAAGAAACATAGGTCCCATGGTTCCCTTACATGTGTAGGACAAGTAGAAAAGGTCAAAAGCTATGTACATATGACCATATAAGATGATGTTAAGCAAAATGAACCCCAAGATAGGGACACAAATATATTTTTTCTTGCTTACTATTGCTTCTAACATATATATATATATATATATATATATATATATATATATATATAATGTATCATGTAATTTTTTTTGTTTCTTTGTATGTTCCTTCCACACGGTATAACTCCTGTTTTCACTGTATTTGATGTCAGTGTCCTGCATTTTGTATATACATTTCTCTGATTAGGGGAGAGGAAGGGAAAGAACAAAATGCTTAAATAGGGATACAGGTTGACCCATTGTAACAATGAAGTGTTCAAGACACTATGCTGAAAACAAACTTTACAACTTTGGCAGGGATGGGAGTGTAGTTGTGGAGGTGGAGGGAAGGGATGATAGGGGAAAAACAGGAGGAGGCAACAATGCTCAATAGGAAATGTACTCATTACCTTACTCACGTAACTGTAATTCCTCTGTACAGCATTTTTACAATTAAAAAAGACGTACCAAAAAAAAAGAGGTAAAGCCAGGTACTGGTGCCTCATGTCTATAATCCGAGCTACTCAGAAGACTGAGCTCTGAGGATTGCAGCACTATGAAGCCAGTCTGGGCAAGAAAGTCCATATGACTCTTATCTCCAATTAACCAGCAAAAAAAGATGATTTGCTTTGTATGTCCCTCCCCCATGGTATAACCCCTGTTTTCACTGTATTTGATGTTGGTATAATGTGTGGAGGGGAAGGGCAAAAACAAATCATTTAAATAGGGATACAGGTGGACCCATTGCAACAATGAGATGTACAAGTCGTTATGTCGAAAAACAAACTTTACAACTTTGGGGAGGGGAGGTGGGGGGAGATGGGAAGGGAAGGGAAGGGGAAACAAAGGAGGAGGCAACAATGCTTGATAAGAAATGTACTCATTACTTTGCCCATGTAATTGTAACCCCTCTGTATGGTATTTTCACAATAAAAAAAATAAAAAACAAACAAAAAAAGAAATGGTGCTGTGGCTCAAGTGGTAGAGTGCTAGTATTGGGTATAAAAGCTCAGGGACAGACAATGCCCAGGCCTTAAGTCCAAGCCCCAGTTCACCACCCCAACAGACACACAAACAAAAGAGGTAAAAACTGTCATGATTTGTCCGTAATATGATAGTTTATTTACTTACAAAATCCAAGGCAATCATCTGCACCACTATTAAAACTAGTAAGAAAAATTCAATGAAGTGACCAGGTAGAAGAGACGCACATAAAAATCAATAGCGTTCTTATACTCCGGCAAAATCCAATGAAAAAAATAACTCTATTTATTTAATAATAAAAATGATAGAAAACACTTTGTAATAAACTCACGCGAAGTATCAGATAAAAACAATGAGAACTTTGCTATGGGGGTGCGGTGGGGAGGGGGGGTGGAGAAGGAAGATCCAAGCCAATGACTAGTGGCTCACTTCTGTAATCCTAGCTGAAACCTGGAGCATCAAACTTCAAAACCTGCCCTAAGCAGAAAAGTCCAGGAGATCCCAGCTGCAATCCATCAGCAAAAAGCTGTGCTGGATGCATGGTTTAAGTGCTAGATCACAACTAAAGCAAGCAAGCACAAGTCCCTCCCTGAGTTCAAACCCTGCTACAGGAAAGAAAGAAAGAAAGAAAGAAAGAAAGAAAGAAAGAAAGAAAGAAAGAAAGAAAGAAAGAAAGAAAGAAAGAAAGAAAGAAAGAAAGAAAGAAAGAAAGAAAGAAAGAAAGAAAGAAAGGAAGAAAGAAAGGAAGAAAGAAAGAAAGAAAGAAGGAAAGAGAGAAAGAAAGAAAGAAAGAGAGAGAGAAAGAAAGAGAGAAAGAAAGAGAGAAAGAAAGAGAGAAAGAAAGAAAGAGAAAGAGAGAGAGAAAGAGAGAGAGAAAGAGAGAGAGAAGAAGAGAGAGAGAGAAAGAGAGAGAGAAAGAGAGAGAGAAAGAGAGAGAGAGAAAGAAAGAGAAAGAAAGAGAGAGAGAGAAAGAAAGAGAGAGAGAGAGAAAGAGAAAGAAAGAGAGAGAAAGAGAAAGAAAGAGAGAGAAAGAGAAAGAAAGAGAGAGAAAGAGAAAGAAAGAAAGAGAGAAAGAGAGAGAAAGAGAGAAAGAGAGAGAAAGAAAGAAAGAAAGAAAGAAAGAAAGAAAGAAAGAAAGAAAGAAAGAAAGAAAGAAAGAAAGGAAGGAAGGAAGGAAGGAGAGAGAGGAAGGAGAGAGAGGAAGGAAGGAAGGAAGGAAGGAAGGAAGGAAGGAAGGAAGGAAGGGTCAAATAACTGAAAATACATACTACAGAGCAGGATAGATAAATATGTTTTAAAAAATGTTCATTCTCTCCAAATTAAGCTACAAATAACATTCTGCCTCTTTCTAAATCTCATCAAATCTTTTTTCCCCTGAAATTTGCACTTTCCTTAGACAGTATGTGAGTTATGTTAACCATATTACTTATGCTGTACTATTATATTACATATCGTATTATTCATTCATATTATTTGGGGAAAGACATCTCTGGGAAAATGGCATTTAAACCAAAACCTAAAGGGTGTGGAGGAGATGGTGGGAGAGGGCATGGAAGTTTGACGTGGCCTTGAAGCTTCCTAAGCAGCAGCAACAACCTCCACAAAGTCTGCTAAGAACTCAAAGTCATAGCATGGTGGTGATAGAGAAGAAGGAGAAGCAAGAGATGTAAAGTAGCAGGGAGAAGGCTCAGGCCCTGCACGATGCTCAAGGTTGGCACTTCTGTCTCGCCTAACTGGCCATCCACTTGATCTGTTATTTCTGTATAAATTGTTGCGCAAGAAGTGGGGGCGAGAGTGGGTACGGAGGGGCGAGAGATAAAGAGGGATTGGATAATCATGATTAAAAACAGATATACATATAGCCTTACTTATGTAACTGTAAGCCCCTTGTTCATCATCTTTTCAATAAAATTTTAAAAAAATAAGAAAAAGAAAAATACAGTTTTTTTAAATGCAGGCAATCTGTATGCCTAGATACTTATTAGTAGAGCAATGATTTAATGATCTGATTCCATGTTAGGAAATAACCCATTTAAAGAAAATAAAATCAGTCTAGAGTGTGATGATTTACTGTTAAATAGATGAAAGCATTAGGAAAGCAACTATCATATATCTTCATCTTAACAAAAGTATACATGCTCATTTTGTTTCATATATGCTTGGACAAAGTCCATTGGGATGCATGCCAATCTATGAAAGGTAATTTTATCCTTTAGGACTGATACAGGGATGGACAAAAAGTAGGGTGGATTTTGCATCTGAATTTATCCCAAAAGAAATGGTACATATTTTCAAAACAAAAACAGATGTCATGTTTAAAAATAGGATCAGAAGTAACTTCTGGATTAAAAAGATGATCAAATTGTAATTACAGACTACTTTAAAACCGTGACAATAAGAATAATACATACCAAAAGTTATGGATTGTGGCAAAAGCTGTAACAAAGAGGAAATTCATAGCTATCTATAATTTCTTCATTAAGCAAAACGCATGTTTGGTAAATTAACTAAGCTCTTGATTCAGAATGTTAGAAAATAAAACCCAAAGAAATCGAGAGGGAGGGATTAATAGATAAAAGCAGCAACTAAGGAAAACCTCATTCACACAAATACAAAGATTCCAAGGAAAATACTTCCTAGTTTGCTATGCCTACAGCGGCCACTTTCCCACTTTCCCATTTTCCCACTTTCCCACTTTCCCATAGCTTCACTGGGATGGCTGGTGCATACTACCACTCTCAGCTTTTCCTGTTGAAATGATATCTTATGAACTTTTTTTTGTCTAAGGCTGGCCTGAAACCCCAATCCTCCAAATCTTACCCACCTGCATAACTGAGATGAGAGTTACAAGCCAAGGTGACCAGCTATGGATTGAGATGGCACCTTAAAAATATTTTTTCCAGGCTACCCTTGGAACCATAGTCCTCTTGATCTTCACCTCCTGAGTAGCTAGGATGACAGGTATGAGCTACTGGCAACTAGCTTCCGATTGATACTTTTGCTGATGCCCTCCCCTCCCATCTTTTAAACTACTTGTTGTTGAGTTTCATTATTCTATTTTCATACATGTAGGTGAAATATTTTAATCACTTCACCATCTCCCTTTATCTTTTCCTTCCACCTTCCCCTATGCTGCTGGGTCCCCAATCCAAATCATTTACGATCCCTTGATCTCCCCACCGGCCCCACCCATACACTTCGCATTATCTCCCTCTGTGGTTCCTGGCTGTCATATCTAAAGAGAAATCGTATCACTCTATAGCTCCTTAGCAGCATTATTTTTCTTCATGGAATTTTCTTCTACATAAAATCTGTCGAATACTTGGTTATATATCTCCTGGCATCTCCCTGAGAGAACAACAGAATTATGATGAGGGCACTGGCTTCTTTGGCTCACACTGCTAGTTCAGACCTAAAACAGTGGCCTGGCACACAGTGCCATGGTGTGAAGTGACATTGTAAATCTGATTATTTGTTTGCCTCCTTAGTTTATGGTAGATCCCCTGAGGGTGCAGCTATGTATTTGACATGTGAAGACAGAGATAGCTCACTGCCTGCCAACGTATCTCCCTCATCTTCCACCAGTGAGAAGTGCAGCCTGATGCTCACAGCAGAGAACATTCCATTCCCTTTGGTTCTTGGGAAGGAAAAAGTCCTGTGTGCCATTTCTATGCTGAACCTGAGAGATGATTAGGCCTGCCTCCTCCTTCTTTCCTTCCTCTTCCTGCAAAAACAAATATCTGGAACTCCGCGTGGGCCATGCCGCTAAAAGCAATGTCTCAGCATGTCTGAGTGAATGAGTGAATGAATGATTCCTTGTCCTTCCACTTCCCTTCTAGATTTTGGAATAGGAAAAGAAAATCCTAAAGTAAGATCAATCATAAGACTGGGTGCTGGTGGCTCAACCCTAAAATCCTGGCTACTCGGTATGCTGAGATCACAGTTTGAAGCCAGCAAGAGAAGGAAAGTCCATGAGACTCTTATCTCTAAGTAGTGATCAAAATAGCTAGAAGTAGAGCTCTAGTTTTAGTGGTAGAGTACTAGCCTTAAGCAACAATGCTAAGGGACAGTGCCCAGGCCCTGAGATCATGCACCAATGCTATACATGTACCAGTACAAATACGTACATAACATACATGCATCCATCCATACATGCATGCATATGTATATACATATGTACACACCACAGGAATCATTTTAGAAGAGAACCTGTATTTGTAAAGTGGACTGAGGAATTCATTACAGGAGCCAGAGAGAAGCAAATGCTTGCATAGAGAACATCCATACACTTGATTGAACACAGAGCTAAAAGTACTGACAAACCACTCTGTAAATTATCAATGATGCTGTAGAATATGGCCACTTAACAGAACTCAGTTATCCCTCACAAGAAGGTCAACCTCTAGTATCAGAAGTTAGACAAGAAATCGACATATCAGAGAATCAGAACCAAAACAAAAACTAAGAAGGAGAGAATGCAAGGACCAGCAGCCCCCCCAAGTGTCTTCTCCCTAAAAGAAGAAACACAGGAGTGAAGCCACCAATAAAATGGGTACCAGGCACTACACGCTCAGCATGAGAAACAGTTATTACACAAACCAAGTTGCAATTAGAACCACCTCACATCTTATTCTCCATTAAGGATAAAGGTCACGTCTGCACCATCTCTACCATCACACACTTGCTTCCAGGCTGTCCATTGGGTGGCTCATGCTCCAGCCGCGGTGACCATTCTTTGCAAGCTTGATGTCAGATGAATGTATGAAATGGATCTCCTGCCTACTTACCAACTCACTTGTCACTGGGCCTCCAGGGTCCATTCAGAAAGGTTGTCTGTTCTCTTTACAGCTGTTCTCTGGATCGCTGCCACCAGGCCAGGGGAGATCCCCTGTGGATACTTAGCACAAATAGAAGCCCTGTATTGGCTGCAGCCTGAGCCCTAGGCAAAGATCAGCTAGCTTGTGAGATCGGGGAGCTTCTTTATTAAAGAACAAGTCATACTGGACAAACTTGATTGCTTTTTAGATCCACTTTTGAACTAAGGGGGCTGCAGAGCGTCGTGGAACTATTGGATGAAACACTTTGGATGTTATACTGGGGGAGCTTGAGATGTTTAGCCTCGGGAAGAGAAAAGCAGGGAGCAGAGAACTGTGCTCTGGCCAGATGCAGGAAACCTTGACTTGTTGCATTTGTGTGTGTATCTGAGATTAGGAGGTAGAGCACTGGCAGGTGTCTGTGTGTGTTTAGAAAGCTGGCATCACACTGCTGTGATCTGAGCAGATGTGTTCCTTGAGTTCTACCTCTCTTCCCCCATGCATGACCATCACTCCAAATAGGAATCATAAAAATCCAAAACAATGGGTTACATTCAGGGCAGATGGACTATAGGTTTGTTGTCTGTAAAAGTAGAAGTTGGATGAGGATTCCTACAGGTTCTTCGGTCCCTGCCCCTCCATGACTGCCTTTGGTGATAGTGGCCTCTTGTGCCTGGAACCCACTTCCTTGTTGCAGTCCAAGTTGCATTGTGGGATGGCTTCAAATTTCAAAGTTCACACTTCAGACTTCAAACTCCACTGTAGTATTTGGAAAGCAGCTATGCTCACCACTATACCACCAACGCGCCCTCCACTGTAGTATTTGGAAGCACCAGAAAAAAATCTTTTTCAGGACACTCCTTCCAATTTGCTTGTTGATTCTAAGCATCTTACAATGATTCTACCTTTAGTGGTCCCAGCTGTAACTGGCATTTTTTAAGGATTCTCTAACCTTGTCTACACCACAATTTGTGCTACTCAGCATCTCATGATTCTACTTTTCTTAATACCATGTGTCATTATGTGTGGTTATTTTATGAATCTCAATCTTAACTTCCTCCTAGGTTAAGGTAGACTGTCTGAAGACACAGACTTCATGCACACTCTGTGTGATGGAGATGGATCATTGTCCACCCAGGCAACTTCCTCATCTTCCATGGTAGTAGCTTGATGCTCTAGGGGCCAACACTCCCTTCCCTACCTTCCCTGGCTCTCAGATGTCACCTTATGCCCATGATCACCAACAGGAGGTGAATAAGGTACCTATTTGTGAGTGTTACTTCCATGTTGAGCCTGAAAGATGGTAGAATTGCCTCCTTCCTCTTCCTGTAAGTTGAAAAACTCAACTTTGGCTTTGAATATGACAACAATGATTGAATAAAGACGAGAAACAACGGGGAAAAAAATCTGAGTCCTCAACCTAGCACATAGGCCAGAGCTACTTGCCCACCTGAAACTTAGCTATGTGAGTCACCATTATCTTATTAAAGATACTGCGTTGTACAGTCTCTTTGTGGAGCAGCTGAGCCTCTAACTGACACAGAAAGTCGAAATCTGTGCATACAGCAGTGCCCTAAAGGTTATTTAGCTAACTGACATAAAAAGGAATGAAATTTTTGCACTTTCGGGAGGCATAGGGTTGGAAAAAATCATCTGCTTTCATATCATGCACACCAGAGGAGGGATTGCTTTTCTTCAAAGTCTTTTGCTTTCAAAGACCTGCTAAGACTTTTCAGAGAAACAAAACCATGCATCACTTTGGCTAAGATCCCGTTACCTCCATCCACCCGTGGTTTTGCATGGTCTTAAGACAAACACCACCGAAATGAAAGGGATGGGTACATCCTGAAAACATTAATGTTTAAGCCAACTTGAAACCTGTGCCCAGGAAGGAGTCATGAATGTGGTTACTAGAACCAAGAGGAATCAAGGAAAGCAGAGGTCAGCTAAGCTGTATGTAGGAAGGTATTGTCCAAGAAAGACTGGACCAGGTCTGGAAATGCCTGTGATTGTTCTTTCCTTAAAACAGTCACATCAAGCAAGAGCCCTGATTGCTTACAAGAAGGAAGAAGTGATGTCCATCCACCCTGTTGGAGTACTTGATAATGCCTATTCACACAGAGTCACAGGGGACAAGAAAGCCTCAGGATGTGAATCTAGTGCTCAGTGTGTGATGGTTATGAGCAGTTCTCCCCAGACAGCAGGACCAAGGTCACAACTGGAAACCTCCTCTAGTCTCCAGGCAGTAGGTCTTCCAGATGCCCATCACCCACCCAGCCTATCACTGCAGTGGGCTTGCACTGTATTGCAGCCTTCCTCCTCTTTGCTAAATGTAAGTTCCTCTTGTGGACTTGCTGGCTCTGCTTCATCACTGCATACTGGAGGAAGACGTTGTTTAGGAATGGATGAACAGCAAGAGACTGGGGGAGGGGGGAGGGTGGGGTTAAGGATCCCTTATTTTACTTTCTAGATTTCTGGACCATGAACAGATTCATCTAGACCTCATGAAAGGAGAACTAAAAGCAGTCCAGGGATCCTAGACGATGACCTAGAAGTGGTATTGAAGAGGTTTTCAGTTGTTGACTCTTTGGCATGGTGGAGGATCTCCACCATCAGAACAGCTGATTGTGAGGTAGAAGCTACCAGTGGCCCACTGCCAACACTGCTTATGGTAAGAAATTAAAGCTGGCTAGAGAGGTTGCACCATTTTCTGGCCTTCCTGGCGGTTGGACCTATACAACATTAGCTAAGAAGGAGGCTGGGGTTAAAGTGAGGGGACTTTTCCAGTCTCTTTCATTTCCAGATGGTCAGATGATTGTGGCAAAGCTTTGACTATGCAGAAAAAGTTCAAGGCTAAGGGAATGGTGGAACCAACCACCAAACCCAAATGCAGACTGTTACAAAAGAAAGAAACTTCCATTCTTGGGACGCATTCGGATCACTCTGTTAAAGAAGCTAGTGTGGCATCCCAAAGGGACCTTAACAGGCAAGTTGGTCCATGGGGCATGAGTTTGTGAGGGGCCCTAGACATTGCTTATTGGCCTTGGGCTTTTTGACCCCATCTCCAAATTCACAAGTCACTTTTTTGTTGTCAACAGCTTTGATTCTCTTCTCTCTGTGTATTGCTTACTGACTGTAGAAAAGAATCTTGGTTTCCTTGCCAATTGATTAGGGGTTGGAATTTACACTTGATAGGGTTTCCCAAGATCTGTAACATAAGCTAATTTTACTGAACATTGATGATGGACTGGATGTTTTAGAAAGGCGCATTCCTATTCAATGCAAACAATATAACCCCACTAAGGTTGCTCTGAGGTGCCCTACTTTTCATACGAAGAAATTGAGGCACCAAAGATATTAAATAGCTTGCCCAGGGATATATGAGGAGCAAGTGTTCTGTTTAACCAAGGCTGAGATATGATGTCCATGAAGGGGCTTCTAAAGTCCTGACACCATGGGTCAAGGCCCTCTAGGCCTACCACTGTTGAAGAATACTTTGAACCAAGTAGAATCTGGACCAAGCTATCCATAGAGGCTGAGGTCACAGAACTCCTCTGTTACAGTGTCTGTTATGACTCCCTTCTTTGCCCAAGCAGCCACCCAGAAGTTTCTTGCTGGGTACCAGTGGTCATGTCTATAATCCAAGCTACTCAGGAGGCTGAGATCTAAGGATCATGGTTCAAAACCAGCCTGAGCAGGAAAGTCTGTGAGACTCTTATCTCCAATCAACTACTCAGGAAAAGCGGAAAGTGGCACTGTGGCTCCAGTGGTAGAGGGCTAACCTTCAGCAAAAGAAGCTCAAGGGCAGTGCCCAGGCCCAGAATTCAAGCCTAGGACTAGCAAAAAAAGAGTGTCTTATTAGTGGTAAAGGATTACAACCCACTTGGTACAATGCCCTTAGCCCAGCCACTTCAGAGCCAGGCTTAGCAGGTTCAAGGGCTGGATCTCTGGCTCTTAGGCCTGAAATGTCCCAGCATTACTGTGGGCTCATCTCTCCCTTCTTTTGTCCCTAGTACCACCATAGAAGCATAGCCCTGAGGTGGAGTGCATGTTGCAGCTCTGGTCCTTTGTCATATCCTCATGATCCTCCATCCTCCATCATCACTTCCTCTCCAATCAGCTCAAAATGTCACTGACAAAGCTCTTCCTGCTGCATCCCAGCCCCGCATGCCCTTTGTTGCTCTGGCAGGTCCCCCCACAGCATCCTAGCAACCAGGTGTCCTATGCATTATTCATCCCCACCTCACAGGATCCTCTGAGTGCCGCCTGAAGCTGGGGCCAATATCCCATCTGCTGTTGACTTCAGGTGCTGAGATCGGGGCTGAACAGGAGATGTAGGTCTTGAACCCAGGACGTGGGGAGGGGGGGTTGTTTAACCTTTTTTTTTTTAACCAGCTTGCCTTCTCTCTCCTCATTGAGCTTCATATTTGAATGACTTCCCACTGTCACCTGTCACCTCCCCCAGAGCATTCGATCAGCTTCTACCACTGGTGCCTTGTAGAGCCCCTATCACTGGAAACAGATCAACCTCTGAAAGGCAATTCTCAGCTAATTGGGCTTTGTTCCCCTATCAGGACCCATCACCCAACCAAGGTTGACCCCCAAAAGCATTCCTGTCCTCAAGGGATATCTGATACCACCTTCCATCCTCTGTTCTCCTTTCCAGAAGGAGTTATAGCTGAGGAATTCATTCATTTGCTCACTCACAGCAAGCACCCTCAGGTCCTGCTGGAGATGTGTGGTGCAGCTGAAAACATGGTTATCTTTGGGCATCCTGCCTGCCACTTCCTAAGCGCACCTCACTTTCCTAGAGTTCTTTTTAATGGAACAGACCGGTGGGGACATCCCAGCCCTGGTCCCACTCCTACCCTGAGCCTTGAGGCCCCATCCAAGCAACACTCTGGAGTCACACTCCAGAGTTTTGTGTCCACCCATCAGTGCTGCTGGTGTCTGAGGGAGGAAACAAATGGCTATCTGGGCTCAGGGTTCTAGAGAGTTTCTCTGTGCCAGACTCTAATGATGGCCATTTTCTGGGTGGCTCTTACAGACAGGTAGAATTTTTCTGATTACCCTGAAGTGCAGTGAAATGGCTCTTCTCTCTCATTCTCTCTCATTTTTTCTCTCTCTCATTTCTTGTCTCTCATTCTTGCTCTCATGATTTCTCTTTGTTTCTCTCACTTTCTTCTTTCTTACTCTCTCTCTCATACACACACACACACACACACACACACACACACACACACACACACACACACACACACACACACACACACACACAGAAATCACACAAACCCAAAACCACATAGATACTCTCAAATATTCAGGAACAATTTCACACACAAATGCAAAACCACACTGACAACCACACTGAACACAATCACACACACAGTCCTATATCACTCAGGTTCACACACAATCACAGACCAACCATACAACTGGACAGAATCACACATAACCACTCACAATCACACATAATCTCACACATGGAATGGTACATTGACAGCCCCCTTGTGATCAATCCTGCAAGCAGATAGATCATAACATTGCACTGGGATGGGGAGTTACCACACTCCTCAGTCAGTATCTTCTGCCCTAGGAGGCTTCCAGACCCACTAAGAGCTTGCTGCTGCAACTCCTCTTGATGGGAAGTGACAGTCACCAGCCCACAACTCAACAGAGCCTGCAGAAACTTTGCTCCTTTCAAGGAGTCTCTCATTTCAAATGTCTCCTCCCCACTCTACCTGGATTAATCTCTGCTTCTTCCCCCACCTCCATATCGTTTCTATAGCAACCTGTAGTCCCTGGGTATGGCTGCTGCTGCTGCTGCAAGCTATGACCCTATGCATGCAACAGCTGGGGTAAAAGCTGACTTCTTTCCAGAGTATTTGTGCTGGAAGCAAGAGAGGGCTGGGACTGGTCCAGATGTTCTAGAGGCTGCCAAGGTACTCAAGCTACTTCCCCAACATCTGCTTCTCTTTCTGTCTCTCGCCTTTGAAAAGCATGTGCCGGAAAGGAAGTATGTACCCATTTCAAGCAATTTAATGTACAGAGACAGGGGCATAGGTAGCCATGAGACGAAGTGAGCCAGGCAAAAATCTGCCTGTCCTAGATATGGAATCAGATAGTTTGATCCTGAGCCACTTCCTCATCTGTAAAATAAGGGCTTCATACTGGACAAACTTAGGAAGTTCCCTCCCTCCCTCCCTCCCTCCCTCCCTCCCTCCCTCCCTCCCTCCCTCCCTCCCTCCCTCCCTCCCTCCCTCCCTCCCTTCCTTCCTCCCTTCCTCCCTCCCTCCCTTCCTTCCTACCTTCCTTCCTTCCTTCCTTCCTTCCTTCCTTCCTACCTTCCTTCCTTCCTTCCTTCCTTCCTTCCTTCCTTCCTTCCTTCCTTCCTTCCTTCCTTTTCTTCCTTCCTTTCCTTCATTTCTTTCTTCCTTTTCTCTTTCTTTCTTTCTTTTCTTCCTTCTTTCTTTCTTTCAGTACTGGTACTGGGTCTTTAACTCAGCATTAACAGCATTTCATGGTTTTGCTTGGCTTTTCACTCAAGTCAGGCACTCTATCACTTAAGCTATACCTGACTTGCAGCTACTTTTATTTTCAGCTTAATTGGAGGTAAGAATCTCACAGACCTTTCTACCCAGACTGGCTTTGCATTGTGATCTTCAGCTCTCAGCCTCCTGGGCAGCTAGGATTTCAGGTATGACCCACCAGCGCCCAGAGGGATATTCCTTTCAAATGACATTTGGTGATCATTTTTTGCTCTTCAGTTTTGCTGTCAACTGACCCTGATGAAATTTGAATTCTCTCAGAAAATTCCAGCCACAAGCCCGAAGTTAAACCCTAAACCTCCAGAAATACTGGATTATTACAAAAAGAGGGGATCCCCCTCTAAACTTGTAACTTCTCTTTAGGGTAATCTTTTTCTTTTTGAAGGTGCTGCATCCCCACCCTCCTCCTTTCTACCTGGCATCCACTTGGGCTTTCAACCACACCATCTCTAGTTTGCAGGAAGCTTCACAGAAAAGTTAGGAGGTCTCTTGAAGCCATCTCTGGCTCGAGGAGGATGGCAGTCAGGAGGCAAACAGTAATGAGGTCAACTGAAGGATGCTTGTAAGAGGAAAAACATGATCATTCATGAACAATGTGACCAGAACATACAAAGCCTCAGTGTAGCTCTCCGGCCTGCGCTTCTGCAAAGGTGTGACTTAAGGGAGATACTATTGGCCCAAAGTGCTGCAGTCATTTGGACTAGCTCATTAGGCCCTAGCAGAGCCCGGGGGCCCCCAAAGAATTGGGAAGTACAAAAGACAAATAATGGTCAATGTACCATCCCCAGTTAGTGCAATGGAATTTTTTACCCACCTGGGGAATTTGATGCCTTGGAAAATATGTGGTTAATGATCCTAGAGGTTGCAAGGCACCCAGGGGATAAACAACTCAGTTCTAACTTGAGAGTCTCAAAGCACTTTATCCTACTACTCACGATTACTCTGCAGGCTCTCGGGGTCCCATTGCATCGTGAGGGTCCAGCATGAGCTCCAAGGAGGCTCACTTGGCTCCTCTAGGGAGACTGACATACAGAAATGGGGACACACAAGATAAAGCTAAGGATGGGACACCAGGTGGTTCATTGGGACTTCCTCTGGCAAGAAGAAGAAGAAGAAGAAGAAGAAGAAGAAGAAGAAGAAGAAGAAGAAGAAGAAGAAGAAGAAGAAGAAGAAGAAGAAGAAGAAGAAGAAGAAGAAGAAGAAGAAGAAGAAGAAGAAGAAGAAGAAGAAGAAGAAGAAGAAGAAGAAGAAGAAGAAGAAGAAGAAGGAAGAAGGAAGAAGAAGGAAGAAGAAGAAGAAGGAAGAAGAAGAAGAAGAAGAAGAAGAAGAAGAAGAAGAAGAAGAAGAAGAAGAAGAAGAAGAAGAAGAAGAAGAAGAAGAAGAAGAAGGAGAAGAAGGAGAAGAAGGAGAAGGAGAAGAAGGAGAAGGAGAAGGAGAAGGAGAAGGAGAAGGAGAAGGAGAAGAAGGAGAAGGAGAAGGAGAAGGAGAAGGAGAAGGAGAAGAAGAAGAAGAAGAAGAAGAAGAAGAAGAAGAAGAAGAAGAAGAAGAAGAAGAAGAAGAAGAAGAAGAGAAGAAGAAACCAACCCTGTTAAAGTATTCCCCTTGACTGATATTGAATGCTGTTTGTTTTCAATTCTACATGAACATGCTGTGATTTTCTCTCCTCCCCCCCCCCCCACCCCGCCATCTCCCCACTACCACATACAGGGCTCAGCAATTACAGTGTGTTCTAGATGCCTAGGCAGATGGGGAGGGAAAAGGGAGCTGTGTTTCCCTTGTAGGCACTTCCTCCCTTTCTTACTGCCCAAATTCTGAACTTATCAACCAACACTTCAGGAAGAGCTGGGATTCCTTGCCAGCATGCCAAGGAATCAGAATAAAAATCCTAAACTCTGATAACCATTTTCCCTACAAGGTAATGTACAGACCCACAGCCACTGAGATACAAAACAAATCCAGAACTGGCCTAAAAGGGAGCTCTCCCACAAGAAAGGCATGTGTGCCTGACATGTGTGCCTCTAACAGAACACTGGAACCACAGAAATCTTGGGTAACACATCTACATGGGATCCTCAAGGTAAACTTGATGGGTTCATCATGCATGGACATTCGGGTCAATTGATGAGGCTGCTTGGGAGACAGCAGTGAGGATTCTGACGATGCATTTGGGTTCTGTGGAGAAAGGGTTGTTGACCCTCCACTGGAAGAAGGACAAAGGTGGTAGCTTTCTGCCACAGATATGCCCTTCCTGAGTTGGTACCATGTGGACATGCCTGGGTCCAGGTCCACACTGGTTAGGAGCTCATACCTCAAGTTTATGTGTAGGTAGAATAATAGCTGCCAGTAACATTCGTATTCTAAGCCCTGAGCCTATTGCTCTGTCACCTTTCATGGGAAAATGAATCTTCCATGGGAGATCATGTGAAGGATGCCAAGAGCATTCTGAATGATGTGGGTGGACCAAGGGAATCACAGGATCCACTGGGGCAGGAATTAGAGACAGAAGGTGGCAGATGGTGGGAGCAGAGGCTGGGGTGATGCATTCTGAAGAGAGAGGAAGCGACCATAAGCCAAGGAAAACAGGCAGCCTCCAGGAACCAGACAAGGCAAGGAAGTGGATTCTGCCTAGAGCTTGCAGAGGGAACAAATTGCAACATCCTGACATGAGCCCAGTGAAACTTATTTTGGACTTCTGGCCTCCAGAGCAGGAAGAGAATAAATTTGTGTCGCTTTAATCACAAGGAATAAATTTATGCTGTTTAAGTCTGCAGTAATTCGTTGCAGGAGCAATAGGAAATGAATACAGCATATTAGTTATTCTCTGTCTCGGTTCCTTCATTGGGGAAAAAACCCAGAAATAATGGTATCTACCTCAGATGGAGCTGTCAGGACAATTAAATGTAATATAATCTATGTAAATCACTTAGAACAGCATCTGGCACTCCGTAATTCTCAATCAATATTAGCTATGATTATTCTGATCCAACCGCTTTATTTTGTAGGGAACAACATTCAAGTCCAGACAGGGAACATAATGTAGTAGAGGTCACAATGACACAAGGAGGAAATGTGGTCATTCCTAATTTATTTATTTTTTTATCACAAGAATGACTCTTACTTATGGAAGGGACACAGGACTTACAGAAGGGCTAGCTGTCTCAAGTCAAAGGAGGAAAAGGGACTTGCAAAACTAAAGCAGAATGAGCAGCTGACACCAACTTTTATCCTCCCTGAACCAGTCTAGCAACCCATGCTGCACCTTACGTAGGTGCAGGACCTAGATGCTTTTTCATCTTGCCATCCATCAATGAGGTCTGCCTCCTAGAGCCAAATGCCCACAGTGAACGTGGCACCTGGTTTGCCCACTGGGAACAATTTGAAAGGATGATTCCAGTTCTTAATGAACCGTCTCCCAGCCATCCATCCCAGATTCCTATCTGTGATCTGTGCAAGAACACAGATAGGAGTAAGCTGTCAAAATTGTCATTTGAAATGCACCACTGCCTAGCAAGTTCATTTCCTTTAGTTTCTCCTCAGTCTCCCTGTAACTAGTCCCCTGCTTTTCTGGCGATTCCATAGTCTACCATAACAATCCCCATATTTCCCACACTTTCCAGTTGTGTCTCGCTTTGTCACATGTACCTGGAGCACCGGGGTTCAACCTCTCTACCTCCTCATCGATACTTACCCTCAGGTACTCAACTGTAACTTTGGGGGGACAATTGTACAACTGTGTGTTTGATATTTTTGTGGCACTGGGATTGAACCCTAAGGCTAAGAAAGTACCTAAGGCCACTGTAGCTATATCCTCAGCCTACAGGTGAGCTTATGATATTGCCTTAAATTATTGCCACAAATCTCCTGTTTGCTCAAGAAGGAAACACTTCCCATACCTAGAGTCCATAGCTGGTCCACACCTCTGGCTCCAGGCTAAAGGCAGCAGACACAAGAATTAAGAAGACAGGTGCTACAATTGAGTCATTCAAGTCCAAGTCCCAGCTCTACCACACACCAGCTATGGGATCTTAACCAAGTAAGTAAAGCTCTCTAGACTTCAACATTCTCATTTGTTCTTCACAAGGCTATGTAAATTAATGGATGTAAAAAATGTTAGCAGAGGTTGGTGCAGAATAAGCACTCTCCAAGAACACGAGATTACTATTCTCTTCCCAATCTCTCTGGCATTCCATCACACATCTAATGACCTCACTGTAGCTACAACTGAGAAAATAGAGGCTATCAACTAGGAACGTTCTTGTCTAACCACCAGACTCACAGCCCTCCAACAGTGCACCCATTTTCCCTTTCTTCCTGCAAACGGAAAGGAATTGATTCATTCTTCTTTTGCCAAAGGTCAGTCTCTCCCCCACTTTACCTAGAGAGTCCATTCTTATTTGAGTGTGGCAGATACTGCTGGAGACTGCTAGCCTTTAACAGGGTCTGATTTCTAATAGCTGTTCCCTCTCTTCTTGTCTAGTATGAGAAACCCTAATTTTCAGATGATCTATGCTAATAAGAAAAAGAGTACCATGATAAATTTGCAGCTAGGCATGGTCATGTGACCAAGTTTTGGCTCTTAGGACGTGAAGAGAATCAGTGTCTGCTATACCTGGATAGGGCTGGTTCCTTTCATGTCCCCGCTTCTAATCTGATGCTTAGGGTCCAGTGGTAGACTGATCTGGGTCCCCAGGACAATGATACTAGAGATAGTGAGACAAGTTGTATGAAGAATAGGGTCCTAGAACAACTTGTAGCAGGACCATCATTCCAACCCTGATAAGAGCATCTAAAGCCATTACTTGGAAGGAAAATAAACTTATCTAAAGTAATGTTAATCAAGGTGTCCTTGAAACACAGCCAAATCCATTTATGAATTAAGAGACTTGCCTGTTCTTGGGTTTCCCTCCTCCAGGTGTCTTTCTACTACCATCACTCCCCGAGTATCTAAATCCATAGGGCTCTGGAATATACACATCTGGCATTTCCCACCTGCAAAAGACACACTCCTCATTCTCTTACCAGGCAAAGGTTCCTGAAATGTCACCTCTACCATTCTCCTCCTCCATCTCCTTCTCTCATCCAAAGTGTCTAAGCCACAAGAAGACTGCTCTCCCAAAGTCACTGCTGGTTCCCAGGCTAGAACCTCCAGTGGGTGTCTTCCTATTTTCATATCACATAACCTTTTCAGGCATGACTTTGTGTAGAGTGAGTTACTTCCTTCTCCTTGATGTGCGTTCTTCCCTGCCATATCCCTGATGCCCGAATGTCCTTCTGCCTCCTTCCTGGTTGGTCCATCTTGGGATTCTTTCCAGGCTCCTTCTATGCTAATCAATGTCAAGTGTTGGTATGTCTCTGTACTGAGTCCAGAGCCATCACTCTACTACTTCCCCTAGGGAATACTGGAGACTTTACTCCATCACTCCCATTATTTTCTAGATGCAAAAGAGTCACTCATTTGTTCTTCTGCCTGCGGTGCTTCTGAGCATTACAAACACTTATCTATCATGTACATGAAAAAGTTCCTTGAATGTTTCAAGGACAACATGTCCAAAAGATTGGTTTCACTTCTAGCCTCTGGTTCCTGGTTACTCTTTTCTATTTCACTGAATATCCCTACACTTGAGAGTCATCATTGGTTTTTCCTTTATCCTATCTCCACATGTAATCCATTAAAAAGGCAAATAGCACTGGTTCCACCCCAAATCTCCTGTTTTCAGCCCACCTTTCTCTACTACCTGGTCTAAATGGCCATCCAATCTCTCTCTTGCCTAGACTACAAACTTCTGTGCAAAGTGGCTTGGTAGGATAGTCCCCAAACATTTGTTACATCCTTTATTCATTGAATCACCTATCCTATCATTGATTAATATCACCTTTGTCTTCTTTATAGTTGTTTGCAATTGCTTGCATTAATTTAGGTTTTATATTACAACATGAGCAAGTTTGCTCCTGTCTTTTCTCTCACCTCTCTTCTCCTGCTCTCCCTTTCTCACTCTCTTCTTCATTCCCTCCTTCTCTCTCTCTCTCTTTTTCTCTCTCTCACTCACTCACTCACACACACACACACACACACACACACACACTTGTTGACAGTTGCAAAGGAGCTGTGGTATCAGACTCTTACTCTGGTGTTGGCTCCCCAGCATTCAGTGTATCTGACACTTAGTAGGCTCTGAATACACATTAATAAAAGAAATGAAAGAATGTGAATTCATTTGGACTCTACCTTGGTGGTTCTCTGGTGGATACAGAGCAGGATGGTATTTTGACATTCTCAGTTTCACCTGTTGTTCACAGTAAAAAAAAAAATCCAGCTATAAACAAGATACATTGTTTCACTTGGGAATGATCCTTGAGAGACTGAATGAGCTTTCAGACTCTCAATTGTTAATTTGTTTAATTAATTGTTTAATTTGTTAAATTGGCAACAAGGAGCAGTCTTACACATAAATAGGAGCCTGCTTGAAGCCTCTGTCTCCTGTGCCTACTGCTGTCAATGGTTCTCATTCTATCAAAGGCCCAGGGGTGGATGGGTGGTCTTTTCTCTCTGGACCCATCCCTCACAGTGCACATGGCCTCACTGACACCCTGGAGCAGATCTAAATTAAAAACTCAGGCTGAAGTAAGAATCAGTTACATGGCTGGATAACAGGACTGCAGACTATAGGCTATTTGAGGGTCCTCTGAAAGGAGAGGGCAGAGTCAGCTCAGTTGGACTCCCATCAATAAGGAGAAAATTGATAATATCAAGGATAGTACAAGCCAGCAGCCCAGTATATGCCAGGCCTTGTATCCACTTTACAAGTGTGACCCCACTGAATGCTCAAGATACAACCCTGAGGTACCCTACTACACCCAAGAACTCACAGAGGCCAACTGTGAGATGTCCCCACTGAGACACACAGCAGGGAAGATGCATAACCCAGCTAGCCGTATCTCCAAGAGGCCATTCTTTCTGTAGCATCCTATCCCCTCCTGTGTGGGAATTCTGTACCCAGGATCTGGATCTCAGTGCTAATAAACCCCAACAGAGGTCTCAGCATCCCTGAGGATGCCCAGGCTTGATGGATTTCTCTGAGCCAGGTGCTCAGGGAACTATCATTGCATTTGACCTGAAACCCTCTTCTTTTCCCATTCTTTCCTGTGTCCGTAAAGGGTGCTACTTTTAGGATTCTCCCAACTTCACCCATGCACAGAGAAATAATTCTTGACTATTGCAATGATTTGAATATGAAGTGGCCTCCGCCAAACTTATGTGTGGAAGGTTTAACTCCAGACTGGTATATGCATTCATGAAGGGTCTGGCCCAATAGATTAATCAGCAGGTTTAACTCCAGACTGGTATATGCATTCATTGAGAAGTGATTGGATCATGAAGGCTCTGGCCCAATAGATTAATCAGTTGGTACAGTCATAGGCTTATGATTTTATGGCATTATTAGGAGGTGGTAAAAAGTTGGGGGGTGAGGCCTGATTGGGAAAGAAGGTTACCGGACCCATGCTGTGAAAAGATGCATTTGTTTCCTGGATCCTTCTTTCTCATACTGCTTTCCAGTTTCCATGAGGTGAATAGCTCTACCCCACCACACTCTCCTGCTGTGATTACCCACATTGGCCTTGTTTTAGACCCACATGGCCTAGAACCTTTAGGTCAAATGTATCCCCTCTGTACCTTCTGATTCCACATGAACTGGGCTAAGCCGTGGTACTTTCTCTAGATCTGCTACATATTAGGAGATCCTTGTTTCCATATTTACCTTTATTCAGATGCATTTTCCACAGTGCAGCTGAAAAAAACCCTTTTACAATGATCAATCCCAAGCATGCCTCCAGCTTAAAACCTTCCAATGATTCTCTTCACACACAGGAGAAAATATAACCATATGGATAAAATTTCACTGGAATTCTGCTACCTCCCTTACCCCCTCACTCCCCTCTCCTGGCTGCTGGGATCCTCCTTCAACTCACCCTATTCTCTTCCATTTTAGGGCTGTGGCTCTGTCTAATTGCTCAAGCTGAAGTCTTCTTCCTCAAAAACTTTGCATACTGTTTTCTCCATGGCTACAGTACACAGGCTCAATGGAAATGTTACCTCCTAAGCGAAGCTGCTGTGGCTGAAGTATGTCTCCTTGAAATCCATAAGAAGAAACCCCCAACACCCAAGACCTCAGAATGTGACTGCAGGTTGAGATAGTGTCTTCAAAGAGATGACTAAGTTAAAACAAGGTCATTACAATCACAGAGGGTTGGGAAGATTTTGGTCAAAGGTTACAAAACTTTAGACATGAAGAATAAATTCAAGAGATCTACTGTAAGGTCTGCTCATTATGGTTACTAATAACACACAGCAAAGTTAAGCATTGCTAAGGGCACACTTTATCCATCTTCCCCATAAATGAATAAGTGTGTGAAGGGATTCTATGCTCATTATTTTTGCCCAAGCTTGGGCAAAAAACATTCATGAGACTGTCTCTACAGAGGGACGTTGGACCTGGTGCTGTACACCTGTCCCAGCAACATGAGGAAGTCTAAAAGTAAGTGGGTCACAGCTCAGGTGAGTGCCTGGGAAGAAAAGGAGATGCCGTCCTAAAAATAAATCAGTGGAAGACAGAGCTGGAAGTGTGGCTCAGTGTTCTCACTCCAGCCTTTGCCAGCCTAAGGCCCCCTGTTCAAACACCAGTGCCATCAAAACAGAAGAAAAAAAATTAAATGAGACAGTTAGGGTGCTTCTTAGTCTCGTCTGACTATTGTCTTTAAAAAAGAAAAAAGATAAAAGCACAGACTTACACACCCGTAAAGGAGAGAGTAGCTTTCTCATCTTGCAGCTGAAGGTACTTTGTAAGGGACTGTCACTAATTAGCTTGCACTACACTAGAGAGTTGGCTAAATAAGTAGATTGTTGCCACTGTCCACAAAGAGTAACTAGCTAGAAGACATGATAGACATGCTTGCTTGCTTCACCATGGTAACCAGCTATGCATCCCATAATGCCATGTTGCAAGCTTCAAACAGACACAAGATTTTCTTTTTAAATTATTGTAAAAATTACATGAAATAAGCATGATTCAACAGTCAATCACATAACCATTATTAATTGAATGGTTAAAGATAATACTACTAAATATCAAAACTAAAAGGGGAAGGAGAAAGAGAGAAGACCGCCACCAGTAAGCCTCAGAGAAAAAAGATCTACCCTCCAAACATGAAAGGAAATGCACTTCTGTGGTCTAAGACTCTCAGTCCCTGGTTTTGTTATGGCAGCTTAGACTCAATCTGAAAAGCTTCCAGAACTTTCTGTCCCACCCTCCACTGTAATACTGTGCATAGTACATACAGCCCTGTTCCTTTCCCTGTATTCTCATTTCTGTTCCTCATTCCTTCCTCAGGCACCTCAGTACAGGACACAGGAAAGTTCCTTCATAAATCTCTGCTGAGGAAGGAATCGATAGCACTCCCCCATCCAGTTCATTCTAGATAAAACTGGAGAAAAGAACAGACAGAGAGGAAGGAAAAGGGAGTCACCAGCAGAATAAAAATAAGCTGGATAGCTTCCAAATCACTGGAGAATAAAAGGGGCAGGGAAAAAAAGATGAAGAGAACTGAAGGCAAACAGTAAGGATGGAGCTTTTATAATGGAAAGCAAAAAAAAAAAGAGTAAAACTATAAGAACTAAATAAACTAAATATAACAGTTATCAAATAAATAGGCATCATTACATCTCATGGCCACAAAAGCTCCTCTCAGAGAAGCAAAGCAAAATGTTACTGCAAACTGTGAAAAACAGACTCACCTAAACAGAATTAAAATGAAAAGATTGAGAGGGAAGAGCAACAGAAGAGGAGGAAAATGAAAACATGCAAGAGAAATCAAGACTAAAAACATTGATGTGTATACATACATAAGTTGATATAGTATGCATGAATTTATATATGTACATTTCTATTATATACATATGTATATATAGGAAAGTCCATCAGAAGTAAGAGAAGGTATCAGTAAAATACCTAAATGCAATAAGCTCACGTGTGTGTGTGTGTGTGTGTGTGTGTGTGTGTGTGTGTGTATGCTACTACTGGAGCATGAACACAGGGTCTCAAAGTCTTACTTAGGTTTTTCTCTCAAGGATGGTACTCTGACCTCACATATCCACTTCTGACTATTTTTTGTATGTGGTATGCAGGTCCTGGGGCTTAAACCTGGCTTGTGCACATCCCTAAGCATTTGTACTCAAGCCTAGCACTCTGCAACTTGAGTCAGTACCACTTCCAGCATTTTGGTTGTTAATTGGAGATAGGAGTCTCACGGACTTCCTGCCCAGGCTGGCTTTGAATCATGATCTTCAAATCTCAGTCTCCTGAGTAGCTAGAATTACAAGCATGCACCACCAACACACAATGGCTAATTATTGCTGGTTAAAGATAAGAGTCTTTCAGATTTGTCTGCCCTGACTGGCTTGTAATCTAGATCCTCAGATCTCAGCCTGAGTTAGGATTAGTTGAGATCACAGGTATAAGCCACCAGCACCAGTTAGTTCTCACATACTAATGTGAATTTTTAAAATGCCTTAAAATATTATAAATTGATGCAATCCCCTTCTTTCTGATGGAAGCACAGAATTTCATTGCGTATATATACCACATTTTCTTGATCCATTCATCTACTGAGGGGCATTTGAATTGATTTTATATCTTGGCTATGGTAAATAATACTGAACTTAACGGGCTGTGCTGGTAGCTTAAAAGAATTATATTAAGTTGAAGTAAGCCAGACCTGAGGCATGGTTTGCCTCATTTGTTATCTAGATTATGCCTATAAATCTACAAGTAAACACACTGGATGGTAAAAGACAAAAAATTACACCTGGACATGATAAATTATATGGGACTCTAAACATTCACACATGGAAACCAAAGGAGGATATTCTTAGAAGAGGATCACAAGGGTTCAATAGCTATATGCATATGATCATATAAAATGATGCTTATTGAAAGGAACTCCAAGAAATGGAAATAAGAGTTATTTTGTCATTTTCCTTCTTTCTCTCTCTCTCTCTCCCTCTCTCTCTCTCTCTTTCTCTCTCTCTCTCTCATTTGTCCCTGTTTTTGTTTTCTGTACATTTTGTTACATATGTAAGTTTATCTGTTTAGGGGAGGGTAAAGGTAGGACAAAGGTTGAACAAATACACCAGTGATACTCACTAGACACTATGTTGAAAATGAACTATGCAATGTGTACAGGTGGGGGGTCAGGAGGGAAAAACTGGGAGGAAATAAGGAAAGAAATGACACTGTCCAAAAAAAGAAATGCACTCACTACCTGGCTTATGTAACTGTAACCCCTCTGTACATCACCTTTACAATAAAAATATATATAAATTGAGCTTCATGTGGAGATACATACCTGTAATTCTAGCAGTCAGGAGATTGTGGCAGGAGGATCTCACGTTTAAAACTAGCCTAGGCTACACTGTGAAACCCTGTCTCAAAGGAAATTATAAGTTAATCTATACAAATGTCCTGATATTTAATTGCATTGACCAGTAACACCAGCAATGTCTAGGAGGAAAATGAATGATAAAACAAATACATAATATATAATCAGAAAGTAATGATCATAGAAGAAACTAACACTTTTCTTTACACTTCGATCCAATACATCAAAATAAATAAAATTAGGAAATATTTTTAATATTATGAACAGTCTTTTAGTTATTATGTACTAATCATGTTATAAATATATATTCTTCTAAATGCTAATGTTAGACTTACAAAAATTGATCATATCATGTCTTACACACACAAAAACAATTTTCAACATTAGGCAGAATACATATCATAGGCCTAGGTACAATGCAAAGCCTCTTAGACATTAGCAACAAAATAATGAGCAAAGAATAGGCAAAATGATTGAAACTGGGGAAAAGTCTTTCCTGAGTAATCTGTGGGTAAAAATGTCACAACAACCAGAGATACTGAGAGTAGTCCATTAATAAACACATGGCATATAAAAGTTTTATATTGCATTTTAGCTACTTACAGAGAAAAATATTACAGTTTTAAGTTCTCTAGTAATGAAAAGGTAATAATAAAGTAAAAAGAATTAGTACAGCTTGAATGTGCCCCATGAAATCATGAACTGAATCCCTGGCAATTGCAAAGCAGAGTGGAGAGAAAGCATGAGCAGCCAAGGATGCAAAAGACAAAGGTGGACATAATGACTTGTTCAGAAGAGGTGTTTTTAAATAACAAGAAGTTATTCTGTGCCAACAAACTAAGAGAATCACAGTGATTTTCTTTGAAAGTAAAAATCACCAAAAAGTAATTGAACAATGAAGAAAATCTAAGTGTAGAATGAAATTTAAGGTGCTGTTAAAATTATACACACACATATACATAGATACATACATGTGCGAACATATAGATGCATGATAACTTATCTTTATAATTTTAAAAGATGCTTAGAGTAAGTGAAGAGTAATCTTAACTGTTCTTCAGGTTGGTATCAGCAGGGTCAAAGCTCAAGGCCAACCAAGCCCCAAAGTTCACTAGCCTCCATCTAAACTGACAGATGAGCACAGTGGTACACATCTTACACCTCGATTGAATGAGAGGCTGAAAGCCAGAGTTTCAGTGTGATACTCTTAGGCTGGTCCAGGCAAAAATGTTTGTGAGACACCATCTCAACAAGAACAAAGCTGGTGTATGCCTGCCATCCCAGGTACTGTTGGAAGTCCAGAATGGCTTGGCAAAAAGCGAGATGCCTTCTCAAAAATAACCAGAGAAAAAGAGGCTGGAGATGTGGCTCAAGAGGTAAGAGAACCTGTCTAGCAAGTACAAGGCTCTAGCTCAAACTCCAGTACTGCCAAATAAAAAAGCCTAACTAAATAAAAATAGCTTTTTCATGCAATTTCACAGATACTATTAGTCTTCAGGATTCCTCGGGATAAAACAAGTTGAGAAAGAGATAGAAGAGATGGGAGAATAAAAAAGTCCACAAATTTCCATTCTTCTTTGCAAAATTATCATTAAAGCATTGATCTCAAACTTAAAGGAAGATAAGACCGAGCTGAAAAGTGATGACATAAGGAAAATCACCCTTTAAGGACAATGGGGCAGGGCAGGGGGAGGAGGAGAGGCAAGAAAATACCAAGGCCAGGGGCATGAAACAGGCAAAATGGAATGACACAGAAAAAACCAAGCTGTGAGAGGATCCTGGAAGCCTAATTCAAATCATGCTCCTGAGAAATAGTAGCCAATCAGCAAGGCCCACAAAAAAAGAAACAACCAATCAGCAAAACCCTCCAGTAATTCCATAAAACCCTATCCCCAACTTCTGTCAGTGCATCAGACACTAGGCTCCTGTCTAGCTAACTGCCATTTTTCTTTCATGGAATCCAGTAAAGCATTGTTGGTTCTCTTTTCCTGTCTCAGTAAATGCTTTATACCAACCTATAGCTCCAAATTTCCATAAAAGATAGATTACATTTTAATTCACAATACAGAGGCATATACTCTGAATAAAATACTAGGAAATTGAAAATTTCAAAAGAATGATAAACTTTTGGTAAAATTTGTTTTACAGGAAGGAAGTCTACAGAAATGTGAATAAATCACACAATGATTTCAGAGAAAAAAAACATGCAATTACTTAAATAGACAGTTCTCCAATCAAAGCAGCAACTAAACTCAATCCCTATTCTTAATTTAAGAGAAAATCCTAATGATAAACTTTTATCATGATGAAAATAGAATAACAAGACATCAATTGCATGGGTACTATTCAGAAGATTCTGTGTTCAATATTTTGTAGTATTGGCTAATCAGCCATTTTCAGGGAGAAGCAAAGCATGAAGATTTCTATTCAAGTTATAAATTAAATATGAAAGCAAACCCTCACCATCATTTAGCCTTATTTGGGGGCATTAGCTGATGTAACTGGAAAGATAGATGAAAGAAAGAAAGAAAGAAAGAAAGAAAGAAAGAAAGAAAGAAAGAAAGAAAGAAAGAAAGAGAGAGAAGAAAGAAAGAAAGAAAGAAAGAAAGAAAGAAAGAAAGAAAGAAAGAAAGAATGAAAGAAAGAAAGAAAGAAAGAACGAAAGAAAGAAAGAAAGAAAAAAGAAAGAAAGAAAGAAAGAAAAAAGAAAGAAAGAAAGAGAGAGAGAAAGAAAGAAAGAAAGAAAGAAAGAAAGAAAGAAAGAAAGAAAGAGAGAGAGAAAGAAAGAAAGGAAGGAAGGAAGGAAGGAAGGAAGGAAGGAAGGAAGGAAGGAAGGAAGGAAGGAAAGAGGGAGGGAGGGAGGGAGGGAGGAAGGGAGGGAGGGAGGGAGGGAGGGAGGGAGGGAGGGAGAGAAAAATAGAGCATTTTAAAGTATCGTAATTATTACAAGTGGACAAGAATATAGAACTAGAAAATCCAAGAAATGCAATAGAAGAAAACGCTGGCAACAAATAAGAATTTTTTAAAAGGGATGACAATTAGAGAATTCAAATACAAAAAAATGAATCTCTTTTGCGTGGGCAATGCTGAGAAGTGAACTCAAACTTGCATATTTGAAGCAAGTTTCTTTGCCACTGAGCTATCTATACTTCCAGATCTAAAAGGTAATCATTTAGTATCAACAATTATTAGTTGTGTATATCAGAGGATTATGAAACAAAATATTTTTATGCTTTTAATGATTATGAAAAATTATATAAAGTATCTGCTGCTTTAAAAAAATATAAGAAAACCAGGTAACTAAGACATAAATACAATTCCTATCCAGGAACAAGAATTTTATAACCTTCCACTATACTTACAGAAGTTATATTTAGTGAAGGTTATAAAATTCTTGTTCCTAGATAGGAATTTTAGGTATACTAACACAAAATAATCTAACTAATCAATTCTATAAGGTATCATTTGTGACTTTAAATGTTAAACTGAAAAAAAGCAAAATAGCTCAAATGCATTTTTTTTCTTTCGACAAAAATCATTCTCAAGTTTATACAGGAGAATGAAATGATAACTGGGAAACCAAACCAGACATTCTCTAGTACTTTTCACGCACTGCATACGTGAGTGGAGGAAAATTAGTGTGGATGAAAAGTCTTTGAACTTCTATGCATACAGGCTTTGAGTCAGCCTGGCACTTTTAGAAATCTATTCAAAAAATTAATTAGACAACTAGGTGTGAGATTTTGTCCAAGTTATTTACTTCAGTGTTGTTTCTAGTTGTCGTGAACAATGGACTGACATCTCCTGTCAAGGTTCTAGCCGAATAAATGACAGTAGAGCAGGACAAGAAGGCCTTACACAATAACAATGCAGATCTTGTGTCTGATTGGGCTTTTGGTGAGATGAACAGAGTACTGATAACTTCAGGTGAGATAAAGACACCATGGTTGTGTTGATTCAAGAGCTTCATTCTTTTAGAGACTCACCCTTTAAGTAGGCACAGATGACAAGGTGTGATACTCAGAATTTGCTTCTCACTAATCTGGGTCTCAGTGTTGTGTGTATGACATGGGATAGAGGCAGGGCTGAGGATACAAAACAGCATGAGCTCTGAGTTAACAGGCTTTAGAGCTGGGTGTCAACACACTATTCTCTGGACTTTTACAAATGTCTGAAAATGTTCATAGCAAAAAGACCAACAACACAAACAACAAAGAGGAGCTGTTAATGATGCTCCATGTGGGTGTTCATTCTGATGTAAAGTTAGTTATGACATATTAAGTGAGAAAAAGTTTGAACTATTGTTCAAAGTAGAATCTCAACGTGAACATTTTATTATATGTGCAAATAAAGACCAAATGCCAACCAGGGATTTTGATGAGATAATCTGTAGCTTTTGTTTAATTTGCTGCATTTTTACTTTTTTTCTCCTAAGGTGGATGTGTCTTACTTTGAGCAATAAACATTGCTCAGGAAGGGTTGGTGTGGGGTTAGGCATTAGTGGTTTGTGTCTGTAATCCTGGTTACTCAGGAGGCTAACATCTGAGGAATTCAAAGTTTGAATCTAAGCCAGGCAGACAAATCTGAGGGACTCTTTTATTTCTAATTAGCCAGGAAAAGCTACAACTGGAGGTGTTCAGCCATGAGCGGGGGGAAAAAAAAACAGTGAGATCTTTGAGACCCTGAGTTCAAGCTGAACCACTGCACAAAAACTAAAAGCAAGAAAAGGGAAAGGAAGGGGAGGAAAAGGAAGGAAAGGGGAAGAAAAAGCAAGAGAACAAGATTCTATGGGAGCCATTTCCAACAGAAGCACAGAACAAAAGTTGTTTCCTTCCTCACATCAATAAACCTGAACCCAAATATTTATAGGAGGTCTTTAGCACATCACCCCCCCCACACCCGCCACACACACTTCTCCCTGAATTCTCTTCCCAGGCTAGATTCTCTGCTCTGCTTTTTTTTTTTTTTTGGGGGGGGGGTCCTGTCGTGGGGCCTGAACTCTGGGCCTGGGTGCTGTCCCTCAGCTCTTCAGCTCAAGGCTAGCGCTCTACCACTTGAGCCACAGCACCACTTCCGGCTTTTTTTCTTTTTGCTTATGTGGTGCTAAGGAATCAAACCCAGGGCCTCATGCATGTAAGGCAAGCACTCTACCACTGAGCCACCTTCCCAGCCCATCTGCTCTGCATTTGATCAGTGCAATAAGTAAGTAGAATTTTAGATTCTGGACAAACTGCCCTGGAGTCCCACAAGCAGGCATCTGAAATGGACATTTCAGCTCATGTAAGTGCTGGCTTCTGCCCTGGGACCTAGCTCCCCTGGGTAAGAAACAGCAGTTCATCCTGATCCCGCAAAAGGAAATCTTTGCCTTTCTGGCACCATTTCTTCCACAGTGACAGATTGGATTTTCCTTGGATGTGCTCCAGCGCCATCCAGATGCCTAACTTCGGTAAAGGGCAGAAGAAACAGGAGCCCACCTAGAGGAACAAAGCAAAAGCTACAGTGGAAAAGGAGATGAGATTTTTTTTTGAGGCAGAAGAAGGGAGGATGTACTCAGAGGGAGTGACATTTCAAGCCAGGCTTCAGGAAGGACAGAGATTCATTCCACCCTGGTCCTGGAGGTAAGTGAATTCTCAGTGCAGAGAACAGTAAATACAGAGGCTGTACAGAATTCAGTGATTTCAGCAGGAGGCTCTGGGTCCTTAAACCCTCTTCCGGAAGTTTCACTGGAGAATTGCACAGAATAGCTGCGCTCCCGACAAGGTGTCTTTGGGGAGTAAAGGAATAAGAGAGAAGTGGAACAAGTAAGTTGGCCTCTTGAACACTGGGCCTCCCTGTCTGCAGGCATGTTTGTTCTGCTATGGTCAAACTGAAGACTAAGTCCTCTACATGTCCCTTAAGCATACAACTCTTGCCACAAAGGCCACCCCCCTTCTCATTCCATTCTTTGTCACTCCAGCTTCCATGAAGTACCTCTAAGAACCACTTCCCAGCCATAGTAACCTGAGTCTTGAGCACAATTTCTAATCATGAACACAGACCCCCTTGAAAATGTTTTGCACTGCATCCACTCTGCAGAGGACAGGGAGACAGAGTCCTGTCCTCTTAGCGCCTTGAGGTAAACATCTCGTGAAACATCTACTGTATCCAAAATCAGTTCCCCAGCCAACAGTCATGGGGCTTTATCCGCTAGACTCATTTTCTAAAAGGCATCAACATCATTATTTCAAAGAAATCATTCACCCCCTCATCCACAAACCATCTCATCACAATAACCATGGAAAACCTGCTTGCTTCAAGGATGGCGTGGTGGTGGAATCCACCCTCCAGATGTGTGGTTTGCAACAAACTGCAGAGAAGGAAGAGAACACATCAAATACCGAAAAGAAAAAGAAAAACTATGCCACTCCTCCAAGTCTCAGGCTGAAGAATCTGTCCCCGTCTGTCTGACACACCACCTGGGATGTGCAAATCTCATCCTAGCTCAGACTTCTGACAACACTTGTGAAGTTCCTCAGATGAAACTGAAGCAAGCAGACAGACGACCTAAGTGGTGAGCCTCCTCTGGAAAGATTTACCCGTGTGGTGCTTTGTGTATTGGGGCAGGCTGATGAATTACCATTGAAAATCCCGTGAGTATCTTCTGAGAATGTATCCCTTGTTGATTTCCTACCAGCAAAATGATACATGTGGCATCAGGCACTGGTGGCTCATGCCTGTTAATCCTAGCTACTCAGGAAGCTGAGGCCTGAGGATTTCAGTTTGAAGCCAGTCAGGACAGGAAAATCTGTGAGACTTTTATCTCCAATTAATCACCAGAAAGCTGGAAGTAGAGCTGTGCTTCAAGTGGTATCTGCTCAAGCACTAGCCTTGAGAGAAAAAAAAAAAAAAAAGCTCAGGGACAGAGCCTCAGCCTTAAGTTTCAAACTCTAGTAACACACACACACACACACACACACACACACACACACACACACACACACACACACACCTTAGCAAAATGTTGAGCAGGAACAGAGGGCCAACTGGGGTAGGCTGAGCTATGGAAGAAAGACACTGAGGTCATCCTAGGGTAGTAGATACCAAGGACTTTTCCACCTGTGGGAAGAAGGAAGAAAAGTGGAGAACAGAATGAAGCCTTGGACAAGGAAGGCTGGAACCTATCACCAAACATCGTTGGTCTGTCTCCTCCCCTGAAGGATGAAGATGACAAAATCTGATATCCTGTGGAGTTTAAATAATAAACACATACCCAGAAGCCAATTCTCAATGAAGTCTGAGTTGAACCCATAAACTGACAAGAAAGTACACCTTAAAGATCCACTTGACACTGTGAGTTATTTGGCTAATCCTTTGTACTGATCTATCCTAGAAGAAGGGAAAAAAACACATATTATTCACTCTTCCGGCAAAAATGCAAGGGTTTCTGAGTGAAGCAAAGGAACCTTAGAACTAAAAAAGAACTGGGGAACAGCAACACACCCCTCAAAAAAAATCAAAAGAAAAGTGCAAATCAGAAATAAAGCTGAAGCTACAGAATTCCCTAATTTCTATTGCACCTCTTTAAGAGCAATAGAAATATAAGAAGTATGTTCCTCCAAAGCACACATAAAATAGTTGAAATTTGTTAGTCAATGGACATTTTCTGAAATCTGACATGTACTTTTACCTTCATTATATGCTCTTTACCATCCTAACCAAATGGCCATTTGGTGCAATGTTCCATGACATCTGTGTATTCAGTTCACAGAGTATGACACTCCAACTGTGTGCTTTGTACAACATTGGCAAACACCATTTCAATATCACTAGTTTACTGTGCCTAGTTCAGATTGGAAAGAAATATTATTTCTTTGTTGCTTTTTATGTCCCTCCCCCATGGTATAACCCCTGCTTTCACTGTATTTGATGTTGGTATAATTTGTGGAGGGGAAGGGGAAAAACAAATCATTTTAAATAGGGATACAGGTGGACCCACTGCAACAATGAGATGTACAAGTCATTATGTAGAAAACGAACTTTACAACTTTGGTGGGGGCGGGGGAGGACGGGATGGGAAGGGGAAACGAGGAGGCTACAATGCTTGATAAGAAATGTACTCATTATCTTGCTCATGTAATTGTAACCCCTCTGTACAGTATTTTCACAATAAAAAAAAGAAAAGGAAACTTTAACATGTGCTTGCATTTATTCAGCATGAGGCTTTAGATTTACTTGATGTTTTTATCCTGGAGCAAACTAATAAGTAGCCACAAGTTACAATGAGGGCAGGATAAAGAACGAGAATAAAAAACAGACCTTGAATCTGAAGACTTGCGTTCAGTTCTTGGCTCTTAATGTCTATTGGCCATATAACAGAAGATAAGTGGAACACCTCTGAATCTGTATAGAATCACCCATTAAATGGAAATGATGATGTCTTCTGCAGGAGACTGATGGCATGCTGAGCTGACACATATACGTTACACAGAACATACCTACACCTTGCTTTCATGGGCTACTGTAGAACATCAATGAATTTTACTCTACCAACTAGGAAGACAGTAAGCAACAAGTATGTTTACATGGGACACTTAACAGAGTTCAGTGAACTTTGAAAAGCAACAGACCTTGTCTTAAGCCTTCAAATGAAAAGTCTAAAGATGGGGGGTGGT
Organism: Dipodomys merriami; assembly: GCF_024711535.1. Taxonomy (NCBI): domain Eukaryota; kingdom Metazoa; phylum Chordata; class Mammalia; order Rodentia; family Heteromyidae; genus Dipodomys; species Dipodomys merriami. Next base: position 1,645,456 of record NW_027203270.1, read on the forward strand.
GAAAGGGGAGGTGGGAGTTTGAATATATCACTGCACCAGTTCAGCCAGTTGAAGTCACTATGGCTTTGTGTGAGTTACGTTTTCAAGATGCTCTGGAATTGAAAATTTCAGTAACATTTTCAGGTGCTTTTTATACTCAGGGCATAGTTGTTTGATTTTAAAATAAGTAACCAGAATTGCTATAAACCTATTAAGGACACTGAACCTAAAGCTAAAAATCTTTTTATAAGAGAAAAGTCTCAAGGAAGGGGGTAACAATGCTAGACCAGAAATGTATTTATTGCCTTCCTTGTGTAACTGTAACCCCTCTGTACAGCATCTTTACAAAAAAAATCTTTTTAATAGAGAAAAGTCTCAGGATTTCAAGGATTTGTCAGTGAATACCACTAAGATTCTACTAGTTTGAGAGGACAGAACACCACAACACTACATAAGGTCAGCACTACTCCAATCCAAACTAAAATAAAACAAAACAAACTACAGATCAACATAGTTGATTCATACAAAATGTTCTTCACAAAGTTTTAGCAAATGAAAACCAATAATATATTAAAATGATAAAGAATTATGATTGAGCAGGTTTTATCCAGGAATACAAGATTGCTTTAGCATTTGAAACCAATTAATGTAACTTATCAAGTTAATAGACCACAAGAAAAATCCATAAGGACTAGCTATAGACAGAAAAACATTTGACCTTATCCAAGACTCATTCCTGATCTAAACTCCCCAAAAACCAACAATAAGAAAAAAAACTGCTTGTTTAAGTCATCTCTGAAAAATATAGAGCTAATATCACCATGGAAAAGATCTTATATTGCTTTCCACCTATGATCAGAAACAAGGTTTTGAACTCTTTAATTCAATATTGTACAGGAATTCCAGTGCAATAGAAAACGTGATCGAAGGCATCTTGACAAAAAGGAAGAAGTAAAATTAGCTTTTTATGGAGATAACACAATTGTCTTACAGAAAATCTTAAGGAATCAATGAAAACACTAATAAAATGAGCAATGTCATTGCCTAAAACTTCATCATTTTTTGCCGCTTGTGAGGACTGAACTCGGGGCATGGGTGCTGTACCCGAAATCTTTTTGCTCAAGGCTAGTGCACTACCACTTTGACCACAGCTCCACTTCTAGTTTTTTGAGTGGTTCGTAGGAGGTAAGAGTCTGGTTAACTGGAAATAAGAATCTCATGGGGACGTTCCTGCGTAGGTTGGCTTGAAATCATGATCTTCAGATCTCAGCCTCCTAGGATTACAGATGTAAGCCACCAGGGCCAAGCTCATATTTTTTATATACTGAAAACAAATACCAGATATTGAAAGAGTCAGCTGTTTGTAGAAAGTTGAGTATATCTATAGCTATATATACACATATATTTATATGTGTTTGTATATACATATATGCATATATATGTATACACTACTCCCAAATATTCTCTGTAAACAACCCTGGCATTCAAAGGTCCCCATCTGTTTCCAGTCCTCTTTGCTAATTTGCTCTTCTACCTTCATCCATGGAGCAAGTTGCAACATGCTGGTTTACTCCATTTTCATCCTAGCCAATCCTCTCCAGCTTTCCAATCATACAAGTCTCATCTGCCCTTAAGGTCACTTTCAATATCCAATATTTCTCTACCTGTCACACTGGACCATTCCAACCTCTGGCACAATGACTGGTATATAGAAGGTGCTCAACAGAGCCTTAGAGAATAAATGAACTTGCAGCTTGCTTGCTCTTCATGTAGGTATATATTGGACCAGCTCTTATCCATAGGATAAACAGCTCTTATCTGTGTCTCTCAATTCAGGATGCTAAGGGCTGGGAAGTGGTAGAGTGCTTGCCTTGCATGCATGAGGCCCTGGGTTCGATTCTTCAGCACCACATAAGCAGAAAAAGCTGGAAGTGGCGCTGTGGCTCAAGTGGTAGAGTGCTAACCTTGAGCAGAAGAGCTGAGGAACAGTGCCCAGGCCCAGAGTTTAGGCCCACAACTGACCAAAAAAAAAAGAAATCAATGCAGGATGCTGCAGGTGCACACACCTCGTTTAACTCAGTCAGGCTGAGTTCTCCATAGGTAGAGAAACCCTTCATTTGTTCCACTCACTTACACAGAATTTTCCACAATGCCAAGAACAGAGCTACTAGTCAATAAATATGATAGCTGGATGATGGATTAATGAATCTCAATCTACCTGGAGTACATTTTAATTATACCCATCTAATTGCTAGAGGCAATTTTGAAAACAAAATTGCAAGGTGCTTATGCAAACATTTTTGTGGCAACAACATAAACAAGAATGTGCTACCAAGGCTTCTCTGTGCAGGGGTTCTGATTTATCAACGTGTCCACAGGAAAACCTTCCTTTCTTCTTAAATAACCACAGCTCAGCCCTTCTTATTTCCAGAGGCCCACAGATGTGAGGTCACTGGCCAGCCTCAATTCAGCCTTTATCCTCTCAAAATCACCAGAAACTTCTCTTGCAGGAACAGCTAAGGAGACAGGTGTTTGCCCAGAGCAGTCCTGAGAGCAAGAGGTAATGACAACTGAAAATACAGATTATTTCACTGATCTCCTCTCTCTCCCTTTCCCCATCCCTTCTCCTCTCCCCTCCCTCTTCCTTGCCTCTTTTCTGTTCTTGGTCACCATGACATATAGTTGTGAATGAAAATTAGGAGGAGGACTGGAGACAGAAAGTTGAGGGAATCAATCTTACAAGCTCTGGAAACCACTGCAGGGTCTGCCCTAAGAACTGTTTGACCTTGAACAAAAGCAGTCAGCCTTTCTGGGCTTCACCTGTAGGTGGTCATAGAGATAATATTGCTACTGGCATAGAAAATCCCATCCAGTAGCCTATTAGGAGGTGAATCCCATGAATCAAAGGAAATTATAAGCTCTCTGTCTTGAGGGCCTCAGAAGGTTGAGAAGATTATTGGCCACTCTTGGATCCAAATAGCACAATAATAATCCTGCCATTCAGTGCCCAGGGATGATGTGTTATGCCTGTGCTAGCTGCTTTAGGTTGGCTGAGTAGTATCTCCACCAGGTTACATCACGCGTTCCCACACAGAGAGAAAGAGAATCGAGACCTGGAGTGGTGTTGCAATGACTCTTGCTTAAGGTCAAGGGTTTGCTTCTCTTTCCACTACTATTGTCTGCCGGATGGTCCCAAAGATGAAAGTGTGGCCTGATGAAATCCTGCAGTCTCTTTCCTCTCTCCTAGGACCCTTCCATGGGCTGCAGGTTATGTACAGCTAGCTGTACCACAGGGATGTCAGGGGTTGCTGAGAACCGCCCTTCTTTCTCAAACTGCACTCAGGAAAGGAGCCAACCGCAGGCACAGGCTTTTCAAGGTTAGCTTCTTTCCGTAGAAAATGTGAGGCTCTTTCTCTGCCAGTGGGAAGTCTGGTGACATGGCTATCCAGCGGTCCCAGTCTGTGCCCTGGCATCTCCCACCCCCAAGCCGTTTCGCTGGTAACATCTTCTGCCTGTCTCAGCTACCCGGCTCTATCTTGTTGCCCCAACAGCCTCCCAAGAGGCCCCATTTCCTTTCATCCAACTCGTACAGGGAAAGAAATGCCACATTTATTAAAGTGCAGGCTTATCTGTTTCATCCCAGATCTAAGCTGAGGTGATAAATCCCTAAGCTAAACACACACACAAAAGGAAACGCAGAGCCTGAATATAGACGAGGATGAAGAAGCAGGGGAGGGACGAGCGTGGGTCTTGGCCCAGCTTTGGGCTCTCTTCCCACCCCTGCAGAGTCACGATCCTGTAGGGAGGCAATTCCCAGCTTCTCACTGGGAAAGTAATAGAGCTGGGGCAATGTCCACTCTGACATACTTTTTAGATAGTTCTGGTGAAACATCCACACATGCTCTGTTTAAAAAACAAAACAAACCTGGTTTTGCTGTCTCTCACAACACTTCTGAACTATCTAAAACAATTGTTTTTTTCTCTTTGATCAATACACAGGGCTAGGATACACATAACCAAAAATTACAGGTCTTTGCCCTCTTCCTTCTCCTCTCCTTTCCTTACTTTCCCCTTTGCTGTCCTGAGTCAGGATGACCTATGACTGTGAATAGAAAGTAACAGGAAGATTGAGAAAGGGTATTGAGGAAGCTGTATTACAAGCTCTAGAAACAGCTGCAGACCCTACCATATAACTATTTGACATTGAATGGGACAGCTGACCTTTTCCAGACACTCCTAAGTTCCTGGTGGGGAAGGGGCAGTAACCTAAAGATAAAGAGGATGCAGCCTCTGACTTCAAGGTGTTCTGTCAGGGACATAGCTGTGGGTATTCTGGGGAGAAGTCTCCCCATCTGTTCCAGCTTCATTATCAGGTGCATCCAGATTAGAGTAGGGAAGCTCCCCAGCACTATCCAGCAGCCTTGGCCCATCCTGAGCATCCCAGTCCTGGAAAGGACACAGCTACATGTGTTGCCAGTGACAAATATAGATGGTGGCCATGGTGTTTCATCTGTCCCAGTGGCTTTTTGATAGAAATGGTTTAACCCATCACACAATCCTTTCCAGGTCACGCTGTAGCACAGATCACTAATTGTCCCTCATGAGCCATGCTTCTGGAATCAAAAATTCTCAGGTTTCAACTGCTCATGCAGATGAAGACTACATTGGCTAATAAAAACTAAGTGAGTAGGGGATAGTCATTTTAAGCTAATATCTGTTTAAAAAGCGGGGGAAGAGCTCATGATCCTCTTGGCCCTCTCTCTCTCTCTCATATTTAGAATGCAGACATATTGGCATGAACTTGAGTACACCTCTTAGATCACAACGTGCAGCCCTGTGGCTAAGAAAGCCAGAGGAACCAGACAGAAAGAGCTTTGGTCCTTTACACTCTAGAGTCACACCATTGCAGGTACGACTACTTTTATAACAGAGAGAAAGAGAGACAGAGACAGAGAGAAAAACCATTTTGTATCACCAACCATTTATTTTAGGCATTCAGGCACTTGTATCCACATATAATCATAATTGCTGTACCCTGTGTAATGGATTAAATAAGAGCAATTCATTTCATCATTGACTTACTCAAGCAATAAGTACTGAATACCTACTATTTGCTAAGATCGGTTCAGAACATATTGGACACTGGGACTCCAGTGAGCAAAGCAGGCAGGTCCCTGAGTGGAATGCATCAAATTGAGCTGCTCTGTGAAATGAATGGTAAGATACACTTAAGTCTAGAGTGCAGAGGGAAGGGAATCTATATCTGTCCATGTGTGAGTGTGTGTGTGTGTGTGTGTGTGTATGTGTGTGTGTGTGTGTGTGTGTGTGTGTGTGTGTCTTTGAGACAGAGAGTAACAGAGACCACACTGTCTGATTGCTCTATAGCAATATCTACTGCAGAAATGAAAGCCCCTGCTTAGTTCATCTGCCAATAACCAGGCTCTCTTTATCATGTCAATGAAACCACTCAGTTATCCATTGCAAGCCCTTGCACTCACCTGCTAAACTCAGTAATCATTTCTTCTACACCCAAATCTTAGGAATCATCTTTGTGTCTCTTATCTTCCTTCCAGACCCCTTCCCAATACAATCCATCAACAAAAGCTATCATTTCTACCTGACCCCTTCGTTAAATAATACCAGTATCAGAATAGCGACAAAGTTCATAAATCAGGTAATAGCATTATGGTTGTGTAAGAGAACATTCTTGAAGTGCAAAGGTATGTGCTGAGGTAGGTTAGTAATGAAGGATCATGATATAGACCCTTTATTCCCACATGGTGCAGGTGCTAGTGGAGGTGATGGTGACAGTGATAATGGAGTAGTAATGATGCTGGTATTGGTGACAATGATGGTAATGATGGTGCTGATGATAGTGGTGACAGTGATAATGATGATAGTGCTGGTAGTGAGGATGGTGATGAGGATGATGGTGATGATTGTAATGATAATGAAGAAAACAGAGAGTGACAAATACAAAAGAATATTAAAATCTAGTAAGAATTATGTAAATCCATTACACCATTCTGGCCAATTTCCCTTGAGTTCAAAACTGTTTGAAGTAATTAGATAGATAGATAGACAGACAGACAGACAGACAGACAGACAGACAGACAGACAGACAGATAGATAGATCGATAGATACTTGAGGCTCAAGCATGCCTGTAATCCTAGCTCCTCAGGAGGCTGAGGCCTGAGGATTATGGTTCAAAGTCAATCCAGGCAAAAATGTTCATAAGACTGTCATCTCCAATTAACTGAAAGTAGAGCTGCGGCTCAAGGGGTAGAGTTCTAGTCTTGAATGAAAAAGATAAGGAACAGCAGCCAGGCCCTGAGTTTGAGCACCAACATAAATAAATACACAAATAAATCCCAAAGCTGTGTTTCCCTCATGTTCTCCATTACTAACATCCTAGCTCAACTCTGTCCCGAATCCCCCTCACCACCCATCTCAACTCCAGCCTCCCTCTTCCACCTTTGCCCTTCGAGGCTCTATTATGAAAATGGTAGCCAAATAAGATTATTTTAAAATGCAAGTTCCAGCATATCGTTCCTCTGCTGCAAATCCTCCACTGGTTCCGGTCACTCTCCGAATGAAACTCCACCCCAGTGTAACAAAGCACTCTCTGCATAGCACAGCTCTCTTTAGGTTGGCCATGCTGGTCTTTTTGCCTCAAATATGTTAGCCACCATCTCTCCTTTACCCAGAGCACTCTTTCCTCAGATGGCCACAGATGACTGGAGAATTCAGACCTAAGAATTCCTCCCTAAGTCTCCTCCCCATCACTTTCCACTTCCTTTTGCAGCTGTCTGTGTTTCTCTTCTATTACCTAATTTTAGAGTATGTGTTTAGAGGTTTACTCTGTCTAAAGGTAAATACCAGGGATGGAGAACTTCCTTCACTTCCTTGGTCATCAGTGCCTGACACCCAGTGAAGAACCAAAATTGCTTTGGAATGAATGAAAGTATCACCATACACTGACACCCACCTTACCTTCCCTCCTCTAGATCTCCAGGGCTAATAGCTGTGGTCCTTTCACTTCCTCTGCACACCTCTCAACTTGGGTTGTCACCCAGGTGGTTTCCAAGCCGCTTTGAGGGTTCTAGCCTTGCGTGGGGCCCATGACCTCAGCCCCAGTAAGCCACCTGCTGCCTCTCAACAGAAGGAACCCAAATCCCACCCATGGTGATACAGCCTGTATGCTGGACGAAGGAAGAAGAAAAAAGAATTCTTTATTATACTGAGGAATGTTCCATGGATTCCTAGTTTTTCCAGAGCCTACATCATAAAGGGGTGTTGGATCTTGTCAAATGCTTTTTCTGCCCTGCATCTTGTATATACATTGTTTCTAATTTGGGGAAGGCAAGGGAAATAACAAAATGCTGAAATAAGGATACAGGTTGACCCATTGTAACAATGAGATGTACAAGACACTATGTTGAAAATGAACTTTACAAGTTGTGGGGGAGGAGTTGGGGAGATGAGGAGGGAAGGGATGGTAGGGGAAAAACAAAGGAGGGGATAACAATGCTCGATAGGAAACGTACTCATTACCTTACTCATGTAACTGTAACCCCTCTGTACAGTATTTCTACAATAAAAATCATATTAGAAAAAAGAATTTCTTTGCTCAAAGCACCAATCGAACACAGAGTTCTCATCCCTTTCTGGCATCTGTCCTAATTCTTTAATCACAGATGTCTGTTGACAGAAGGGTCAACCAACGTTTTTAGAGGAATGGTTCCCTATTTCCTCTTGTGAGCCTTTGGTCCCATAAGCATCTCCACACTCTAGGCTCTTGTTGACTCCAATGAGCATCCTCCATTCCTTTCTTACTGAGTCCCACTGTCCCTACCAATACCCGGTGATACCCACCTTGACCACAGCAGCTTCCCTCTGGCCATTCTGGGTGCCTGGGTTGTAATCCTGTCATTCTGATTGACCACTCGTGTGGCCAACAGCTTTGTGCTAGTGGTCTTGTCTTTTGCACTTGGGTTTTAGCCTTTGAGGAGAAGCTGTATATTACCCATCTAGCACCCTAGGACCAAAGGTATGCTCCACACTCTGCATATCACATCAAGCAACGGAGGACTCACTGCTGACATCTCCTTTACCATTGATTCCCAAATATTGTTTACTCTGTATACAATGAACATTTGTGCCCCTGAGGATAAAGACCTCCAAAGGCCACCCAGCTAGAGGCTGGGCTTCAGAGAGAGCTTACCCTCTGCGATGGTAGGAGTGACCTCATGCTCACTTAATTCTCTAGTGTCAGAAGACAGTGCCCAGTGGGAGGTGTGGGAGGGGCTAAGCTCTTAGGAATGGAGCCGTGCCTTTTCTTGCAGGACTGGGTTAGCAGTAACTACCCTCTCATCTCTCCTCTGCCCATGTCTACTTGTTCTTCCTCTTCCTGACACCAGTTGGAGCCACACATGGCATCCGGACAGACACAGGTGTGGTCTGTGTGCTTGGACTTTCCAGCCTCCGGAGCAGGAAATCAGGCAGAACTTTTTTCCTTAAGAGATTTCTCAGTCTCCACGAATTCTGTGACAGCAACAAACATGGGCTCAGAACCTTCCCCGAGCCCCAGACAGACAGCCATCTACTCTCCTATCTTCTCCCTGCTTCCCTGGCCCAGCTCCGTGAGGCTCTCCTCACTGTACCTTGCTCTGCTGGCTTCTCAGTTTTGCCAAGTCATGGAGGTCATTGCGAATTCCAACCCTGTTCTCTCTTTGGTGCACTGGCTCTCCTCTCACCCACACCTCATTTGGAGAACAGCCGGGGACATATTTTAAATCCTCACAGCGAGCACAGGGAGTAATTAGTGGGCCAGCTTAGCAAGCTGACTTTTCTTCTCATCCTGGGTTCCATCAGACTCTGTTGATCCCCTATTTTGGGGGTCCTTCCTGGGTGGGAGGGACATAGGGTGACGCTTTCCTGCCAGGATGGTCACACCTGTACAGAAGCCAAACAGGACCAGGATGTAGGGGTAAGAGGACATGCTAGACACAGCCAGCCTGGCCAGGTAAGGGGGGCAGTGTCTCTGACTTCTGGAAGGTTCAGGTCCAGGTACGCCTTTTCTAAAGTTGTCTTATGTTGGGAAAAGCCACATCCTCCCCAGGATTCCAATACAAGGGAGGGACTCACCTTCTGAAGGGCATGGGATTTGGAAGTGGGAATTCACTCTGCCTCTCACCAGAAGCCTGGCACTGAGCATTCATGGGGATGGGGATCTGGGGTTTGCCTGGGCTCTGGCTCTGGGGTCAAAGGACCCCAGGGACATGGCAGCTGATAAGGCAGAGTTCTGGATGGGGCTGCCCAGGCAAGACACATCATACCATCCACCTGTTAGCACCTGTAGATGGAGAGGTGACAAGATCCATGCAAAGACTCCCTCAAGGGGAGCTCCAGCACAGAACCTGCACACTCAATGCTCAACCAGTGCAAGCTACTTCCTATTACAACCTGAGCTGGGGAAGAGTTCACAAGTAGCCTCCCTATAAAGCTGGCAAGCCACAACAAATTGTCACCGACAGAGGAGCTCACTTCAGAGCAAGGCAGGCAGTTCCTAGAGCTGCTGGGTTCACATCATGAGAATATGCCCACCATGATGCTGAGTCCTTCCTGCACCTCAGGTCCATGCACATGGGCAGAACAGACCATTGCTGTGGCTCCTGATGAGTTACTGCTGCTCTGGTAATTCTGCATTTGGGGTTTGAGTTCTGAGGTAGAGCCCAGAAGCTCAGAGCCCAAGCAGCTCTTTCTGTGTGACGTGGTAAAGGCAGCCTTTTGTTGTTTCCTGTGCCTCAGTTTCCTCTCAACGTGAGCATCATCATAATAAGGTTGCCTTACAGGGTTCTTTGTGAGACAGAAGTGTGTCAGTCCACGGAAAGCACTTGAAAAAGTCAAACTTCCCAGAGCTGAGTCCCCTTCCCTGCCAGGCAGAGCACTGAACTGCATATAACAGGACTCAGATTCAGGTATCATTTGCTGGCCAGGTGAAGAGCAGCACCTACCTGGATCTGGTTCTTTCCAGGAAGTCTAGAGACAGCTGTTTGCACCTGTGTTTGTCTATACTGCACACCGGCTACATTCCAGTGACTCTCACATAGTCTGATGGTCCCCTTCAGGACTTCCTGGGCTTTCTAGCCCAAGCCTGGAAGTTCTACTTGACTACTGGCTTCATACCCATTTAGTGGATAGCCTTTGCGATCCAGACCTTGAACCAGGAGGGAAGCATGGAAGTATGATCTAGGCTGGGCATGAGTGGGAAGTTAGAGAAGCCTGAAGGAGCATGTCTCCCCTGAGGAACCAATGTATCAGGTGACTGGCCCTCCATGGAAGGAGTGGTGGAGGTCCAGGTGCAGTGCTGATAGGAATTTGTGCCTATGTAGGGCATGGCTGCAAAGCAAAGGAGTCAAAGGTATGGACCAAGAAGCACTGGGTCACCTGAGAGGCTCAGGAGATGGCAAGTGCGGTCAAGCTCAGCTGCGAAGAGAGAACTGGTGAGAGGAATGGTAGGAGAAGGAGGCAGGCTTGCCCTGTGCAAAGCCGAAAGCAGGGATGCTGGATGGGAAGAGGGGAGAATTGAGGAAGCATGGTCTCCATGGCCCAGAGGTGGATGGGAGGGAGGGAGAAGTGGAAGGACAACACTTGGACAGCAAAAGGGCCCCATTCAAGATAACCTTCAAGATGTCCTGCATCCTGGGGCTGTCACCATGGGGATAGGGTATTGCTGTCTCTCCCAGCAATGTGTATAGATCTGATCGCCACATTTCCGACCTCATCACCAAATGATAGCTTAGATTATCAGGCAGATCAGGGAAGGTGACTCAGTTCTGGGAAGTTTGACTTTTTCAAGTGCTTTCCACGGACTGGCACACTTCTATCGTACAAGAAACCCTGTAAGGCAACCTTATTATGATGCTCCCATTTGAGGAAGAGGAAACTGAGGCGCAGGAAACAACAAAAGGCTATAAACAAACTGTAATGAAATAGATGAGGCTTTACCAAGAAGAGAAGTCTATTTGGCTCACAGCCCTGTAGGTCCAAGGGCACAGCACCACAATTGGGCTGGGCTGGCTCCAAAGAGGAACTTGCCATTGATAATTTCACAACAGCAAAAGCTCATGGGAGAAAGAGACAAAACACATGGCCCAACAGAAATCCAGAGGTAAGGAAGAGCCTAGTTTGCTCTTTTTAAAACAACTCTTTCTGTAGTACTAGCTCAGAGTCCCATAACACTATGTTCAAACTGGGCGCTGGTGGCTCACGCCTGTCATCTTAACTACTCAGGAGGCTGAGTTCTGAGGATCACGGTTCAAAAGCCAGCCTGGACAGGAAACTCCGTGAGACTCTTATCTCCAATAAACCACTAGAAAACCAGAAGTGGTACTGTGGCTCAAGTGGTAGAGCGCTCGCCATGAGCTGAAGAGCTCAGGGACAGTGCCCAGGCCCAGAGTTCAAACCCCATGACTGACAAAAAACAAAAACATAAAACTATGTTCATCCCTTTTGAGGGCACTTCTCTTATGATCTAAGGATTTCCACCTAAAACTGACCACTAAAAGATGCTGCTGCTTCTCACATCACCTGCTTGGAACCAAATCTCCAACACATAGACCTTTACAGAACAAACCACGGTGTCTGGGCACATGCTGGAGGTCCCAGTCTCTGCTCTGATGTGGTTCACACTGTCCTATCTTAAGAGCTGGCTTGGTTCAACCAGCTAGTCAGTCAGAATAGAGTAACACCCTTGCCAAGAGGGAGCTCAGGAAGGCAACAGAGGGAGTGGAGTCTGATATTTACAGAGTCCCTCCTGAGCTCTGGACTGACTACTGATGTCTCCCTACTCCCCCCCACCACCCCCATATCCTGGTAAGAGATGGGTCTCTGGACTCATTTTGCAAGGAAGGAAATATCACAAGGAAGACAGTGGTGGCTTTCTGAGAGAGATTAAGAGCAAAGATCGACAAACTAGCAACCAAGAGCCAAAAAAAACTGTCAGTTTTTATGAATGGCTCCTTACAGAAACGAAGCCACACCCACTCATTTGGCTACAACCTGACTTTTGTGTGACCCTGGTAGAAATGGTAGGTAGTTCCCACAGAGATTGGCTCACAGAGCCTGAAATATTTATAATCTAGCTCTTTCTGGGAAAAGTTAGCTGAGCTATTTAAGAGCTCTAGGCAATGAATGTCCAGGTCATCCAAGCTGGGGTAAAATGTGGACCTCAATTTGTCTGCCTCTGACACCACCAGGCTTTTTATTATTGAATAGCCTTCACATCTACAGGCATAGGTCTGCCTGTGGGGGAAGAGGGCTGAGTTAGCCCACCTGGCCACAAAGGAGAGTTGACTGGCCTGCTTCCCACACAAAGTCCATGTCTATTTCTCATTAAACAAGGTAGGCTTATTAAAACAGATAAAGTCTGGGTGTTGGTGGATCATGCCTATAATCCTAGCTACCCTCAGGAAGCTGAGATCTGAGGATTGCAGCCCAAAGCCAGCCCAGGCAGGAAAGTTCCTGGGAATCTTACCTCCAATTAATCATCTACCAGAAGTAGAGCCATGGGTCAAAGTGGTTGAGCACTAATCTTGAGTTAAAAAAAAAGCTCAGGGACAGCATCCAGGCCCTGAGTTTAAGGCCCATGACTGACAAAATAGAACGAAACAAAACAAATATGAGATCATCACCCTCACTATGACCTCTAAGACCCTGCATGACCAACTTTAGTATCTCTTTGTTCTCAGCCTGTGCCATCTATCCCAAAACCACAGTGGCTCTCTGCTGCATTAACAGCTTTGCTTCTGCTTCCAGGCCTTTGCATTGGCTGTTGTTTGCCCTCACCACAATTGGGTCCTCCTGATCAGATAGGTACTGGTTCAAATGCCACCTCAAATGTCACACTGCCAAAGATCACTCCCTCTCTCCCCAGTGTCATTTGTTTGATTGCATTTGGAGCATCCAAACCTCTCCAAATATATAGTTGTTGTTGGTTGGGGTAGGGGGAAGGTGGATCGGTTGTAGGGCTTGAACTCATAGCCTGGGTGCTGTCTCTGAGCTCTTTTGCTCAGGGCTAGCACTCCACTACTTTGAGCCACAGCTCCATTTCTGGTTTTCTGGTGATTCATTGGCGATAAGATTCTCAGGAACTTTCCTGCCCAGGCTGGCTTCAAACCATGGATCCTCTGATCTCAGCCTCCTGAGGAGCTAGGATTACAGGTGTGAGCCACTGGTGCTTTGCTCTGGATATATTTTATATTCCATCTCTTACCATGTACTAGAAGCTCCAGAAGGAAATGGCTCAGTCCTGGTCACAACTAATCCTTGAACTCAGGTGGACACTTGCTAACACCAATGCTTCTATCAGCTCCATATAATATAGTAAAAATTACATACATGAATCACATGTGTATTTTGACATATTTAGTACTTGTATTTAAAAAAGAGGGACAGGTAAAAGCAACTTTAATAATCAGTATGCAACAGCCAAAAGTGCCCAGGGACCAACAACTCAGACAGTGCAAACTTAAAACATATGTTCCCTTCATGCTAAATGCTGCCCTGGCATACTTTAGTTCATCTTTACGCTGACAGGGGCATTGCCTCCCACTTAGGTGGCCTCTGTGGGCCTCAGTTTATTTTAAGCTAAAAGCAGATGCCCTAGCTGATTGTGCCATCCCAAAGCCTTCCAGGGCCATCACTTCCAAAACAGAGCTGCCCTGCCTCCTTGCAGAAGACTGAGGGGAAAAAAAAAAAGATCTCATCTCTCATGTGAGGCAGAGGTAGACCAGATGTTGCAGAGTTCAGGGTTCATGGGCAACTCTAAAGCTGTATTAGCTTTAGAGGGTATCAGCACCAGTTGGCCACCACAAAGGAGTTTTTCTTGGTAGGTACAGTGAGTAGGGTAGGCAGATTGCTCTCTGACCCCAGCCATGGAAGCAAAACCCCCAGCATCTGGGTGCACTGATCCCTCAAGTTCTAGATCAGCCCCAGATAGGAGGAGAGGAGCTACAGGGCTTGTGAGGAAGCACTGAACACCAGGGCCTGCCAGCTCAGTTACCCATCTGGTGACCAGCCTTGGAGACTGACACAGCTCCTGACTCTACACTTACTCTATAGAGAGCGTCTGCCACAAGCAGGCAGCCTTGAGGGGCTCTTCAACACAGGAATAAGTCACCAATACCTACATTCTAGCTCCTGTTCCCTCCCAGAAAAGAACTATGTTGTCATAGCATGAATTCCTTGCACATGTGGGTGTTGTACACCAGGATCTTCCATGAAATGTGATAAAGATTCCACAGAGAAAAAAAGATGAATTCTCTGCCTTTGTGGACCTACCATTACTACAGGGAGGGAAGCCATAAACAAAGGAACCAAAGCACACAGGACATGAGACAGGTAAGTTCTCTAAAGACAATGGGAGGTGGGGACAGGTGAGGAGTCATAGACTTTTCTGAAACATACCTCTTAAGTGCTGAATTTCACAGCACAGATACCTGGTGCAGACAACTTAGGGGCACAGGAATAAAGAGGGAGAAATACTCAGAGATAAGAATATGAATAGCAAGAGAAAGTAGAGTCAAGAAGGCCAGTGTATCTGGATCCGTTGGTGAGACAGGTTGAAGGTCACAAGGAGCTCAGGTCAGAAGAAGGACAGGCTAGGTGGGGCTATGGAAAAGCACTCTTCCATAAGCCTTTACTCTCAGACTCTGTGAAGCTTACTGAGTTTGTCCCTTGTCTCCCTTACTCTGCCATTCAAGGCTGTGGCCGGGACAATAGGCAGGATGACTGATTGCTCATTTATACAATGCACAGTGGTGTGGAGATGGAGCATAAATATTTATTGCCTCCAGCTGATGCCAATCTTGATACTGGGAATTGAATATCAAAATTCTGGAACTGAAAACATATGATCTCATTACTCTAACTAGCAGAAGAGAAAGCATCCTATTTGCCTAGACACTCCAAGAAAGGTTCTTTTAGAGAAGGACAGTCAGGCAAATAAGAAGACCCCCCCCACTCTCCCCACTTACAAGACCACGCTTCTGGAGTCCAGAGCTGGGGGAACCTGCAGATTCTGTTTGGTCTTCTGTCATTCTGATCATTCAGCTTGGGCCTGCTTCCCCACTTTTAACAGCATACTGATCCCATCTCTCTTATGAGCCTGAGTCCTCCACTCCCACCTTTCCCAAGGGAAGTTCTCTCTCGCACAGCCCACAGGCACTACCAGATGGCCTCCATCATGGGAGCCTTGACGGGAACCTAAAGTTCACCATTCTCAAAGGATGTTATCCCCACTGACTGCCTCCCTCCAAAGCTCAGCTTGCTTGCCGAATTCTAAGAGTAATGCTGAATGTGAGAGAACGCATGAATCTTTTAGAAATATTACCATTGTTGTTCAGGTTCTGCCAGAGGCCAGTTACATCAGCCCTTCTGTGGTAGGGGCTGGGCAGTCATGTTTTCAGAAATCGTCATGTAGCTCCAATGAGCAACAAGGACTGAGAACCACTGACTTAGAAGGGTCTTTTACAACTTCAACATAGGAACAGACCACCCGGGGAATCTGGAAGAATGCACAAACTGCTTCAGAGGGATCTGAGGAAGGGCCTGAGCTTCTGCATTTCTCACCAGCTTCTCATGAAATGCAGTGGCTGCTGGTCCACAGGCCACAAATGGTCTGAAGAATAGTGGTGAAGTAGTCTTTGCTGGTTTTCTAGCTCTAGATATGTGTCCGTTGGGAAGCTTCTTTTAACGAGGGGAGGGGGCTTCCTGGAAGAGTTTGGGCAAGACTCAGAGCTAAGTAGAGAGGACTTTTCTTCCAGTCTGAGGTTAGGAGTTCCAGACCTCAGAATTCTGACACCATGCAAGTTCTGTTATCCATTAGGTACCAAGTGGACTCCCCTACACACTGCATGATACAGACGTAAAATTGCATTGCTCTCCTGCCAGAGGCTGCCCAGCTATGATCAACACATGACACGTGAGATGCTTGGCTTGCCATTGTGTTTAGCGCTTGTGCAGGACCCCCACTCAACTTCCCGGACCAAATAAGCATGCACATTCAACTTCTAAAACCCTGGCTCATCTCAGACACACACCCACAACCCTGCATCAGCTATGGACACCAGCACATTGTTTTGTCTCTCTCATTCATTTTGAGCCATGGATGCATTTCATTTCCACGGGCTGATCATGGGTAATAGTTTTTGCTATGGATAAGGATGTATTTGAGTGGGTTCTCTCTGTTTAAACTCATTAAACCCATGAAGCAATCTAGGCAGCAGGATCTAGTAGCCACAAAGGCAGAAAAGAAAACTCAAAAGAGCCCCAATCACATACACAGTAACTATGAAAGTGGGGATGCTGGATCTACCCAGCACCAGCTGGGCCCCATGGTAGGTAGGGAATTAGGTTTAACTGGTACCATCTTTTCTTCATGGTAGAGGAAGGTGAAGTTCCATCTCCCAGGTGATAGGTATGCAAAAGGGGGACTGGGATATTAGTTTACTGGAGCTGTCAGTCCTGTGCCTTGAACTTGGGAAACTCTCAAGTTTCCTGTGACCCTGCTCTCTGACCCTTGACACTAATGACCCTGACCAGCTCAGGTGTCATTATGCCATGCCTCTTGTCTGTGTCTCCTGTCTTGTATCCCCTAGCTCTCCTCAAATCACCATAGTGTCCCACTTCAGCTCTTCCTTGGAGTTGATCTGGTTTGTTAGTGTTGTTTTTTTCTGCTCTTTCAGTTTTCTAACAGCGTTAAGTGTAGAGGATCTGCAGGTCTTTGAGACAGGAGTCCATCTGCATTTGCCAGCTTCACAGTAAAGACTCCCAAGTTGACCTCTCAAAATGTGGCTTCTCTGTCTCTCATGGTTGGATTTACCTTATAACAACTGAAGGTGCCAAAAACAAACAAAAAAAAAAAAACAAAGAAAATGGACCCCATAGTTTACCAGTACTGAGTGGATTCACTAACTGCAGGCTCCAGTCCTGTGAGTGAGGTAGAGCATGACCTTCTGCATGTTTTTACCAACTCCCAGGTAACCCCAATTCTGCCAGCCCCATGACAACAGTTTGAATACACTGCTTCCCCTGAGTTCTGATGCCTGATGGTCTCACAGTGTATCTTTATTAATATCCCCCAAGTTTTCTTGCCACTTAGCTACAACTGCTGGATGGTTGATTTGATGAGTGGCGAAATCACAGTAAATTTCCACTGTGAACATTTACGTAAAGTTCTGTTGAAACTTCTGCTCAAATTGCAATATTGTGTGGCAGAGGATAGCAGCTATTTGGAAAAGCATTGTGTCCATTATACGCTATGGAAGATGTAGCTTGTGGTAAAATTGCTTTTGCATTTCAGTTTCACCACTGAGAAAGCTTCCCAGGGCTGGGGGGAAAGCCATTTCCATCTCCAAAAGCAAAGTAAGGAGTTACAATTTGAGAAATGCAAGGAGAAGTAAACTGTGTAATTGTACGCCTTCCTTCTCTCCACTCACTAGAAAAGCAAATGTACATAGAAACCAGGAGGAAATGAGAAAACTTCCTGCTTGATGAAGGATATTTAAGAGAAAATCAGGGTTGTCCACTGCATCAGTCTGGATTAGGTAGCTGGAAACTAGCTGGCTTTTGAATGAGACACTGAAAACATGAAGAGAGGGATGAAGATAAACATCTGATGACAAGAGTGCTCTGAAGTTACAGAGTTACAAACAAGGCTTTGAAAGAGGCTGACTTTAAATGATGACTCAGAGGAAAAATCAAAGTACCCTCGTCAAAGTAGGTAGCCATATCAAAGTTAGATTAAACAGGGTAAATAATAAGTGTCTGAATTCTTGTGCCCAGTAGTCCTCAGATTGAACTTGCATCCAAGTTGGAGAAACACAGATAGCCAATGTCTTCTCTCCTGGCATGAAGAAATCCATCCAGACCAATTATTATTTCACCAGAGCTGCATGTTAGAATTGGCTTTTGGGAAATTACTAGACCAACTATCTGTCCCAGCTCTATCCCTAGAAACTGGCTATTTGTGGAGCTTGGGCATTGGTATTTTATAGCACCCCTGTGTTGTCTCAAATACCTATACATCCAAGTAAATGACCACTGCTTGAAATGTGTTTTGCCAAGACTCCTTCTACTGCTTGCATTTTGAAAAACTAGGATCTTAAAGCTGAAATGTGTCTTAGACCCATTTACAAGGGTGGATTCCCTCATCTTTTTTTTTTTGGTTGGGAGGAGGGTGCCAGTCCTGGGGCTTGAACCTGGGGCCTGGGTACTGTCCCTGAGCTCTTTTGCTCACTTTCAGCTTTGATGGTAGTTAGTTGGAAATAAGGATCTCCTGGACTTTCTTGCTTGGGCTGGCTTTGACTTAATGATCTTCAGGCCTCAGCTTCCTGAATAACTAGCATTATAGGTAAGAACCACTGAAACAAAGATTTCTAACTGTGGAGGGGCTTATGAATTCTCTTATATTCTATACAAAGTGTTAGATGGATATGTGTATATTCATCTATATGCATATTTGTGTGCATATTTTCAAGGGACATTATCTTTAGCTTTTAGTAGATGCTTAAAACATTTAAGACTTCTATTTTAAAGCAGGCAAGTTAGAAAATTTCAGAAAACTGAGAAAATGAATTGGATCTCAGTAGCCCTTCTGCTGTAGTTTTAGAGTAGACATGCCTATTGCCTCCTGATGGTTGTACATCTTTACTGCAGATTTCACACAGATTCTATGGCCTGGAAAAATTGTAAGGGAGACCCAAGTGTAGAGTCCACATCTAAGTTCTAAAGTAGAAGTTGTGTCTGAGATAGAACCAGTATCAGGCTGTTTGGTAATGTGCACAATGATGTGGATCTTCTCACAACACACTTATAAGGATTCTTTTCACTTAGATATTTTGCATCTAAACTCAGTAAGTTTATGTGGCTTTCTAGTCCTGTTTGTTATTAGCTATTTGCCTTCATCAGAGTCCAGACGTTCTCTTTTACTAACAATATGATCTTAAGGACAGCTACTCAATGCTTTTATTACACATATAAAATAGGAACAATAGAGGCCGTCTAATATTGCTGTAAAGAATAACTAAGAATATCCATATAAAATGTTCAACATGACATTTAACATAAAACAGGAGTCCAATAGATACCTAGGTTCTATTATTGTGATTACTGCTGTTTTTCATAATACTAACACCTCAGTGGTCTTTGTCCATTTATAAAGTTTCCTAGAAATTCATTTATTGATCCCTACAACAAAGAAGGTAAGTGCTGTCCAGTTTCCTTTATAGTGGTACAGTGATGATCAAGTAAAAATATGTCGAAGGCTCAGTCAATCCTGCATACACATAGATTCTGCACCCAACTGCAGCATTCAACCAACCACAGAATGCAAACCAATGGAGTCCAACCAACAATGAATCAAAAATATTCCCAAACAGTTATATGTCTGTCTATCCATGACATACAACTTTCTTATAATCATTTCCTAAACAATACAGTATAGCAACTACTTACAGTACCATGTTGGATTATGTAAGTACTCCAGATCCAGGAGGGTTGTGTCACTTATATACCATGACTCTTCCCATGCATATAAAGGACTTGAACATCTGAAGAGTTTGACATCCTCTGGAGATCCTGCAACCACTTCCACACAATTCCTCACAAAGGGCAACTGTTAATCATTACATGGCAACTCATCATATACCTGAAGAATTTATAGCTCACAAGAGAAGGTCACCAAAAGACACAGACAACATTCCCACCTTCAAAAAGGAATCTTTGAGGTTCCAAGAGTTGAGCAGGCTCTACACCTGCATGCAGACTTTCTTGTTACTTACTGATCCCAGCACCCTCATCAGAACAAACTTTCTCAGAATCCTAAGCAAAGGAAACCTTCCACCACATGAGCACATGAGTAGCCATAGCCCACGATGGCTGGTACAAGTTGCATTTCTCACAGAGAATTAGATGAGATGGTTAGTAAATTCCAGATGCCCCCAAACATCAGCTCTCACTCAGCCCACACACTGGCAGTGATCTTCTGCCTAGTGAACCCTTCTCAGTATCACAAGCCTGCCTGTCCATCAAGGAAGGCATCCTCCACTGCCCAGTGTTCCACAACCT
Source organism: Dipodomys merriami (assembly GCF_024711535.1). Taxonomy (NCBI): domain Eukaryota; kingdom Metazoa; phylum Chordata; class Mammalia; order Rodentia; family Heteromyidae; genus Dipodomys; species Dipodomys merriami. The sequence continues at coordinate 1,665,566 of NW_027203270.1, forward strand.
GTCCCACCAGGGCAGAAACATAACCAAGACCTCTCACAGAGCTCAATGACGATTCAAGGTGATTAGCTGTCACTTACCTGGCGTCTGCTTAGCTGTTCGCACGGGGGTGTAGTGGTTTTTGGAGGTCGATCTGACTGGAGTGTTCTCTTTGGGTGAAGTATTGATAGCCGAAATCGTTTCTCTTTCACAGTGTGCTATGGGGATTGGCCCCTGCTGTCTCAAGATGTCAGCCAGAGCCCTAGACAAGGAGGAAATCACAGAGTGAGGTGCCACTGCATAACTTCAAAGGGAGTGGGTTTGCTTCCACAGGTCCTTTGATTCTCAGACCTACGGGAGGAGACAGAGATGTGGCATTCGTGTTCAACAGACACAGTTTCATTTGGCGCTGCTCTCATAGGGGATGTAAAGCAGGTGTTGCTCTGGTCATACAAACCCTGAAAGACTATGATTATAGATTCATTTCTTAATTCATCCCATACCATTAAACCCTGAGCCTTTTCAAAATACTAATCCCTCAAATATACACCAATATCAGGTAGATATCTGCAGTGGCCAGATAGTAGAATGCCACTACAGGAAAGGGTTGACCTTCCCTTCAAACTCAGGAGGTTATTAATTACCAGAGAAGGGATGGGGAAAGGGGGTGGGGGGGAGGGAGGAGACATCTCCATCCAAGAAACACACATCCAGTAACATGTGCTCGATACTGGTGACCCAAATAAGCACAGCACACAGCTCCTGCTGTCAAAGAAAAGCGTGATTTAGCTGCAAAGACAGGATGCTCAGATAAAAAAGATAAACATCAGACTACATGGAGGGTGCAGACAGTGAAGGCAAATGGAGTCTAGAGAAGGGAGCAATTACAAACTCACAGGAAGGAAGCCTGCCAGAGTGAGAGGCCCACCCTTCTGCTGGAGACTCAGTGACCCAGAGAGAGCCGTTTTTATCTGCTCAGTTCTTATCTTCTGCACCCAAACAAGCAATTAGTAAAGAGAAAGAAGCAGATCAGGCCCCATTCCTGCTCACCATTTGAAGGGAATCACTCCTCAAATAGCTACACACAGGACCCCTTCATGGGGTGTGAATGAGAAGATGCTCACTGGCCATAGAAAACAGATGTCCAGAGCACAGGTGAGTATAGACAAACACCAAAACAGCACAACTGGATGGCTTCATTTCAGAGGCAAGGCCTGGTTCCTGAGTCAACCCTGATGGTCAACAACAGGGCAGAGACTCTTCTTTCTACTTGGGATGCTCCTGAGGGGTGTGATGGGTGAGGCAACATGTCGCTAGACCTCCTCACACAGCACTGCCCATCTGAGATCATGCCCAGATCACCCTAACACATCCCTTCATCTAGCCCAGCTCCTTGCTCTACCCCAGCCCTTTAAAAACATGTCAAAGGGTGAATTATTTCCCTCCATTACACCGCCCACAACACGCTAAGCCTTCCTAGAGGAGCATCAGACTGGCAATCTTATCATTTACTGGCATTTATATAGCAATTTCAGATTTTTCCAAATGCATTCCCATCACTGTCTTTCTCGACTGTGGGCCTGTGTCAGGAAAAGAGAAGGTAGAAACTCCCCTTGCTTTGGGAAAAGAAATCCAGCTTGGTAAGACTGGGTACAGGCAAGACTGGAGAGCTGAAATGTAGGGCCTGGGGAAAAAGAGCAGCATTGCTCTAAGAAGCTAAGTGTTTGGTTGGAATCCCAGCTCTGCCACTGATCACATTTGAACCTCTGGGAAGATGTGTTAACCTAAGAAGACACTGAAATCTAATCACTTTTCCCCATCAGCAAAACAAAAAGGGTTTATACTAACATAACCTCTTAGATCCTTTTTGGTCCTAAAATGTGATTATTTTCTGTTATCTTTTCTAATCATATATCCCTGAATGATACCTTGGTTTCCTTGTACAGAGATGCTCCCTACCATCTTTCTATGATAAGAAACCAGAATATTACAAGTTATAATAGACATAGAAGCCAATAGAAGAAAAGTTACCATCCAAAAACATAAATCTATATAATCTACAATCAATTCATTTTCATTTTCAATAAGGGTGTCAAATAGCATTCAATGGAGGAAGAATTATGTTTTCTTTAAAACATGATCTCAGGACAAGTACATAGCCATGTGAAAAGAATAAAGTTGGACTCCGACTTTACAATACATATATAAATTGGTTCAAAATGTATCATATGCCTAAGTATTAGCACAACACTGCAAGCTCTTAGAGGAAAACATAAAAAAACAGTGTCTTCTTAGATTTGGCAATGGTTTCTTTTATGTGTCACTGCCAAAAGCACAAACAATCAAAGAAAATATAGATTCATTTAAAACACTGTACCTCAGAGGATCCCCCCAAGAAAAATAAAAGATGATCACTCAGTGGGAGAAAATGTTTGCAAAACATATCTGATAAGAGAATTGGTTCAGAATAGATATAGAAATCCTACAGATCAACAGTTAAAAGCAAAACAAAACCTCAATTGTAAAATGAGCAAAGCATGTAAACAGCCATGTCTCCCAAGAAGGTATATAGGAAAAGTAGTTTGGGCATCATTATAAATCATTAGGGATATACAAAACAAGGTTCCCTTGAGCTACTCATCGGTAGACACGAGGACAGCAGTAACACAAAAGCCAGATGATCTCAATTGTTGATAAGGATGACGCAACAGGCATTTTCATACTCTTTCGATAGGGATGTGAAGGAGCGCTTCTCCTCTGCTAAATAGCTCAGCAGTTCTTCAAAACATTAAACAGAGCTTAAATGAATGTTCTGCTTCTAGGGAGTACCAAAAGCAGTAAAAACAAACAACAAACAAACAAACAAACAAAAACCCAAAACCAACAACAAAAAAAAACAGTCTATATAAAATCTGAATGCATATAACAACTCATGGCAGCATAATTAATCATAGCCAGAGGATAGAAACAAATCAAATGTTATTTAGTGGGTGAATGGATCAAAATGAGATTTCTTCATACAACAGAGTAAAGATACAGGCCGTGACTTGGCTGAACCTTGAAAATATCACCCAAAGCAAAAGAAAAAGAGTAATAAAGTGCTTGTTCTTATGTGTTCATGGATTTTAGCAGTACTGGGGCTTAAACTCAGGAGACTGCACTTGAGCAGTGTGTCCAACCCTTTATTAAAAACCATGTTAATAAATTAGATAAATATTGGTAAATCTATAGGATCAGAACATCATTGTGTGGTTACCCTGGGGTTTGGAGAGGACAAATGTGAAAGCCTGCATAGGATGCAGATAGGGGATTCCCTCTGGGGAGGATGAAATTTTTCAATCGTTTCACACCACAGACTATATACAAATTGTGAGGATTTACCCTTTAAAATTCAAGGATGAGGGCTGGGAATGTGGCCTGGTGGTAGAGTGCTTGCCTAGCAGACACAAAGCCCTGGGTTTGATTCCTCAACATCACATAAACAGAAAAAGCTGGAAGTGACACTGTGTCTCAAGTGATAGGGTGCTGGCCTTGAGTAAAAAGAAGCCCAGGGACAGTGCTCAGGCCCTGAGGTCAAGCCCCAGGAATGGGAAAAAAGAATTCAAGGGTGAGTTTTATGGTAGGTAAACAATAGCTCAGGAAAGCTATCTGTTCTGTTCTTTATCTTGCCTCCTAAGTTCTTATAAAGATTCCTGCTTCTCTGTGGGCTGCGAAGGAGAACAGGTTCATATGGTTAAATCTTCTAGTAAACCAAGACTAACTCTACATCGATGTTCTCAACCAGGGTGATTTTGTCCCTTCTGTTCTCTGGGTGGACATTTGGCTCTACTGGTTGTCACAATTGAGAAAGGGAGGTGCTACTGGCATCCAAAGAAAAACCTCAAATGGAGCTGCAGACAACCCCTCATGACTAGGGATCGTGGAGTCAATCGCAGTGAAGTTCAAGAACACTGACTAATGGCTACTTAGCACTCAGCAAAGTGACTGTGTGATCCTTGATGCCAACTAGTTCCACAGGTGTTTACTGAACAGCTTACGTGGAGGTGAACACCAGCTGGGCACTGAGACACAGAGGATCTGGAGATGCTGATCGTCCTGCAGATGATTGCTTCCTGTCTGGGTCATCGCTCACTCTCTGTTCTTAATACTTCTACAGAGAAGAGAATGAAGAGTCACCAATGAACACCCCAACCCAGTCTTGGCTGACTTGTAGGCCATGGAATGAATGAAAATAACATCGGAAGGGCCTGGAATGTCCAGTGGACTTGGATTCCCTGGCTGCAGTGCCAGGGGAGAGAGGTAGACTTGGAAATGTTTTCTCTCAAGGCTGACTGGCATGCTTTCTGGAGCCAGAGACCCTACTGCGTGTTGTCCTGGTGAGAGAAAAAGGGAAGGCTCCTACCCAACTCCTGAACCATTCTCCAAGGCCCACCCTTTCCCAGTGCCCTGGGACAGATAAGCAAGACAGCCCTCATTTTCCAGACCTCATGGTCTAAGGACAAGATCCCTCTCTCAGTTTTCCCTCCAGCTCAATGACCCTTCAGTTCAATGACCTCCCTCTTTGCTCTGGTTCTTCTCCATCTTCCATGCCTTGCTCTCCAGGGTGCTTGATAAATATTATTCTAATTCTGAAACATGTGATCCCGGTGTCACCTAATTAATTTGGATATGCCGGAGGAAATGGGTTAAGGCCTGAGCTACTTTCTAACCATAGGAAAGAAAATTGGTCACTGAGGAACAGAGATACCGGTTTTGTACAAGAGTGGGCAGCAGCAGCATTCAGAGTCTTGAGGAAAGCAGTGTGTGGAAAGAGAGAGACAGACAGACAGAGATAGAGACAGACAGACATAGAGACAGAAAGACACAGAGAGAGAACCAGAAAATAAGTGGAGAAGGAAGAAAAATGGGAGATAGATCTAAACTGATGGTGAGAGAAAGAAAGAGGGAGAGAGAATGAATCATAGGGAGAGGGAAGAAGAGGAGTAAGAAAGAAAAAGAGACATTCCCCAAGTTAGAAGGAAAAGGGAGAGAGAGAGAGTCAGAGATGGAAAGAGAAAAGCCAAGAAACCAAATCCAAGAGAAATTCAGAGTTAGAAAATGACTGAAAAGACAGACGGGTTTTAGAGAGGAGAGAAGGAATCAGAAAAAGAATCTGGAGGGAAAGAAGCTCAGAGGGAACTGTGGAGCTGACCGTGTGTGAGTGAAGGCCAGCCCACTAGCCTTGTGCTGAGACAGGCAGTAGCCAACTGGCCATCTTGTTGTGGGTAAGGATCACAGATGCACATACCTTCATCCCTCCTCTTTCCCTGCTGAATACTGTAGCTGCAGCTACATGTGATACAGCAGGCAAAAGATCACTGCTGAGTTCTGTGTTCCTGACTGTATTTCCTGCCCTCTTCTGCACATTTCTTGACTTTCTCTGTTGTGTCATGAGTGTGGAGAGTCAATTAATTAGGAAGCAAATCTGATCAGAAGAAACAGTCATTCTCATCATTCAGGCTGGGAAACTGTAGTTGCTTTCTGTCCTTGGAATTGTACATTAATTTTCTGGATAATGGAAATACCTACCATCTTAACAATTTGCATAACACTTAACAATTTCTAAATGTGTTTCCCAGCCTTGTCCCACGAGATTCCTACCAAACCTCTCAGCGTTGCAGCTAGTATTGCCCCAAATTTTATCAAAGAACTGAGTTGCAGATGAATTCTAATACTAGTGATGGAACAGAAATTCAGATCCAAAACTTCTGACTTGAGCACAAACATCCTTCTTCTCCCACTCATCTTACTTGTCTCTAGATCTTCAACTTCAACATTTAGCAGTCTGAGCTGATATTTAGCACTCAGATATAATGAGTAAATGAGCAATTCAGGTGAGGGCTAGTTACTTGCTTATTTAAAACCTTGGGTAATGTCAGTGATCTCAAGGAAGTGAAAGTATATGAGAATTTCCCTAAGTGCTTAGTTACCCTAATTCCTATAGGGACCAAACCCAGGCAACATTCTGACATGCTGTAACCTTTTTTTTTTTTTTTTAAGATAAAAGGCCCTTTCTTAAAATGGCACATGACTTCCTTTAACAATAGAAAAATCAACAAAACTTTGTTTATAAGTTTCCTTCATAGTCTCTCCTGCTTGGGAAATTAAACTTTCTCATTTACTATGTGCCATATACAGAATTAAAGTCTTAGAAGTCTTATATCCTATAATCTCCAGAGCAACTTTATAAGGTTGGAGCAGTTAGTCCCTTTCTACTGTTGAAAAACTGAAACTTTGGGCGATTAGAAGCCTTTCCAAGATCACAGCTAGTAAATGGTGAATCAGATTTTAAACACAGAAAGTTTATAGGGGCTTACTAAATAAATAACCATCCATCTATCTACCCATCCATCCTTTCATCCACTCATCCATTCTTCATCTAGCCACCCATCCATAATTCCACCAACCTATCCATTCATTTATCCATCTACTTATCCATTCATCCATCTCTCTACCCATATACTATCCACCATCTACCCATCATGATTCAACACAGCCACCCACTCATTCATCCATAATTCCACTCACCTATGCATTCATCCAACCATCCATCCATAAAATTACCCACCTGCCATCCATCCACCCATCAACCAATCCACTCATCCTGCTAACTACTTAATCACATTTGCTTTTTTCCCATCTCCTGCAATGGTCTCTGAGCAATGAGCTTTTAGAAAATACTCAATCTCCAGTAGAAAAAACCTACTCAGACCTAAGAACTTAGCTGCAAATCTGCTGATTAGTTCTAGCCACCTTTCTGAGTCATCGATACCAACAGCTTTGAAACTTTCTACACTATTTCAGCAGCCAACTTTTTTGTCAAATGAAATTCTGAACTGAACAACAATATACTCTACTAGACCCTGGCCTGCAGGTTCCAATGGGAGAAGCTAGAACCATGTTCACTTGAGCTCTGCTCAGTAATCCCTTTATGGAGGTTCCAAGTGTAAAAACAAAGAAGAACCACATTATAAACTGGGAATTTTTTTTTGTTCAGTCTTCACTCATTGAGCAGATGGTAAAAATATATATCCTCCCAAAGTAAGTGGGAAACCTGGGTCCCTTAGTTCACCTGATCAATGATATTTTTACATTGATTAATATAGTGTCCAGGAGGACACCACGATACCACTGCATACTGAGCAAAAGGAAACCAGACTTTGGCCTTGGCCAAGTCCCTGGATTTCTGATCTGTATAAATGCTGTTGAAGAGAGGAAATAGGCTCAGCTATTCTTTTGTTCTGTGCCAAGAGCACAGACTGGAGGGTTTAGACCCTCATTCCTTCACCCATACTCACCCTTCTCTTTTGTGGGAAACAGAAACTGACACTGCTAGGTAGGAACAGAAGTCCAGACAGCAAAACTCTTCCATGAATAAGACGCTGGTTAATGTTTTTAGTACTAATGAGAATATGCTTATTTTGAAGAATTTCCTAAAAGCATCCCTTGCCTAATTAAGTAGAGTATGCTGAATATAATTAATTCTTCTTTTTTTCTTTTTTCCTTTTAAAAAAAAAAAGAATCCAGGTTCTTTGTGAGAGAGCCATCAGTCTAATCTTCAATTCTCACAGATGACGCTAAGTAAAATGTATACAGTCTAGGAAATGGAATTTATTCATATAAAAATTGCAGACCAAATCAGGGAAGCTGTTTGGGGGCTTTGTTTTCTGCAAGAAAATCCCTGATAGCTTCCTCTTTTGTATTTTTTCCCTAGAAATAGAGTGTAGGCATTTTATTCCAGTTAAGTAAAGAATTCTAGCCACTTGAGTCCCAGATAACTGAGCTTTTACTTGACATTGAAGTTGGGGAATAGCTGGCACCCTCTTAGATCTCGTTTTCACAACTAGCTGCTGGGCAGTCAGAGAGCTTTCATCCCCTGAAATACTCAGTCAGGACAACTGAAATGAATATGTTTTTTAATAAACACAGACCAAGGAGAATGGCTTAATTTAGTTCTCCCTATTCCCAGTTCTCGCACAGTCCACTTGAAAAACACAGCTGCTGGCTTTGTGTGTGCACAAGACCGCTCTCCTCATACAGACAGGCTTAGAATGGATGCAGAGATCTCATTTGTTGCATTAACAATGTCTATGCATCTGCATTGAGCTGATCTGCAGGTCTGCATTGTCCGTGGCACAATTGGAATTCATCATGAGCAGTAAACATCTCAGGACTCAGTGAAGGAAAGCAAGGCCTTCTTGTTTTGCTTTTCAAGCAAGCAGGGCCAGTCACTTCATCTGGATACATACTTGTCCTGGGACCAGTCATGAGCCAGGCAGAGAGTCAATATTCATCCACTGTGCCCCCCCATTCACAACAAATAGTATCATCCCTACATACTCCATTCCTATCCTCATGAGTCATAGGAAAATTTACCCAGACCTGGGAAACCTTAGAAGCATCACTACCAAACACTGACTATTCAGAAATATTTGGATTATCGGCAAATGAATCAAAGATCTGAATGTGTAAACTATAAGCACCACTTAACACAAGGAAGGCAAAAGTGTTATGAAGATGCATGAGCAGAGTCACACGGCCAACCAGGTAATAGAAGAGTTAATAAATGCATGTGTGGGAAAGGTCCTCAAGGTGCAAATGAGCTGCTGTTCCTGCTACTGCTTCTGTTGTATTGCTTTATATTGTGGGAGTTTGGGGGGGTTGTTTTTTGTTTCTTTTCCCCTGTGAACAAAATCTAGAGATGAGCAAAGTACAGGCAGCATAGCCTGAGTAACCACCAAGATTCTGGTTTCTGAGTTGAGAGGCTGGCCACTTAAGAGACTGGTGATCATTAGCTAGCTACTTAAATGCTCTGTGGTTCCTCTTCCTCATTGAAAAAAATTACACAAGGCCATGAGAATACTACCAATAATAAACCAAGCATAAGAGGCTTGTAATCCTAGCTATTCAGGAAGTTGGGATCTGAAAATTGCAATTCAAAGCCAGCCCGAGCAGGAAAGTCCATGAGACTCTTAACTCCAATTAACCACCAAAAAAAAAGCCAGAAGTAGAGATGTGTGGCTCAAGTGGTAGAGCACTAGCCTTGAGCACAAAAGCTCAGGGACAGTGCCCAGACACTGAGTTCAAGCACAGGAACCAGCACAAAATAATTAATAATAATAATAGCCACTATTCAAGATTATCATGAAAGATTATATGAGTTAATATTTGTAACAGAGCTTGGCACCTAGGAAACACTGTACGACTATTCAAATAAATAAACCTTTCACAGATTCAGCCTATTGAGCTCCACCTACAACACTGGTGAAAGAGGCAAGTTCTGAGGGGCTGTTTCTGTAATGCCAGCTTGGCAAACCAGTTGAGTGAATGTAGTAGAACATCCTGGACTGGTCTTCCTAGGCCTGAGCATTGAAATCCATGTGCTCAACCCACCACATAGATAGTCAAACCCTGAACTTGAACCTTTCCGCCAGACCACCACAAACTGTCCTTCCTTCCACTAGCATTCACAAAAACATGAAGGCATTCTGGTCTATTGCACAGCCATTGATCCATAGTATAAATAGGAAGCTCAAGAATCTAGCAGGACAGAGGCAGGCAAACACATCAAATTGGCCAGGGTAACATTTCTGCAAAGGGTTCAGCTATTATTTTTCCCCCTTTTTCCTTCTTTTTTCCCCCTCTTTCCTTGTTTCCTTTTACTTTTTCATCCCTATTTCCTTCATTCTACGTTCCCTTTCTTCCTTCTTTAAAATAAGTAGCTTGGTATTCTTATGCTTAAGTACATTCACAGTCCTTCAGCCATCGGAAGGATGGAGCCCTAACACCTATCCACTTTAATTCACTCAGCCAGTCATTCAGTCTTGTCTATCTTACAAGAGACTGTTCTGGGCACTAAAGCACAGATATAAAGAAAACATGTGGCCACTCCTGTCTTCCTGCCTTAGTATGGGATCTCACTGCCTCAGGCTGGACATCAAGCAGTTTTCTCAAAGAAATCCTTAGGTCTTTAAGCTAATTTTCAATTACTGAGACTCATGTGTTGTGCCTGATAGTCCCATTTATAAGTGGTTGGACTCTGCAAAAGCACAAGATTGGAATCAATGTCTTTGAGGACAGTCTCACAAGTAGGAATGATGATGGGAGGATGGATGATCCAGGAGAGGGGATGAGTGCCAGGAGATGCCTTGGGAAGACCGCCTTGAGGAGAGCTCAAGCAAAAGTAGTCATTTTGCCTCCTGCAACAAATCACACAGAAGCGCATCCTGACAATAGGCCGGAGTATGTACGGGTGGATACACATGTGGACACTTGCTTGCACAAGAGAGGAGCTAGTGCTCAGAGGAGGGGCACTAAAAAGGCCTCCTAAGCCCCTTTCCACCATGTGATCCTCTAAGTTGCATTTGCTAAAACCAAGCATTCTCCTGGAGCCACTTGTAGATCACATTCTTCTATGAACCCAATGCGCAAGACAATATCTACCCCTCCCTGTCCCCAGACTATTGCACCTATACGTACAGCTGTGGCCTGTTTCATGAATCTCCAGGTGTGCTGAGGTCAGAACAGGTCAGGAAAGACCAACACCTACACAAAATTACAGCCTACATCCCACATGGAGGCACAAAGGGATTCACTCAAGGTCACAGAGACCATGAAAATGAAGTTGAGACCAGATTGCTTTCAAGAAATATTCTCAGGCAAAGAAGATGGATGACTGTTTCCGAAATGAAAGGCTAGAAGGCCCCTCAGTGATCCCTGGACAGAACATGAGCAGATGAAGGGAGAAATGTCAGCCTCCTTCTCTGTATGGGGCAAGGGTGCTAACTTGTCCAAGCCTCTGCCATGTCTTACAGTAAGTGTGATGCTGGCTCTTCCATCGAAACAATAATTTATGATCATGTGCCTTAGGCCAACCCTATATCTCTCCCCCAAATTGGGGGAAGATGTCCAAAGTGTGCCTCCAGAACCTCCCCCACCCCCTCAAGCACAACTAGCCAGTCTGAAGTAAGATGAAGGGACCGGCAAGGCCCTGGTATAATTTCTAACACTAATTCTCAAAGCCAAAAGAAGAAGAGGGAGTTTATGGATTCAAGAGACACGGAAATGAAAGAAGAAAGGAAAAAAGAAGAGGAAAAGAAATCGCAGGAAGCCTCCAGAGGGAACTGAAAAGGAAATTGGAAGCATCCTGCCAGGCAAGCACCATGAATCCCATAGAAATGGGGGTCACGGAATCCCAATGAATGAAAGAGGTGTTAAGAATGATAACATTGAAAAGAAATGCAATTTTATTGCTTCCCTAGTCATTGCAGGATTTCAAATAAACTAAAAAGGAAGTGAAATAAAATTGATCTTCAGGAAGCTACTTTATTGAGGAGATACGAATAATTTATAATTAACATGCCAATTGTCTACCTAGCCTGCTAGGAGACAATCTGTCCTTCTCTGTGATATATGTACCCTGCACAAGCTTTGCATTCTAGTCTGAGCCATTAATCTGTTCATCACAGTGTTTTATCAGACAGAGAAAAGAAGAAAAACAACTTTGTCTAGGTCTAATTTGGATAAATTTTGAATTAGTGGCATCTGAATTAATGTGATTTAATGAAGTTACAGCAGGACAACTTCAAGGAGGAAAGCCAGAGCCAGACAGAGAGGAAGAAAGGAAGACAACTCAACAGAACTGACCAGGAATCAAACACAGACAGACCAGATGGAAAAATAAATGGCAGTGGATGAGACACCAAAAGTAATACAAGGGACATTTTAATGATGTGATGATATGATGAGAAAGAGCAGAGAGACAGAGAAGTGACAGATCCTTTGCTTGAAAACTCTTTCCACAAATTTAGAGAGCAGGGAGGCAGGCACTGGCATGGACATGGATATGAAGCTACTTCCCAGTGCAGACACGGTCTTCCACGTCCACAGGCTAATGCTACTGGGAAACTTCAGGCCCGTTTGTCAGAAGGCAATATAAAGTCCAAGAAAGCCACCCACAAGTCCAGCAGGTAGGCTGGATTCTCCATGCTCTGAAGCCAGACATGCTCTGAAGCCAGTCAGCATTTGATCTGGCATCAATTCGGGGATATGGGTTACAAGGAGCATCAACGAAGCTGCCCAAATTCTGACTAGGGCTAAAATTCTCTCTGCTCAATTCTGACCAGAAGTCCTCTTAGGACTGCAGAAAGGAAAAAAAAAAAGTCTTACAGTTCCCTGCTCAACTAGTATGGGGTTTGGCCCCTAACTTGTCTGGCCCCTGGTACAGACATGGAAAAGGATAGAAAGTCTCTGGATGGCATCCTCCAATGCCACATAACATGAATGGCTGTTGCCAGAGTCCAACTTCCTCCTCGGCAAAGCAGCAAGAGAGAAGGAAGAGGGAAGAAATGGTTGTTTGAGTAGAAAATATACTTCCCAGAAGAGGACATTTGGCTAAGGGAACAACGGATATGTCCAGAGGACAGGTGTCCTGAGTAATGAGACTTTAATGCCGAAGCTAATAGGAACAGTACACGAGACCAAATGCCAAAAAAGCAAGGAATAATGAGAGTGTTTGCTGCAGAAGCAAAGACTCTTCTTCTGGCCCTAGGCATTGGGCCAAGGTTCCAGCCACCCAAAGTCTTGCTGGAGCTCTAGTTCCCAGGGGTCCGGAAACGGAGACAGCAGCTTAGGACAAGAGGATCCTAGGAGCACCCTGCTCCTCTGGCTAAGAGAAGGCAGGAGGCAGGAAGGGGCAAGAGGTTTAGAAAAGTACTCAGCAGTGTGTTTCAGGGGAATCTAATGACACAGCATTCTATATCTACCTTTGCTCAGTGACGAGTTCCTGCTTGGGCATTTCTACCATGAAGCTGCAGACCAGAGTTGTAGGTACAGCTCTGGCCACCACCCAGCTAAACTGGAGCCTATGACGCCTGCTTCAGACTTTGGCTGCTGGAGAGAAGCACAGGGCTACTCGGATTATCTTAGGATTCCTTCCTCTTCGAGTGCCCTTCAGGACGGAAGACTTGGAAGAGACACGGGGAAAGAAAGAGCCATTGAGAAGCACAGCAAGGAGAACAAAGGGAGGAGAGAAGAAAACTAGAACAGACAAGAAGGGAGTGAGCTGCCATTCTGTGTCTTGTATGCACAACACTACATGTTATAAATGGGGTGCAAGTGGTTGTGATAAATGAGGCTGTGTGTGAGCTCTATGTCTCAGTAATTACACCAGGACTGGTCTGAGGTCTATCCTTTCTCATCAGATCATGTCTTTTTACCCTTCTCCCACCACTTCTGGGCTCTCTCTGGTGAAGAACTGTCCAGGACTTCTTCCAAGACTATGAAGTCTTTTTGCTATCCCCCACCCCTCAATTAATATCAAGATTTTGTTTTGTGCTTTACAGTGGTTTGCACATTTTTTACCATCCTCAACCAAGAGAATCCATCTATGAAAGAGCCCTCTTGCTGCCCTGGGTACCTCCAGATCTTGCAGGCAGTCTAAGTGGTGGTGGGAATGAGAGGGTGTGTCACCAAAAATCCTGGCTGCATTACCCTGGAAGGTAGGTCATTTATTTTTTTCCATCCTTTCTGGCAACAATCTGGCCCAGGGCCCAGACAGGTGGGACTCTGCCTTCTTAAGTAATCTGAGTATCAATGACCCATTTAGGAGGAGACAGGTAAAAGCCAGTACAAAAGAGGTTGGAGGAGGGAAGGGAGGGGAAAAGGGAGGAAGAGACCAGGGAAAGAGGAAAGGAAGGAGGAGTGGATGGAAAATACAGGGAGGGAAGGAGGAAATATACTAGCTATGTGACCTTGAGTAAGTTATTAAGTCTCTCTGAGTTTGGTTTCCTCATCTATAAAATGGGCTTTAGTTCACATATGGGTGATGGAAAATAGCAGCCTGCCTGGTAAAGATCAACTTCTCAAGAACAGGTACTTATACATGAACCCTCTTGCTTGAGCCCTCGACTGAAATCTCAGGTGCTTCCCAAATGTGTTTCCTGGTGTCACATAGATGATTCTGAGACCTAGAGCTCCCTCCCACCCAGCACCTAAGTAGAGTGGTGGAGGCTCCATGTTCACAGCGGGACCATCTCTCTCCCAGAGTGTCCAAAAGTGGTCTTGATGGCTATCACTAAAACCAAGGGTCTAACACAAGTGTCCAGCCGCTCACCAGCCCCTAATTCCTGCTGCCAGACCCAACAGCTAGCTGCTGTCTGGCCTGCAAACACTATAGGGTGTCCCTTGGTCACCTTGCTCCTGTGCTCAGCCTGCCCCTCTCTCGTTGCATTTTCTGGGACTCATCTTATATTGTGAATGTGAATTTGAGGTCAAGGGAGGAGGCAGATTCAGTAAATATACCCTAGGAATTATGGACAGTAATCGTGCCTGCCTCTCTTCCCCAGGTTTGCCAGCATCTATCGCTGTCTGGCCCAAGACGTGACCCCTCTCTGAATGCAGAAAGCAGAGGCAGTGGCCCTGGGAAGGAGAGAGGCAAGGAACCATGAACTTGAGCTCTGATTCCAAGCCTCCTCTCTGCATGCATCCCAAAGAAACTGGGTCCCTTTACCCTCAGTATCAAAGCAGGAAGCTAAATTGAGAGATCTGTCTACTATTTTATGCAGAAATGTGGGGCATTCTTTTTCTTCCACCCTTTTCAGGCAGTCATTTGAAATGTTTGATGCATATTCAACTCCTTCGTTTTGTTCTCTCTCCCAACTACCCCACTGCTTGCTCGACACATGGGGAGACCATGAAACTGGTCTTTCTGAAGGATGGGAGTTATCCTTCCACGTGAGGAGTGGAATGGTCAATGTGGTCATCATGGGTGTGGGGTCCTCATGTGTGGAGTTACTGATCATTGCTCTCTGGCCAGATGGATACCCCTTCTGGGATCCTATCTTCAGAGACAGCTGCACTGCACCCCTGGGAGAGTAACTCTCATTACTGGAGACTCTTGTGATTTCTCACCACCTTTTCCATTCATCAGCCTCAGCCCAGTGATTTACAAGAACCAAATCTATCCTAGGAGGATTAAAAAAAAAATATGATACACAATTATAGACAGTCGGGACAACAGGCCAGGGCAGTCACTTCCAAGAGAAGTGTGATGCGGCCATCTCCTGGAAAACTAAAATAAAAATCAATGTGTGACCTCTCAAGGTGACTGCTTGGGAAGGTAAAATATTAGGACACAGATGCTTTGGTTCTTGCAAACAGAAAAGGCTCAGGCACATTACAGGAAAAGCACGCCCCCACCCCACGCCCACTCCCCCAACTTCATACCACACAGAGTGGTTTCTTAAAACCGTCAGGCTTCAATTTCCAGCCCCACTAGCTCGTGATTTTTTTTTTCTGAGAAAAGGAACAACTAGCACCAGGAATTGTGTTCCTGTGGCTCACAGGGCTGTGTTATACAGCTAGGAGTCACAGTTAAGGATGATCCTGGAGTCACAGCCCACATACAAGGCCACAGAAGGCGTGAGGACATCAGCCACCAGCAAAGCTGAAACCCATTGATCTGATAGGCCTCACCATTCACCCCCTACACACACACACACACACACACACACACACACACACACACACACACACACACACACACACGCATATCTCCTGTTCTCTGGCTGAGAAAGGAAACTTCCACAGCCTGCACTTTAATTACAGATTTCTACCCACAGTGTTGTTCAGTGATTTCTTGCCACAGTCCACCCTCCCTTTGGCTTGTGCTCTATTTTCTTTCTTCAGTGGTAGGCATTACTCATATATTATTAAAGGATTATGCTTAGATCAGGTCATTACCCTTAAGAAAAGACTGTGGAAAAACTGCAAAAGGACAGACAAATCAACAGATACCTTTTGGTAGATGGAAACATTGAGCCAGGGTTGGATGTAGAAATGTAGGGATGGAAGAGGAAGCAGGCTGCCACTCACAGCGTTCAGTAGCTGAAAGTTACTTGATGATGGCTAAGAATTGTGCATAAAACACATCTTTATTGGACAAGATGAAGCCTAATATGGGCCCAGGACACAGGAGTCCTGGCTTTTAGTCCAGGATCTTTCTGTACCAGCTAAGGAATCCTAGCATTATGACCCAGTCTCTCTAGATTTTGGTTGACTCACATATAAAATTAAAGAGTTAGATTCAATGAATTGCCTACAATAATGATTCTATGCTTTTGTAATGGATGATGAAAGAGTAAAATCCTGCCTTTTTATAAGGGTTTCGGTTTACTTATGGAAAAAATTAGAATTAGTCATCTGTCCTGATTGTTTTTAAATAAGCCTGCCCTGGGCTCAAGGGCAAAGAACTAAAATCCTCTGAGCATTTTCCCCCTCCCCCAGTAACTAACCCTCTATCTATAATATCTGAAAAGAAAACTGGAACAGATGTGAGGTCATAAATGCGACTCAGGAAGAAAAAAAAAAATACAAAGCCTGGTGCCGGTGGCAATCCTAGCTACTCAGGAGGCTGAGATCTGAGGATACTGTTTCGAAGCCAGTCCAGGCAAAGGTCAAGAGACTCTTATCTCCAGTTAACCATCAGAAAACTGGAAGTGGTGCTGAAGCTCAAAGTAGTAGCGCAATAGCCTTGAGTAAAATAGCTCAGAGACAACACTTAGGCCTTGAGTTCAAGCCCCAAGAATGACAATAATAATCATAGTAATAATAATAATAAACCAAAGTAGAGAAAAGAGGAAATTGACCACAGTAGATGGAATCTACCCAATGAATTAGCCTATACCCTTATGTTTCCATCACGATGCCTTCCGACCATCAATCTACATCCATAAATTCAAACTATGATTTTGTGGTGTCACCAGATAGATATTGTCCATGAACATGACCAAAATTTTTAGGCAAAATGCACTTGAATCCATGGTTATTTCAAACTTAGATGGTATATAACTTTGAATAGGAGAGGGTGGCAGGGAATAACCTCTCATCTTCAAGAGAAGGATGTTAACTCTAACATGTGGTAAGGACACTGGTTCTCCCTGGCTATAGGAAAGAGAAAGTTAGGACCTAAATGCAATCCTGCCTAGCCCTGGAAAAACCAGGCAGCTAACCTGGGAAGAGAAAGTTTCTTTTGGTATGCTTTCCTTTTATTCCCGATCTGTTCACAGATGTATCTAGAGCTGGTGAATTAATCTCTTTCAGTCAGCTCCAGCTGTCTTCTCCAACTGTCTTTTGACCACTGCTTCCTGCACAATTGATTTGAATCAACAGCATGGTCAATCTGAACTCCCATTGAAATTGGTTGAAAACACTGAAATAGACTTTTTCTTCTACCTGTGTCTAGGCAGCCTAGAACAGTGGGTGAGCTGTTGGTATCTTAGCAGCAGATTCCCTACAATGAATGTGCTTTGAGTCCTCAGTAGAACTGTCAGCGAGGGAAAAGGAATTCGGGTAGCTTGGGGCAAAGCAGGAAAGGTAGTTGAAGATACCAGAGAGACTGTCAAAGTCTAGGAAATTTGCAAAGGATTTGTATGGTTGTACTGTTGAAATCCATGTGAATTCTGCCAGTCTTATGTGGCAGAGGTAACATATGCTTTATAAATAGATGCCTTATTGTCTGAAACATATCTTGCTCACCCAAGATGAGCAGAGCTTTTAGTGACCCAATATATCCTGCATATACAAGGATTGGGACAAAAATCATGCTCTTTCTAGGGCCTTGACAATATTACTTTGTCCCATTATTGGGGTGCGTGAACTTTTGCTACCTTTGCTTCTTTCTCACTTCCTGATGTCGTTCCCCTAAAACCCTCCTCCATAAAAGTCCTCAACTCCTTGCACAATTTTTCAGCCTTCCCTACACACATTTTTTTTAACTCAGAAAGGAAAACATATAAGAAAGACTAAGACCTTCAGTCCAAGTCAAGACTCTTTCTTTCCTTCTAATTATAATATTTGAAGTTAAAAAATAAAGCTATCTTTACAACAAATTTTTTTTAAAAAAGCTTTGAAAAGCTGGATCTGTTTAGATCAAATCATCATAAGGAAATTACCATGGTTCAAAGAGTGGAGCACTTTATGGTAGGTACCCGTGACTCACATCTGTAATCCTAGCTACTCAGGAGGCTGAGGATGAGAGGATCATGTTTCAAAGCCTGCCTAGGCAAAAAAAGTCCGTGAGACTCTCATTTCCAATTAATCACCAAAAAAGCCAAAAGTGGAGCTGTGGATCAAGTGGCAGAGCTCCAACCTTTAGTATAAAAGCTTAAGCAGAGCACCCAGGCTCTGAGTTAAAGCCCCAGTGTGGGCACCAGAACATAAAAAAAAAAAAAAATGGAGCATTTGAGATCTGGCATTCTGTTGCCCTGGTGGCTAGGAAGAGTTCTTCTCAGCCACCCATACTCCTGTTACTGTAGTTATCCAGATTTTAAAGGAAAGCAGAGATCTTTGTGTTTGTAATTAATTTCTGACAAGAGACAAGGTGAAGTAAAGCAGTCCTTTGACGTCCCTTAGAAATAAGCAGAACTCAGAGATGAAGGGACTCTGTTGACAAATTGTTTCTAATACTTTTTCATTCTCCTAATGATATCCATTCAGGCTTTTAAGTACCCTCCCCCTGCCTACTGTTCATTTTCCCTCCTTCCCTCATGCACACAGTAGGAGGGACCCAGGCACCTCTGAGTTTACCGGCTACATCCTCAGTATTCTAACAGCTTCCTAACCCATCAGTTAAAGAGCCATTAAGTCACATGGATCCTCCCTCAGGGTGACTTCTCATCTCCAAGACACTCATGAATGAACTCAGAACGAAGAAACAGGTTTGGATGTGAGATAGTTCTCATGGAAGAGAATGTCAGAAGGGACCAGCCTCTCAACAGCCCCAAGGAAGCACTGTAGAACCTCACCAGTAGTATTAAAATTGTTTGTCACCTGCAGTCCCTCAATTCCAGCCTTAGTCTGGATAGCTCTACAACAGAGAAGGGGGGTGGGGTGGAAACTAAGATAGATCCCAGCGGGAAATAGCATTTCAGTGGCGAAGAGTGGGCATGGATCTGTCTTGGAGCTATGTGCCATCTCTTTCTCTTCCTGAAGGTCCAGCTAGTTGCATCTGCCTTGCTGCTCATCTGTGAGAATCACTGGAGAGAGCTGGGAGTTACCCCTAACTTCCCATGACAGCAAGGTCTAATCACTTCTGTAAAGGACAAAACCTGTTCTTCCCTGCGGGGGATGTAGGGACACAAGGAAGCCCTGTCCTGAGGAATGTGTATGCCCAGGGGCAGGTGGAGGATTGCCCAGCCTAGGAACAACAAGGAGGAGCAGGTGGCTGGTCCTTTATTCCATCCCTTCTTAAACTCCCACAAATATCCCTTTGCAACCAGGCTGCTCTCACCAAAACTCAGGCCTGCTTATTCAAATTCCATCACCAGAGAGGCACACATACTAGCACATTCTGCTTTTCCTTTTAGTAAGGAAATGTCTTGCCTGAACCGCTTCCAAAGCATGTAACTGAATGTAGAATTCCCCCCTCCATACACACACACACACACACACACACACACACACACACACACACACACACACACACACACACACCACAATCTTCTCAGAATGGCAAGGAATGACCTCTGGGATGTGAGCAGAGTGAGAAAAGCCCACATGCCCACTCTGGGGTCCCCAATCCTTGTGAACACTCACTCTAGCATGCTTAGAAAGCAGAAGTCCAGGTTGGGATCTTACCACATCTCAGTTATCCAGAACTGACAGATAAGTTTCTCTGACCTGCCCAAGGTCACTCCTGGAGTGCTCTAGAAGAACTCTCATCTCTGCTTTCCTGCTCCCACCCCCACCTGCACATCCACAGACAATATTGTCTCCTACCCCTCCAGCACCAATTTGATGGTTTCCAAAGCACTGATCAGGCAAGACTGCAGCTGCTGAGAGAGGTACTGTGAACTGAATAAAATCAGGAGGTGAACTTGAGGAAGAACATCCCATATTTACATAATGGACATAATGGTCCGAAGCCTGAAATTCAGCTCCTTTCCATGGTTACATCTCTTCCCCAGCCCGAGAGAAATTGTCCCAATGGTATCATCGTAGTCATCCTGGGTTGAGACAAGGGGGCGTGTGTGTGGTAAAAAGGGGACAATACCAAGAAGAACAGTCACCCTCTCCAGGGTCATATGCCAAGGCCAGTATCCAAAGACACTCAATCTCGAAATCTGAGGCCATTGTAATACTACAGGTAACGATGAATAAACTCCATGAGGCAGCAGTGTCCGGATAGGGAGCAGCTTTCTCTAAGAATGCAAAGAACAATGACTCAGTAAAGAGAAATCTAAAGGTTTGTGGAGACCAATTAGGAAGAAGCAAAAGCTAGAGCTGAAAGACTGATGAGAGGAGGATAGAAAGAAGAAAACGAAGATACATGCCTCTTAGTCCTGAGGCAGAAGTGGAAAGATGAGACGGACCAGCACACCTGCTTTAGGAAGGCAGCTACCCACAGGTAATTCTTTCTCTGCTTTCTGCCTTGAGCCCAGAGAGAACTCACTGCCAGATGAGACTTAGTGGAGGAAGTTTCTTGCCCTCATTTGCTCCCTGTCCAGCCTGTCCTCTACCTCTGAGAGACCATTGCTCACATTCTTCCTATCCGTGCCCCAGGACTAGTTGGCAAACAAAGATGCTGGTAAGCTTGTGCTAGCTGATAGATAAGGTGAGGGAGAAAGTGAGGGCATGGGCAACCTCAGGCCATAAGACATGGTCATGAAAGAGTGTTCCCTTTAGAGTTACCCAAATTCCAGCAGTACAGTTTGAAGTACCAAGACCTAGTGAATTTGTCTCAAAACCTAACAAGGAGTATCATCCTCTCTCAACACCCACAATATTAAGTGGGGGGGGGGACTCCGTTCTGTCTGCTCTCCTTTCTCTTTAGCAAGGTAGGAGTGATTTACCTACATTCCTCAAAGGGAGGAGATCTGAATTCAGGCCAGGAGGATAACAAACAGTTCATGATCATAAGAAAAAGGTGGGTGGGTCAGGATGAGGCCTGAGGTAGGTCAACTGAGAAGCACAGAACCAGAGCTGGTCTTGATTACTAGGGCAGTGGCCACACACCATGCATCAGAAACAAGTACCCTGTGGAACCACATCCATATTCCCCTAGATGTGTGTGCTGGAGAGACAAGATTCCTGTTGTCCCTTTGGCTCCCCAGTGGGTTCCTGGGAGTCAGAGCCATGGGGCATAAAGCTTCTAAGAGTGAGCCATGGAGAGCTGGGATGTAGCTCAGTGGCAAAACACTTGGTTACCAAGTGTAATGTCCTAGGTTCAATCCCCAGTACCAAAAAAAAAAAAAGAAAAGAAAAGGAAAAAACACACCATTTCTTTAAAGAAAAAAAAGTCCAAATAACAACAAAAAGAGAGTGAGCCACCGACTGCCATGTTTTGAGTTCTTGGTGTAAGTTTTGATAAGAGGCAATCTTCACTGCCTCTGTCTACCACGTGTTCAGCCATAGATGCTCAGCCAGGTAGAACATGGCAAGCACTGTTAACTCAGGGCTTGAAAGAACAAGTCCTCCTCCATTTTCAACAGGAAAGAGAAGTATCTTAGGCCAAGACACACCATTGGCTCCGTCCACAAGGAAGGAGAAGTCTTTATTCTCTCTTTCTGACGGAGGCATCCCAACATCTGGGAACATCTCCGTTCACACACAACCAAGCACTTTTCTGACCATACTTTTCCAGTATGGTCCCACCATCAGCCTATGCCGAAAAGAACACTCTGGGTCGACTCAATAAACTAAGTGCTATCAAAGCCTCCACCAAAGTGCCCCCAATACCAGGAAAACAGAACCCTAGAAAACCACTAGAGATGACAGAATGAAGTAACATTCTTAGACCTGAGCTTCAGACCTGATTCCTCTCCCCCCCGCACTGTCTGGGGGGACAAGAAGGGGGTCCTGAAGGCACAGAGAAGCACAAACAAGATGTATTGCTGGTGGCCTAAGGGATGGTGGAAGGGACCGGGGGAAGTGTGGGTGTGGGTGGAGAAGCCAAGGGAGGCGCATTCCAAAGGGAGGGCGACTGGGGGGGGGGGACAGGCACCCAGGAGACCGTGGCCCTCACCTGTGGATGTTCATCTCCCGCGGAGGGCGGTGGGCCTTGTCGTAGGAGACCTTGGCGAAGACCCCGGCCACGATGACGAAGGCGATCACCCCGCAGGTGATGTAGACGGTGAAGTTGGTCTTGTCCTTCTCCGGATCGTACTTGTTCTCGGGCCCGGGCGACACCACCTTGGTGCTGGGCGTCTGTACCCACACGGGGCTCTGGTAGTTGGTGCACTGACGCTGGTCCAGCTTCTCGTGGCGTTTCTTGCAACAGAAGCGGTAGTAGCAGGTGCCGCAGCAGTACAGGTAACCGCTCTCGCTGTTGTTGCACTCGAACTCCTTGTCGTACTGGCCGCTCACGTCGTAGTAGCCCCAGCAAGTCTCGTAGGTGACGGTCGCGCTGGCCGCCTCCGCCGCCGCCGCGGGCTGACCCCGCCGGCTCCCCGCCTCCGGGACTCCGGACGCCCGCGCGGTGCCGTTCAGCTGGCGCCCACCTCGGGCCAAGGCGCCCCCGGACCGCCGACCCCCGACGGCAGCGGTGCCTGCGCTCAGGGTCCGGTTGGCCGCGCGGGCGCGGGCGGCGTCAGCACCGGGGAGCAGGTCTAGGGAGTCGAGCGAGATCAGCAGCAGCAGCAGCAGCAGCAGCAGCAGGAGGCGCCGCAGCGCCATGGCGGGGCCCGGGCGGGAGGGCGCGGGGAAGCTTCCCCCGGCAGGCAGCGAACCCGGCCGGGCTGGGCTGCGAGGGTGGCCACGCGGGCTGGGCTGGGCGCACGGGGCGGTCAGCGGCGCCGGAGCGATGGCGCCATCGAGGCTCGGGCGGCGGGGCGGTGGAGGCGGCGGCGCGCGCGGCGGTGCGCACGGACCCGGGGACCCGAGCGGGCTGCTCTGGGTTCTCACGCTGCGCGCGGACTCCGCGCTCCCCCTGCGGGATCGGCGCGCCTCCCGGGCAGCCCCATCCCCCGCCGGCGACAGCGGTGGCCCCGCGCGCGCGGCTCGGCTCAGGCAGGACCCCAAGCGCGGTTCCGGGTAGCGGCGGCAGCGGCGGCGTGGTCCCGTCCGGGCGGATCCTGGGGGACAAGACAGAGAACCGGTCACGGGGAGGGGCGACAGGCTGGAGGGAAGGGAGCGCGCGGCCCTCGACGAGCTAAGTCCTAGCCGGCCGGGAGGACGCGCTCAGCCGCCGCGCACGGGGGAACCCGGGGAACCGAGGGCGCACGGGCAGCCTTGGCCAGGCGCCGCTCGCCCGGCCCCGGCTCCGCAGCGTGCTCCCCGCCGCAGGCTGGCGGCTCTGGAGCCGGAGCCGGCGGGAGGTCAGGGTCCTGCGCGCCAGCGGCTGGATGTCACTCACTCACCATGCCCGGCGACGACTGCAGAGGCAGCGGCGGGCGGCGCTAGGCGGGAGCGCAGCGGCCACGGCCAGCGAGCCGAGCCCGGGAGCCGCCGGCTCGCCGCCCGCACGAGTGCCGGAGCGTGTGCGAGAGGCGGCGAGGGAGACACCCGCACTCGCACACCCGCACACACCGGAGCGCCGCGCGGGGAGGGCAGCGGAGGGGAGGACAGCCGCTCCCCGCCGCCCACGTCTACGCGCCCGGGCGCCCCGGGTGCCGGTGGTGGAGGGGAGGGGAGGGTGGTGGCAGGAGGGCTCCTCTTTGCTTCCCGCCCTCCCTCCCCGAGGCACTTGGAGCTTTCGCGTCACCAAAGCCCTGGACACCAGTTAATCAACAAGGCGCTCCAGGCGACATGAAGAGTCCCCCCCTTCCCCCCCCCCGCCCCTAACCAAGCGAGGCAAGTATGTCCCCGCTGGCCAGTGTCAGGGCCAGACCTCCTTCGTCCTTTCTAGCCATCACGGTAGGTCCTACCTCCTCCGAGCCGGGATTGCAAGCTACCAGAAAGGGAGTTGGGGTTTCTGCGAGTCTTTGCCTCTCCCTAGTGGTGATGTTCGCAGCCTAGGAAAGAGTTCAAACCCATTGCTACAGGTACCTAAACTGAGGCCAGGGATCAAGGAGGGTGCTTGAGACTATTGGGCCATCAAATGTAATGAACTTAAACTCTCCTCCAGTGCCCACACAAGCTCAAAGACAGACCAGCACCTGATGACACTTGACAATCCCCGTTCTCCAGTCTTGGTTCCTGCGTCCAGGCCAAGTAAGAAATGCTAAGTGTCTAAGAATGAGCTTGGAAACCTTTATGTCTCTGCGCTGAAATGTGTCTGCTGTAGCTGATATGGGAGGGGTGAAGCATGCAAAAGGGATGTCGAAAGGCAAGCATATTCACGAATACGGCCAAGTCCCTGGAAAAGAGACCTTGATCTAACTTTCCCAGCTACAAGGCCATCCTAAGAGGGACGCACAGTGTAGGTCTTTGGTACCTGTCTTTGGAGTTGATGAGAGAGAATGAGAACAATCAGTAACCCAAGACAGAATTCTGCTTGCCCTGCGTGCTTTGGTTAAAGGCAGGAGAGAGGCTGTATCGATTTTTCCCTTCATCCCTTCAGAACTGCTCATGGGTGGCCCTAACCAGACAGCCCATCCTGGTAAAAGTTGAACACTTCCTTTGGCAACCCTGAAATAGGTGAATTAGAGCTGGAGCTCGGGTTTCAAGACACAAGAGGGAGGTACTGATCCTAGGATGGGAAGGAAGGTGAACCCCCACTTCCCCTGGCATCTCTCCATGTGCTACTCTCTCTTCCTTCTGCTCCCTCTCCTCTTCCTTCTGTTTCCAGCTTCTTCTCTTCTGAATGGTTCTGATCAACACACATTTGTTTCTCATGCCCTCCGCCACACAGAGTAATGGCTAAGATACAGAACAAAGAAGTTAGTACCTTTACTCAAAGAGGATGAGCTTGTCTACTGGGGGTGGAGGAGAGAGAGACGGGGAAAGGAGGGAGGGAGAGAGAGAGAGAGAGAGAGAGAGAGAGAGAGAGAGAGAGAGAGAGAGAGAGAGAGAGAGAGAGAGCTCAAATGATTTCCATATGGGACACTTAAGTTTCAACACAAAGATGGGTAGAGTGCTCTTAGGAGCAGGTGTCAGGAACCAAGCCTAGTCCTAGAAGGGATAGTGGGGGCCAAACATAACTTCTAAGTGAGATAATGAGCAGTGTCTTCAGGAATTATTAAGAGTTGGTGAAAACAAGTGAGAAAGGAAAGATGCCTCCAGCAGAGGGAACAAGAAAACCAGCAAGAAGAGTGTGGTATGTGAACTAGAAATTCAGAGTTTCGCATCAGTCCTGAGTGAGTCTTCCCAATGGGCCAGCAGGAGGGCATCGAAGCTCCCACCAATGAACTTGAATTTATTGGACAATTGATGGGAAACTATCAGTGGCTTTTAATAAGGGGAAGACACTGTCAGAATTTTATGTTTTTCTGGATCTCTAAGTTAAGTGGAGTAGAGCGAATACTGCATTGGATGCAGGAAAAGCAATTTGGAAGATGTGCAGGTGATACACGTGCAAATTATGACTGGTGGTGGATGTCCATATTGATCAGCAGATGATCAGCCTTGCCAAATGAGCAGATCCAGAATAGTTAACAATAATCTTTGAAGTGCCACTAATAGGTGTGAGTGAACCTGTACAATTGAATACTCAGGAGACAATAAGGCATATACTTTTGGTACTTTCGAGAACACATTTAAAGACAACAGCCCAACACCTTTTGATTCCCACACAGTGTGCAATTTCTAAGTCAGTCTTTCCTTCCTTGGCTTGCTCATCCTCTTCTCATTATTACAGAATTTTCTTTTTTCATATCTGGGAGCTCCACAGGAATAGGTAGGGAAAAATAACACCACTCTGTCTTATGGGACCCTGATAAGATTTGATCAGAAGCACTCCCCTCTCACACATATAAATGTATTCTGTACCCCCCCCCCATGGTTACATATGGTGTTATCAGCAGAGTCACAGAAAATAATAGTACTTTAGGGTGGGATAGGATCTTAAGGGTTGTTTATTTCAACCCACATTGGAGTATACTGTATATTTTTATTAATATTTTCAGAATTCCTGTTTTGCTCTTTGAGATTGACCAGGGTACTTTCCCATAAACATGTACTTCTATCTTCTCTTTCTAGTTCCAATATCTAAACTGTTAACAGTATTGAAGCATTATTCCTTTGTGGAGCTGGCTTCATTAAAAAGTGCTAGAGAAGGGCTAGCAAAGCAGAAGCCTTGCATTCAAACCATCAAAAAAAATCCATGGAAGAGGGCTGGGAAGGTGGCTCAGTGGTAGAGTGCTTGCCTTGCATGCCTGAGGCCCTGGGTTTGATTCCCCAGCACCACATAAGCAAAAAGAAAAAAAAGCCAGAAGTGGCACTGTGGCTCAAGTGGTAGAGCACTAGCCTTGAGCTGAAGAGCTGAGGGATAGTGCCCAGGTCCAGAGTTCAGGCCCCATGACTGGACCCCAAAAAAAAAATCCATGGAAGAATCTTTTTGCCAACATGAATACTATTTTCAGAAAACTCTGAGAATAAGGAAGAAGTGTGCTAATCCCTGGCTTTAATAGGTTGATCCTAATTAGACTAAGCAAGCCATAATAATAATAACAACACTGATTGGGTAACAATGGCTATGTGATTTAGTCTTAACCATTATTAACTGAGAAGTCTATTGGAGGGATTCTGGGTTTAAAAAAAAGGTTTAAACTTAATGGAAGAAAGACAGCCTCTTCAGAAAATGGTGCTGGCAAAATTAGTTAACTACTTGTAGAAAACTAAAGCTAGATCCTATTTCACCCTGTACCAGAATCAGCTCCAAATGGATCAAAGACCTTGGAGTCAAAGCAGACACCCTGAAAACATTGCAGGATGGAATAGGAGAAACCCTGGGTCTCCTTGGCACAGGCCGAAGTTTTCTTAATAGAGACCTTGAAACATAACAAATCAAAGAAAGGTTGGACAAATGAGATTGCATGAAGTTGCAGAGCTTCTGCATGGCAAAGGACATAGATAGCAAGATCAATAGAAAACCCACGGATTGGGAGAAGAGCTTCACTAGCCATACAACGGACAAGGGTCTCACATCTAAAATATACTTGGAACTCAAAAAATTAAATCCCCCAACAAATCCTCAAAGAAACAACAGCCCAATAAATAAGTCGGCTAAAGACTTAAAGAGAAACTTCTCTGAAGAGGAAATAAGAAGGGCCAATAGACACATGAAGAAATGCTCAGCTTCTCTAGTCATAAAAGAAATGAAAACAACCTTGAGATTCCACCTCACCCCAGTTAGAATGGCAAAAATCAAGAACTCTAATAACAACAGATGCTGGAGGGGATGTGGACAGAAGGGAACCCTACTACATTGTTGGTGGGAGTGTAAACTTGTTCAACCACCTTGGAAAGTAGTATGAAGGTTCCTCAAAAGACTCCACATAGAGCTCCCTTATGACCCAGCAATCCCACTTTTGGGCATTTACCCAAATGATCACAAACAAGACCATACTAAAGCTATCAGCACAACTATGCTTATTGCAGCATTATTTACCATAGCTAAGATATGGAACCAACCCAGAAGCCCCTCAGTAGATGAATGGATCAAGAAAATGTGGTATATACTATGGAATTCTATGCCTCCATCAGAAAGAATGGCATCTTCCCATTTGTTAGAAAATGGAAAGACTTGAAAAAAATTATACTAAGTGAAGAAAGCCAGGCCCAAAGAAATGGTTTCCAAATAATGGTTTCCATTATTTGCAATAACTAGTATATGTCTGGGACAAACAGAAAGGTCAGATAAGTGAAATGAACCCCAAGATAGGGACACAAGTGGATTTTTCTTTCTTGCTATTGTATCTAATGTATTTGTAAGGTACCATATGATATTTTTGTTGCTTTGTATGTCCTTCCCCCATGGTATAACCCCTGTATTTGATGTTGGTATAATTTGGGGAGGGGAAGGGAGAAAACAAATTGTTTAAATAGTGATACAGGTTGACCCATTGCAACAATGAGATATACAAGACACTATGTTGAAAAACAAATTTTACAATTTGGGAGTATAGCTGAGGAGGTAGGAAGAAAGGGATGGTAAGGGGAAAACAAAGGAGGAGGCAACAATGCTTGGTAAGAAATGTACTCATTACCTTGCTCATGTAACTATAACAATGCTTGGTAAGAAATGTACTCATTACCTTGCTCATGTAACTATAACCCCTCTATACAGTAGTTTCACAATAAAAAAAACCATATTTTTAAAAAAGGCTTATACTTAAAAGAACCTTAATTCTTGTTCTTGAGTATTGTTTCTCTGAATGAAATGACTGAGCTTGGGGAATCAGCTGCAACCAGGAGTTGATATTCAGTTTGGTAGTCATTAACATTGTTAAAATGTCTTTGACTTCTAGGTATATAGTAGAATTGTAATTCCTGGCCCACTTGTGAGTAGGAGAGGGAAATGATTAGTAGTGGTCAACAGTTGTGAACAGCAATTAAATGTCTTCTTCCAGAAGCAAACCATATGTGTGGCATTCTTTTTGGCATTGTGATCAGCAACCTTCCATATGGCAGTGGTTCAGTTAGCCTGGGTCCTTACCTGAACACGGTGCCCCACTGTTGACAGGTAGCATACATAAAATATATACTTTTTCATGTGTAAAGCCACTAGAATTAAAGTGTGTTGTTGCAGCACACCTTAGCTCATCCTGGCTGCTGCTCCAAGAATGGCACAGATGGAGTAATGAAAAAACACTCATGGAACCATATTCTGGCTCCCCCCATCTCTGACCTGCTAGCATTATGAGATAACTCAATTTTCTTTTGTCTGAACCCAGTTTCTCTTACACCTAAATGCAATCCTTATGAGTTCAACAAGGAGTTTCTATCTCAGTTCTGACTGTTTCTAGGGTCTTAATCTACCTATGCAACCGGATACTAATCATATCACTCCTGTCAGATTCATTTTTCTCCTTTACAAAATGGGGGCTTAGATAGAGGGATGGTCTCTAAGAGGTCATCACTTCTGTCTCCTGTAGAAGTCTTTGCTATGGCTTTCAAGTATGAACTTGGCCCCCAAATTTAATAAATCTGTTCTTCTATCTCATTTTCCTCCACATTTCTCCTTATATCCTGCTTCTGATCACACTGGTACCCTGGCTTTTTCTCAAAGCCTTAGTCTTTTCACTGTTCTCTGTCTGCATTTCCGTGTCCCAGATATGCACATGGTTCTTTCAGTAGCTTTCTATGTTTCTGCTTAATCACTGAGTGTCAACATATCAATACTTAATACTTTTCCTTCCATGTTCTATTTTTACCCCATGATGCAACTTCCATCATGGCGTTCACCACTACTTGATATGTATTCATTTAAAATTCACTTATTTAAAGTTCAATTCTCACCCTCCACTAGAATGCCTACTCTGGCTTGAACTTGGTTTACTGTTGCATTCTCAAAGCCTACAACTGTGTTTGGCCCAGAGTAGATTGTGGTGGACATTGAAGGACAAATCTTCAGCTGCCAGATCCTTTGTGGTCTGCCTTAGCTGCAGAAAGTTATCACCTCTAGGAAGATAACCTGCCTTTCCCAAGAGTCCCATGTCTAGCCAAGATGGGAGTAACAATGCCCAGTCACTTCGTCCTCAATGAAAGAACTCTACTATTTCAGAGCTCCTTGAGGTCAAGCTTTAGGTGGGCCTATATGGCATCTGCCCGATCCTATTTTCTCCCTCATTTCTACTCCTGTCAATCTCTTATAAATTTGGCTTTTGTGTCAACTTTTATCGCAGCATCTGCTCTGCAAGATCTGAATCTGTATCATAGGCATTCAGTAACCATGTGTTGAATAAATGAATAAATAAATGAGTCTATTTCCCACAGCAGCATCCCTGTAAATGATTATATGCCTTTTGCTTTATCTTATTCTAGTGACAAGTTAGAAACTGGCTCCTAAGGCCACCAATTCTGATGTTAAATAGTTCTAATAGTTAGAAAATTAGAGTACATTATCTTTTGCTAATGTTGCTTATAGGCAAATCAATTTATCGGCTCATACTGAGCTTATAGTTTTCTAGAGTATTTTTCACATTAGGATGACTTTTTGCATCCATGTGAAGTACTGTGTGCATATTTTAGTTCATTTAAAACTTTGAGCCCATTATTCCGGACTTGTAAGCATTTTAGGAATCTGTCATTCACTATGCTCTTTCTCTCAATGCAGTAGACATTTATTCCTTGCCTTCCAAATTATTTGGAGATTGTCCCTCTTCTACTCCCATTCCATTGGACCTGCATGTGACTCTGGATAGTTCAAAGTGAGGGGAAAAAAATCAGAACTCAGAGGAAGTCAGTAGCAAAACCAGCCAGTCAAATGAACCACCGGACTTTCATGGGCAGGATTGCAAAGGATATTCCATTCACTCTTTTCTCTGGAATGGCATAGGGAAAAATGACTTGTGAAGAGAAAGCCTATGGTTTTGTAATCCTCCCACAGGAAGCCAGTATGGTATACAGCTGAGCCAGGAGATAGAAACACAGTCTTGTTTGCACCATTGGAATCTTGACTACCTCTTAAACTGAAGTCTGCCTGTGTCGTTATCTTATCTTTGCAAATATACCCTTATCTTAAGTCTATAATCATTGGATTTGCTACCCAAAAGAGTCTAACCTAATATAAGGCACCTCAGAGCTAATAATCATAAATGTTGAAACATAAAGAAGTAGTTTTGCCTTCCTCTGAATGACTTCACATGTCCAGTCCTCTGTTTAATCGCAGCTGAGGCCTGTGAGATGTGAATGAAAACAAATGGATATGTGGGAGAAGTGGCCATTGGTACCTGATGTCATCAAGGAGCTTTGAAACATAGAATTTAGACTGAAGACTCCTACTTCACTGGAAGCAACTGGGAGAAGGAATAGACACAGGTGAACATATTGTCAAAAAGAAAAAAGAAACCTATATCAAGATGTAACAAATTCAGGGGAAGACTATCCAACTATTTAAGATCCTTAAAAAGTATAGTCAAGCATACTAGACAAAATGTCCAGAGAACATGTCATTCTCAATTGCAGCCTTGGAAATCATGAGAAATACAATATCCATTCTGACAGACAGAAAACTAGAAAAAGACAAGATTTGGAGATCAGGAAATCATCAACAAAGCCAGCACATGCATTGCCCACTACCACCAATATGATACAACAGGGGCATCGTTGTGGTGGTTTGGAGTGTCAAGCAGCATGACCAGTGGGAGCTCAAATCAGGGGCATAGGTACTGGTCAAAACTTTTAGCCAACAAAGTCAGTGTGGAAAAAGGGCAAAGAGTGTTCCAAATTGGGCAATGTGTCCCCCTTCTATAACTGACAGCAATGTAGCAACATGGGAGCTAGACGCCAGATGAGACTTTACTTATATACTGCAGACTCCGTATGGGGTATGCCCAGCCACTGCAAAGTATGCATTCTGTCTCAGAGAGATCCTGCAGATGGAGTCATTTAATAAGGCATGGGGAAAATGATTTTAGGAAAGGTAGGGGCATGGGTAAGAATGAGACAAGAAAACAGTATCTTTATGGTAGTTTGCTGGTGGTTACATATATCATCCTACTCTTCCCAGCAACAGGTGGGGTCTACTTGTCCTCCCTTTAAATCTAGGCTGGCCTCGTGCCTTGCTGTGAGTAATAGAATATGGCAGCAGTGATGCTAAGCCAGCTCCAGTAGCTGGCATATGTCTACCTCTCAAAAAGCTTCGTGACATCTACTTCTCCATTCTTGGAATCTAGTCACCCTATAAAGATTTTGGAATACTGAATGGCAGGGGTCACTGAAAAGAGATCCTAGAATTTAGGATACCAGTTTGATTTTCCCCCCCAATAGAGCTCCTAACTCAAGGCAGCCAGAGATTAGGCCCAAGAGAAATGAGAAAGACTCTCTAGCTGAGCCCTCACCAAGCCAAAAATCATGTTAGCTAATAGATCATCATTATTCTAGGTGTTTAAGCCACTATGTTGTGTTTTATGACAACACTGTAGATGGACAATTCAAACTACATCTCACAGTACACACTTACAGTCTTCCTTTTACAACACATTTTAGTGGATTTTCATTATGACATTTCAATACATGTATATCATGTTCTTTGAGAACAATCACCTTCCCCCATGACCCTTTCTTGCACTCTCTCTTCCCACATGATCTCCTTCCTCAGAACACAGACACTGGGCTGGAATGGATTAGCAGTAACTTGAGGACATGGAGTGGTCTGAAGCTAGTTTTTCTTAGCTGCTGTGGTTTTTCATTGGGCTGCACAATGAAATACCGCAAATAGGGAGGGCTTAAACAACTAACATGCACTATCTTCTGATTCTGGAAAAATAGAAGTTTAAATCCCAGATGCTGTCAGAGTTGATTCCTTCTGAGAGCAGGGAGGGAAAGATCTGCTCAGGCTTTTCTCCTTGATTTGGGACAGAGCTTGTAGATGGCTGGAATCATGCTCTCATGATGCTGGTCAGTCTCCTAATTCCCCTCTTTCTATAAGAACCCAAGTGTCTTGAAGGAGGGTTTTCCTTGCTAACTTCATTTTCATTGGATTGTCTGTGGATACCATATCTCTAAAAAAGGTCACCTTCCTGGATTCCACAGTTTGGGATTTCAACATATTGATTTGGGAGGAGGAAAGGTCACAATGAAATCTAGAACACCTGCTAGGCGGAACGGTAATGTTTTATGCAGAAACTTTGCTCAAGTGTATGTAGCGACACAGAAGAAAAGGGGAGAAGACTCACTTGTTTCTGTTTCTTATGGGCGGGATGTTAGAGAAGGCTGACTAAATTCATCCTAGAAATGATTGTCTTTTTCTAAGACTCAACACTATTTTCCCACCAAGATGAATGAGATTCTAAATTGGAAGTACAGGAGAGAGCTTCCTCCAACATTCTCCCTGTAGTGATGAGGACACAGGAAGTTGCCTCTTGCATAATTAGAACGCTGGAACTGTAGCATTTCAATGTAGGATGAGTGCATATCATATCCTCTAGGCTCTTTTGGTCTACATCTAGGTTTAGTTAGGCAGACTTGAGAAGATAAGGATGACCTCAACTTAGTTCAATAACTAGATTGGCCTGGGATTCACTCATTGCCAAGTTTGTTTGTTCTCATTTTTCATGATTACTAATTCTGTTCATCAGTCATCTATAAATATTTCACCAGTCCCTGCTATGTATTAGTCACTATGAAGACCCTGAAAGACATACATCCATGAATGATTCTTTCTGCTTTGCCATCTGGGAACTCATGGATCCTTCCTTCTATCCTGTCCCCAGGATGGGGTTAGAGGAAGAAGTGCCTGCCAGAGAGCAGTTCTGGAATGTTGTTTTGTTTTCTTCTGGCTGCACATTCGGCAGCTCCCTGGGATGAGGACACTCTTCAACCATGCTAGCAGAAGTAAGCATTTGAAGACTCAGATCTCCTTAGGAGACATTCTATAATCACATTCAAAGAGCCTCGTGCATAAGCCACATAAGAACTCAATGTCTTAGAAGCTTAAGAAATATTTTCCTTCAGGGGAAGGTAGGAGCTTCTTTGCTGTTGTGACCATATGAAATTATTGAATGTGGTTTTCTCCACATGTGTTGCAGTATTCATAGCAATACCTTTGGTGACAACTGGTCTAGTTCATTACACTGTTTTAAAAGTAAGATAGGATCCTAACAGCTAGTGATGAATAATTGGGGGTTTTCTTTTCTTTCTTCTCCTAACACATACAAATCAGTCCTGCATTCCTGAACATGTATTGGATCACAAAACAGCTAATTTTAGTTATGCACCTTCTGAGGTGAGCTGTACTGAACCATTTTTTAAATAGACACATTTAGCTGGGTCTGTGAAAGGTAATTTCTCTGCCTAATATTCACTCCTGTTGCATGCTATAACTCCACCCCTCCTGTGCCTAGAGGCAGACATCACTAATCAATTATAGAATGCTTCCCTGCTGAGACCAGTCATAGCCTTAGAAAGTCCTCCAACATATAAAGCTCCAAATAGCTAGTGGGCATTAACTGTAGTTGGAATTAGCACAAGGAATAAATCCTGTTTGCCTAACAGCTCAGTGAGAGATGACAGTCAGAATAGTTCAAGCATGGTTCTATTACTTTATGCAGAGATGTTATTTTTTTTCAGAATTCTGTTCTAATTATGCAGCTTTATGGCCCCAAACTAAAACATTTATGAAGTGGGAGAGAATGCAGAGGGTACCAATATCATTAGACATTATGTACATTTTTGCAGAAAGACATCACTGATTTATAGCTGGAGGAGATGCACACTCTGGGATTAGCTCTTGCTGAGACAAGTAATAATGAAGAGTGTGCCAAATGAATGCTATAGGTAATCATGGAGCCACTCCCAGCTATGCCAGTACAGATCATGCACATCGTTACATTTTATCTTTGATTGGAATTTACTGATATTTTATTCAATACCATGATGAATTAACCCACAAGAGAAAAATAGGAAGAGCAGGGGCTGGGAATGTGGCTCAGTGGTAGAGTGCTTATTTAGCATGCATGAAGTCCTGGGTTCGATTCCACAGTACCACATAAACAGAAAAGGCCGGAAGTGGCACCATGGTTTAAGTGGTAGAGTGCTAACCTTAAGCTGAAGAGCTCAGGGAGAGCACCAAGGCCCAGAGTTCAAGCCCCACAGCCAGCAAAAAGAAAAAAGAAAGAAAGAAAAAGAAAAGAAAGGAAGGAAGGAGAGAGAACGAGAGAGAGAGAAAGAAGGAAAGAAAGAAAGAAAGAAGGAAGGAAGGAAGGAAGGAAGGAAGGAAGGAAGGAAGGAAGGAAAAAGAATGAATGAAAGAAAGAAAAAAAGCACAATATGCTTAGATGCAGTATTTTCTTGGATTAGACTTCATATCAACCAGGATTCTCTCTTCAATATAAACTACAAAAAAAACTTCTACCTCTAGAATGTGACTTTTATGTCTATTGCCTTTCAGGTCACCTTGAATTCTGGTTCCATGAAACATACCATAGATATGCCCTCATTAGTAGAAAAGGTATATGTAATTTTTTAATGATGTGGCTCATTTTGTCTTTTAAAGGAAAAATAATTGATTCAACTAATTGGATCTAACCTACTGATCTAATCCAATTGACTGGGCACAAAGTGGCCATTAATATAGTCAAATGAATCAACAGCAGTTCTTGATTCTGTGTCAGGAATTAGAAACCTAGTTGGGCTATCTTTTGGTTTTGTGCCAAGGTAAGGGCGAATCACTGAACAGGCAAATGCCATCATTAAAATAACCGAGGTCACTCAGCTGAACAAAGGACCACATTCTTGTTATTGTTACCTATCATCAAATTTCCAAATTACTAATTGGATCTTGGAATTACTTCAATGAACAGAGACATCCATTCTGTTTCCTGATCAAGATGTTGAATAACAGCACCACAGTGTCGAAGTAGAACTTGCAAGAGCCAAGGGCCAGCCAAGAAAAGGATGATTGGCCTAAAGATTCTTGGCAAGGCGATTTCTGGAGGACCAGGAGAAACTTTTTGGTTTTAATTTTTGATGGCCTGTTTTTATCATTTAGTTTACAAATCCTAGCTCAGCACCTACTGGCAGCTGGTCATCCTTCTCCAGCCCCTACCCCAGCTCTACTTCCTTGCAGCCTAGCCAATTCTTGGAGATAGAAGATCGATTCCCTCCAAATCCTCACTAATGTGAACATCAGGAATTAAAGGGCAAGGTCATGGTCATATTGCTATCATGATGAAGGCAGCTACAGAGCTATGGCCAGTTAAAAATCAAAGAGAGAGTCAGTCTGGAACATCCTGAGACTTATACCACTGGAGTTGTACTCAGGCCATTCAGAGTGGGCACACGCTCAGTGAACACACGTGTGGGGAATGAAGCCGGAGACTCATTTGGAACCAGGCAGACAGCCCAGACATTTTGCATGGGAGAAGGAGGTCAAGGTAGGGCAATGAATTAAATCAGGCAGACAGGAAGACATCAGAGCAGGAAAGATGACAGTTCCATGTCCACCCAGCAGGTGGGAATAACGACATCCATGAGAACTGACAGGCAGGGCAAAGAATTGTCACTGGGTCAAGTTACAGTGACAGAGGCTCTGGCAAAGAAACGGCTTGCAAGCATTCCACACAAGCAGATGCTCATTGCAAACCATGGATCCTTTAAGAATTGCAAGTGGTTACAGCTAGAGGTCCAGCAAATTCCACGAGGCCAAATAGGAGGGGAGCTTGTGCCTGCTTAGACACTTATTTGCCTTTGGGGTTTGTACGTACTCAATTATCTCTATCATTACTCCAAACCCCTCTTCAGGTCTCTCAGCAGCCTTAAACATGCATGATAGATAGGCTGCTTATTATATAAGTTCCATGATTGAAAAGTGTCCAGTTTGACTACAATTGATATTTCACTTCATTATATATATCTTTCTGTTATTTTTGATATGCTGTCTTCTCCAGTTCATTAGAGAATGAACTATCTATATGAATGAACTATCTATCTATATGCTTTCATTTTTGCATATATCTACACAGGGCACTTTTTCAACACATGTAATTCCAGGTTATGGCATTCCCACGGAAAATCTATTCCGGAAGTAGGGAGGCAAGTTGGCAAGGAGTAAAAGAATATAGTCTTAACTCATCTCTAGGTTTTCAATGTCCCCTCTCAGAATTTCCTTCTTTCTTGCTCTGTCATTGTAGAAATTATACCACATAGTACATGAGAGGGATTCTTCACTTGATGATTTAAGTGATGAGCAAAATTCGGACCGGGGTATGTGCACAAAAGTGTGCACAAATTTTGTCTAGGGGAGTTTCATTAGACAAGCAAATGAATTCAAACCCCAAAAGAAAAAAAATCATATAAACATGCACAGAGAATGGAAACCTTAAGAAATTAAAGCAGAAAACCTAAATTCCTCAGGGCTACCAAGTACTAGTTCAGTGACTGTCTGTGGCAAAGGATTGCTATAAAACAGAGAAGATACTACTGACCTTTTCTAAACTACTTGGTTACAAAGATCAAATGAGAATCTTGAATCTGAAAGCAATTTGGAAACTCAAGAGTTCAATAAAAAAAAAATGTTAGTTTTTCTTATTCTGCCAAATCTCTCAATTACATCCAAGCAGAAAGGCTGGATCAAAAGTCAAACCAAATCGTTTCTGGCAGCCGGGGATGTGATGTTTTAGGAACCCAGAACATGTCCTTTGTAATTTAATATCTCACACCAATTCCTTATTACGTGTATGTATGAGTAGAAAGGGGACAGAAGCATTATGGTAGTGATCCAGCTTATTAAACCAATTATCCAGATAGTTTGGACAAATGCAATCATACACTTTTTGCTTCCCTGTTTCTATCTGGAGGCTCCATACTCTCATTTGGCATGTGGACATTACTGAGGGGACAGCCCATGTGTGAACAGCTGCCCTGCAGAGAATAACTGTTCTAAGCGGTTTCTGCAATTAGCCCTTTGTAGCATTGACTCTGTTTCCAGCTCCAGTGGCAGCCAACTCCACGAAAAAGGAAAGGAATGGTTCGATACATTTGCTCCAACAGAAAAGGCCTGGAGCCCCAGAAGATTTTTGGATTCTAAGACCAGTGTTATCCCAGCAAGCAAATTAAACTATGAGCCAGAGGAAAGAGGTCACACTTTATTACCAAGGGAGTAACACCTTTTAATTGGTTAACACAACAAATAAAGAGGTGCCAGCCTTCTCAAGCTGAGTTCTGATTTGCTCAGGCATTATAAGCGTTGCAAAAACAAAATATCTTCCCTCACTTAATTTCAAAGTTGTGGTTTCCATTAAGAAAGGAAAGGCCATTCAGAGGCAGTATGGGCAACAGAAGGCTTTGAACTGATAAGAGCTGAATTGATTAGACAGTCCCCTTAAAAGCATGTGTGATTAAATAAAAATAACCTTACCAATTTAACATTAAGAAATTTTCCATCTCATAGACTCTCAAGGAAAGAATAAACCCCATTTCTTAAAAAAAATGTTATTATAAAGGTGATATACATAGGGGTTACAAATTCCGTAAGTCAGGTAATGAGTATATTTCCTTGGGGACGTCACCCCTTCCCTCACTATCTCCCAGATTTTTCCTCCCATTTCCCCCCCCACACACACACACATATACTCCATATCTTAGGATGCACACAAGATACATGGGTACTGATGCTGGTTGCTTACATCTGTAATCATAGCAACTCAGGAGGCTGAGATCTGAAGATCACAGTTCAAAGGCAGCCTGGGGAAGACCAATCTGTGAGACTCTTACCTTCAATTAAGCAGCAAAAAGCAAAGTGCTGGTGTGGCTCAAGTTGTAGAGCACTAGCTTTGAGTGAAAAGCCCAGCTAGGGTGAAAGGCCTTGAATTTAAGCCCCAGGACTGGCACACAAAATAATAAATAAAACAATACAATAAAATACACAGGTTTGTGAAGGCTTTAATTTTAATTAATATGTCAACTCATGGAGCCTTCCCCAGATTTGCTTCTGTCCTTCCTTGGTTATGTTATCTCACTTTGTCAAAAAGGTTACAACAAATAAGTTATACAGCTGGAAATATTGCTTCTACTTCCTAAGGAAGCCCAGTATTTAAAACACATACATACACATACATACATACATACATAGAGAGAGAATGAGAGAGAGTTTGCTGAGGAGATTGCAGACTCTGTGGCTCTATAACAACTTTAAGAGTATCTCTTAAAGAGTATCTCTTAAAACCAATTCCATATTACAGTTGAGGTTTATGGTGCAAGAAAACACTGATTTGTTTTTATCCACTACAGTCTGTGCTTGACTCTGATTGCTTAGCTTTCCCCCCCTTTTTCCATTTCACAATCTCATGCAGGCTGCCATATAATGCTCCATCACCATGTCTCTTTGGGTTCCAACAGTGGGGGACATCCAATGTGGGGCCTTGGAATCATGTTGGTACATGAAGGGACAGACACCCATGTTTCCTATATACTTCTCATTGGCTGCTCACTGTCATCTGACTATATTGATAATTCTGCATGGCTCACCAATGATGTTATAAATACCTACATGGCCATTGGCAGAGTAAAGATTCCCTATCACCTACCTGAGTCTCAGATTTTACAGATGTTTATGATGATCTTAATAGATTTGAAGAATTCGGATTATTCTGTAGGATGTACTTTCATTTGGATCTGTCTGACAGTTTTTCTCCCAGTTAGACAAGGGTTATGGAGCAGAAGACTGCCAGAATGGACTACCATTTATATCACAAGTATATGCTGTTATCATGATTGAACAATAAAGAAACTAGCTTTGAAGCATCAGTTCTCTACTGGGAAGTGACTCTTCCCCTCCTTCAAGCTGAGCTGTTCAGAAGTCACTATTATGTACATCCATGAGTGAGAAAAAGACAAATGGACACAAATCATTCTTTTATCAGAATGTTGTTACTTCTCCGCTTACTTATGCATTCAATCATTTGTTTATACCAATATGGACTCATGGATATTTATACACAGGTGAAAGTTCAATATGATATTCTTCATTTGCTTGTTTGATGTTTTGTAGCTCCAGACACTGGGAATTCTAGGGCCGAGCTCTTATGTCCATGCAACAGGATTTTTGTTGCGTTGATTGTTTTATGAACATTTTCTTCCTTTCCAGAACGAAAAGACCCTGAGATTCCTCATGTAGTATACTTCTTACCCCAGGCATGGGTTTGACCATTTCTCCCAGGATCCTTGATTCTCTTCGTTATAAGAATGGCCTTCCCATTCTCTCCCTCATCGCCCCTCTCTCTTTCTGTTCTCTCTAACTCTCTTAAAGCATACATTTTAATATCTTCTCTCAAGTCCTTCTTGTCATCCTAGGAATCCAGTTGTTTACCCCTTATGCTGCACGAATACTCTCTTCCCTGCCTTCAAACATCTGCCTCACATCTACCTCAAAGATTGAAGATGCCATCGCTTTTCCTGTTCTCTCACTTTTCCCTTTCAACTGAAATTCACATTATATTTTCCTCCCTGGAACTTACAGATTTCCAGCATTAAATACAAAAAGAAAGGCATACAGTGGACATTAAGCAAAGCAATGTGCTCATGTGATATTATTTATTTATTTGCTGGACCTGGGGCTTGAAATCAGAGCCTCATACTTGATCAGCGTGCTTGTTCTGCGGATACTCTACCACGTGAGCTCTGCTTCCCGCTTTTTTTGCTAGTTACTTTGGACATGTGGCCATTTCTTCACTTTCCCAGATACATTAATGCCAACCAGTATCGTATTAGTGTCTACAGAAGCAAATGGAGAGAACAGCAATGTAAAGGGAGAGGTGACCATCCCCCCATCCCTTAATCTGGGAGCACTTTGGAGCCCTTCCCCACACACAGGCAGATCATCAAAGCAGAGAGTTGGAGCTTCATGATGCAGAAACATATTTTCTCAGTGACTGGCACAATTCATAGTTTTCTCCTCATGCTGGGAGACTTTGAAGAAGTCTTGATCCTGATGAATTCCCTACAACCACACACAGGGCCAGACAACAGAAAGCACAGAGGTAAAAGTTGAGGATAACAAAGACCCATTCTGGATGTCCTGCTGCTCATTTGCAGACGGGCATCAAAGGACAGAACTACTTCGGTGTTGACTACAGCTTAAATTCTTCCTTTATTGCTCCTGACTCTTCAGGTTCCTACATCCTTGCCACCTAGAAGTCAGACAGTTTGGCTCAAACCATTGTTTGTTTAGTGTTTTGAGACAGAATCTCACTAACTACCCAGGCTGAATCTGAATTTGAGAGCCTCCTGTATTTTCCTCCAAAGTACTGGCATTATAGGTGAGTACCACACTACTGTGCTTAGTCTCAAATAATAGATCTGGAAGGTCATACACTTGATAGCATCTTGGGGCGGGGGGGCTCACACTAGAGATGCACAAAGGGACTAGTCACATGCATGAATCTATTCATTCTTGGTAGTATACAGACCAATAGGTGCGAGTGATACAAACAGCATGCAAATGTGTGTTAATTTTTTTTTAATGAGAGCATTCCAAATGAAGCCAAATATCACTTTAATGGACACAGCATTCTCCATTCTCTACCCCTAACCTATCTGTCTCCTTCCCAAATTGTGAAGCAAATGCTGGCTTAAGCTTTCTATTTATCTATCCAGATTTTTTTAAGGTTTATTAAAAAAAAATAGATGCTCAACTTCAGGGCTGTCGAATTCCGAACAGAACAGCTGACAATAACTGCCTTGCCTCTCCTTTCTCCTTCCGGCCTCATTCCCCTGTCACTTAGCCTGGGTTGGTGATAAAAATTCCAGGCAGTGTTTGGAATGTGGATGAGCTGAGATGGCTCATGTTTAAAATGGAAAAATCAGAGCTGGAGCTGACAAAGGCATGCAAAAATCCTCCTTCATTAATCCAGGCTGGACCACGTCAAGTGAGCTGGCCTTAAGAAACAAGCAAAGAAACAACTATTACTAAGAGAAGCTATGGAGAGAGGAGTTGAACATTGGAGGAAAAGATTCGTGCTGTGTGCAAACATGGACCATGAGGACTAGGTTCCCAGCCCAGATAGAACCCCAAAATGCAAAAGCAGGTGAGCAAACCCAAAACGGAGCAAAACAAGACTAAAAGCTGACATTTTGCCCCAAGTAAGCAACTTGATATGCTCAAGACTTTCTGGCATAAGTCTTCAGCTATGCTTTTTCTCACAGGCTCCAGAAACAAACAGATGTAACATTACTGGTAGTACACACACTCTTGTTGTGCCCCAAAAAGACTTGAAGTTTTTCTTGACAGTCCTGTTCAAGATTTTCCATCACGGTCTCAAAAATCCCCAGAGGGTGGGCTTAGCAGGTTGGAGAAAGGTAGGTGTGTGTGTGTGTGTGTGTGTGTGTGTGTGTGTGTGTGTGTGTGTGTGTGTGTTGACCTGAAAGACCTCTTCTTTTCCTGGAAAACAGGAAAAGATTCAACCCATGGATCTACCTAGGGAGGAGGAGATGGGGGCTAGATTGGGAGGGAGAGAATGCAAAAAGTCTGTTTTGGAAGGAATGCAAAGATCTCCTGACCTTCAAAATCATGTGCTGTGTAAACAACCGGGCAGAGAGACAGGCAGCCCTGAGAGGCAGAGATGGTTGAATTCCCTAGTTCCCATTTCACAATCCAGGCAAAGCCAGCACACTGGCTCAGAGAGCTTTAAGTACAGCAGGTCTGAAGAGAAAGAACAGAAAATTTCCTTCTTTCTCACTTGAGCCATGGTGAGTAGTTGGAAGGCAGAGAGAAAAGAAGAAATGCATGAGGAAGAAAGAGATTAATGATTATTATTATTATTAGACATGAGCCCTGTTTCCCCTTTTGGACTGTGAGTATCTATCATTACAAAAAGTCAACTAAGGCACAAGAAACCTTTATTGTTTGAATAAGAAGCACTTTGGGAATTAGAGAATGCCAGATTGACAGAGAGTTAGTGTTGCAGTGACAAAGCATTAGAGGTAAGTGCTTATTTGCAAATGGAAACACAGTGAAGACATTGTCTGACTGGTTACAGTTATATAACTGTTGTGTGGTCTACTCCACCCAAAACCCCTAGTCATAGAATATTCAATTGGTTGGCCATTTCTTATTGGTTGAGTTTAAGGTCTGATTTTCTTTGATACTGGCATGTACCAGGAAAGAAAAGGCCCTGTTAAGTTGTGCTTAAGTTTACAAATTCAGGTTGTAGTCACTTATGATGCCTAACTGGTTTTGTACACTGAGGGATTCTTCAGGCCTGATGGCCATTGGAATTTGTTTACAGAGCTATCTATCTACCTTTCTCTTTGTCTCTCTGTGCCTGTCTGTCTGTCTTTCTAACACACACACACACACACACACACACACACACACACACAAAACGCATAAGATATTAGACAGCTAGAGAGAGCAATAGAGAGACAGGTGGATCTAATAATGTTATAACAACATACCACATGTGGCATTCCTAAAGTCAGGCAGGAGACACGTTGAATGGACTATGTACAAGTTCTTGTACTTGTTCTTCCGGCCTGCCCTGTACCCTTTGTTACACGGAGATCATGTCCAGCTCTCTGACTCACTGGGAAGAGGATATGGTGACCACGCAGCAGATGCTGAGAGGCAGACATCCTGGGTGGGGGCCAGATGGAAAGCATGGCAAAGACAGCAGGGAACTCAGTACCAGCATGAGCAGAGAGGAGCGCTAGCCGGTGGACATGGACCCTGCGTCCTGACTCAGCCAAGAAGGAAAATGCCACAGAGTGACTGCTACAAGCATCTGCCTTGCACATCAGCAGAGCATCTGGTGTCAGGATCACTTCTCACTCAGAGACAACCTGAAGCTCAGGCTCCCCTTTCCTATCCAGAGGTCTCATCAGCCTTCATCCATTTGGAGAGGGCCAAGGAGACAAGAGGAGGAGGAATGTGAAAGTTTGAATACTGATTTCTAAGAGACTGAAGGCTGCAGAAATTATGCATGGGTCAGAATGAATTTTACACTTGCTGCAGCAAAG
Source organism: Dipodomys merriami (assembly GCF_024711535.1). Taxonomy (NCBI): domain Eukaryota; kingdom Metazoa; phylum Chordata; class Mammalia; order Rodentia; family Heteromyidae; genus Dipodomys; species Dipodomys merriami. The sequence continues at coordinate 1,709,072 of NW_027203270.1, forward strand.
ATATAATTCTTCGAGCTCTGTTTTAGCTTCTCCATAGATATCTCACAGGTCACGCTCAGGAGCTCATGCCTGGCATCCTACCTATTCAAGAGACAGAGATTGAGAGGATCACTGTTTGAGGTCAGCCTAGGTAGAAAGTTAGGGAGATCTCATCTGAGCCAATAAAACATTGAACACAGTGGTGTGTGCCTGTTTGCCTAGCTTCACAGGAGGCATAAACAGAATGATCTACAGCCTTATTCAAAAAAATAACAGAAGCCAAAACAAAAAACCAAACCTCTGAAGGTATGCCTCATTTGGTACAGTGCTACCTAGGAAGTACAAGGTTCTGAGTTCAAACCTCAGGACTTCAAAAAAAAAAAAGAGAGAAAAAGTAACTCAGGAGGAAGGAAAGACAGAGGACAGACAGAGAGACAAAGAAAGAGACTGAGAAGCACAGACCCAGAGGTGAGATGGGGTGGGGTGAAGGAAGGAAAGGCAGGAGAGCTGTACCAGAGCTGAGGAGAACTGATCTCATTTGCTGTTTGGAGGAGCCACATGACACTTCATCTTGATTCACCTGCACCATACATTCTGCAGGTGAGGGGCCAGGCTCAGAAGAAAACCTTATACTGGGTATGGGGAAGAAGGCTCCACGGTGAGAACCAACATACCTTCTCCTGTCACCTCAGTATTCTCAAATCCTTGGGGACCATCAGACCTCTGAACTGTTCAGAACCAGAAATAAACCGAAGGGCTCCTGGAGCTGGCTTCAATGAATGCCTCCAGGTGCTTGGAACCTTCTCTTTTGTCACAGAAGTCAGGTAAGTGAGGTTGAGTGACCTTGGGCCTTTCTTGTGTTTTGTGTTTACTGCACCCTTGTGGATGCACCCGGTTATCACATCCTACCCTCAGCCTCTTCCTGAACAGAGAAGCTGCAGATACCTCTCTGACTCTGACTACTTCCAAAGTGTGCTATTTCCTGTGCCTTCAACAGGCGTTTTGGACAGCTTTGTTTAAGCCCTCTGTGGACTGTTCATCCGGCACGGCAGGGTGGCCTAGCTAGCCACCAGGCTGCGTAAAATTCTCCCCTTGGCTTTGGAGGAAGCACCTAATGAGTCTCTCCTAGCAAGTTTCCCACAGAGCTGCTGCTGATAATGGAGAGAAAAAAAGAGCCTGAGATGGCTCACCAGGGGAAGCTGCCACCCTCCCAGCCCTCCTTTCAGGGCCTGCCAAGTAGGCAGAGTGCTTCTGCCTGAGCTAACTTGATAATCACAGGGCATGGGGACAGGGAGAACTCCATTCTAAGAAGCCGCCTCCTGCACAGCCTTCCCAGATCCCCAGCCTGGAAGAGAAGAGCTGCCCAGAAGTCCAGCTTCTTCTCCAGGCAAAAGCCAGCTTGAAAGGAAGCGAACACTCCTGGGGCTTGAATCACAGGTTTCTGCTTCTTTAGGAGAAGAGCAGAGAGGCTCAAGAGATCGGCCAATGCCTAGCCAGCATGAAGGATCTAAAAGCATCCGGATTCCATATACCACTTTCCTTCCACAATAACCCTGTTTAATCAATGCCTTGGATCTCAATTAAAAATGCTGTGTCCAACTCATGGAGTTTAAAATATGATCCTTTGCCATCCACAACTGCCGAAGCTAGAGTAGGTCACCAGGCACATCCCATGTCCACCTTATCATGGAAACTTGAATGGAAGATTTGGAGTGCCATCCAAAAGGAAGTTGGAAGTGATGTGTAGATTCAAAGGAGGAAGAGGGGGAGGAAGTGGGGTGGGAATCAGGGAAACCTTCCATAAATCTAAGTTATAGAAAAATAACCAGAAGAATTTCTTTGCAGTGTGCTGCCTAAAGGCACATAGAAGGATCCTCATTGAGGAAGAATGATGGAAGAGGTGATATTGTACTCATAAATTGTCCATTGAACTTATAGTCACATAACAAGATGCATTGTACTCATAAACTGTTAGGTTGAATTGAAATCCCTTTTTTTGAGGGGGGGTCCGGTCATGGGGTCTGAACTCTGGACCTGGGTGCTGTCCCTCAGCTCTTCAGCTCAAGGCTAGCGCTCTACCACTTGAGCCACAGCGCCACTTCCGTTTTTTTTCTTTTTTGCTTATGTGGTGCTGAGGAATCAAACCCAGGGCCTCATGCATGCAGGGCAAGCACTCTACCACTGAGCCACCTTCCCAGTCCCAAATTGAAATCCCTTTGAACAACTACTCAAAGGTAATTTAATGATCTGCAAAAAGAAGAAAAAATGAAAAGTGGCTGGTCACCAATGGCTCATGCTAGTACTCCTTGCTAATTTAGAAGGCAATGGAGGGTTGAAGTTAAAGCCATCATAGAGAGCAAAGTCCAGGAGACTCTAATCTCCAAACAAACAAAGAAAAACAGTGGAAATTAAAGGTGTAGCTCATGTGGTTGAGCACTAGCCTTGAGCACAAAAGCTCAGGGAAGGGCTGGGAAGGTGGCTAGGTGGTAGAGTGCTTGCCTCGCATGCATGAGGCCCTGGGTTCGATTCCTCAGCACCACATAAGCAGAAACAGCCGGAAGTGGTGCTGTGGCTCAAGTGGTAGAGTGCTAGACCTTGAGCTGAAGAGCTGAGGGACAGCGCCCAGACCTAGAGTTCAGGCCTCACAACCGACAAAAAGGAAAAAAAAAGCTCAGGGAAATGTCACAGGCCCTGAGTTCAAACTTCAGGACCAGAACACACACACACACACACACACACACACACACACACACACACACACACACACACACACACACACACACACACACACACACATACAGCCCAAAATATTCTTGAGCTAAAAGTCAAAGATTTGTATCTGGATTATTTACCTTATCAAAGCAAATCACTTAACTTTCTCTATACAATTTTTGTATCTTTAATCTATAAAGTGGGTAGAAAATTCTACTCCTGAAATTCTGTTTTATATGGCTACTTTTCCTATGAGATATGTGAAAGGTGAGCATATTCAACTATCATACTTGGGTAGTAGATCTATTATATTCCTTGCTTTTCCCCCTAAGTTAAAAACTCTGGTTAATTTGGCCCTCATAAAAACAAGCTTCAGTTCTGTGCAAGTAACTATTAAGAGACTAAAGTAAAAGCTACAGATTGGAAAATATATATTTGAAAATTACATGTTTGGGAAAAGACTGATATCTAGTATATATAAAAAAGAATTCAAAGGTGAACAGTAAACAAACAAACAAACAAAAAAAAACCCTAAAGCCCTAATAAAGAAGTGGGTCATAAATACAGGTAGGTAATCCACTGAAGAAATACAAAGACAGCAAATAAGCACATGAAAATATATTAAATATCATTTGCCAGTAGGGAAATACACATTTAGATCACAATGAGCTAATATACGTTCACATCAGAATGGCTAAAATCACTAGTGCCAGTGGCTCCTGTCTGTAATCCTAGCTATTTGGGGGATTAAGATCTGAGGATCATGGTTCAAAGTCAGCCTGGGCAGAAAAGTCCATGGGACTCTTATCTCCAATTAACTACCAGAAAATCATTAGTGGATCTGTGGCTCAAAGTGGTAGAATACAAGCTTCGGGCAAAAAGAGTTCAGCGACAGTGACCAGGCCCTGAGTTCCAGCCTCATGACCAACAAAAACAAAAAACAAAAGCAAAAACAAAACAAAATCTTGTCTTCAATTAAACAGCAAAAATCCAGAAGTGAAGGTAAGGTTCAAGTGATTGAGCTCCAACATTAAGCAAACAGGCTAAGCAAGGTTATAAGGTCCTGAATTTAAGCCCTCATACTGGCACATAAATACAAAAAAAGTCATTAAAATAAACAATAGTTAGAACACAAAGATCAGTAAATATGTAGACAAATAGTCCTGCATTGTTGATGGGAATGTAAATGACAAGCCACATTAAATATATATGTATATATATATTATATTACATGTATTATATATATTTATAATGTTAAATATATAACATTTAATTATATTATCAAATTATGAAATTATACAGTATAAGTATAATATTAAGTAATAATATTTAAAATATATTATAATGTCTTATTATATTATATGTTATATATATTTAGAATGGCATATATATGATATATGTATATATCATAGACATATGTAATAAATATGAGATATATTATATATCATATATATAATATATGCCCATTTCTTATAAAAGAAATGATCACACAATCCACCAATTGTAATCTTGGCCACTTATCACACAGAAATAAGAACTTGTGTTTACATACTTATATGTGAATATTCATGGAATTTTATCCACAACACCCCAAAATGTGAAGAAAATATAAAACAAGTGTCATTCAATGATGATTGTTAAGCAGTGGCATATCTGTATCAAGAAATATTGTTCAGAAGACAAACTTGGTAAGAAAGAAGTTGGATATATCTAAAGGGAATTAGGCTGAGTCAAGAAAATTAAACTCCAAAGGTTACATATTGAATATATTCATCTGTTTTACATTATTACAGTACAATATGCATGGTAGTTAACCTGTTTTTTTTTAAAAGAGTGTTAATTAACTCACAGTTTGGCCATTTGAATACAAGATTGGGCAGCCCATTGGTTTGATGAGAACAGCAGATGACAATAAGGAAGCTCTTACTGTAATGAGTGACCACCTAACAAACCAGAAAGCAGGTAGAGAGGAAGAGAAGAAGGCCCTACAATCCCCCTGGAGGGCATAAACCCAGTGACCTCAGGACCTCTCACTAGGCCCCGCCTATTAAAGGCCCACAACACCTCCCAATCTTTCCACCATAGTTTGACATGTAAACCTGGGAAGACCCTCATCCAGCTCATAGCACTGAATCATTCTATTTATATAACATTCTTTCTATTTTTCCCCACTTGTCCTGAGGCTTGAACTCTGGGCCTGGGCGCTGTCCTTGAGCTCCTTTTGCTCAAAGCTATTGCTCTACCACGTTGAGCCACAGAGCCATTTCCTGCTTTTTCTGTGATTTAATTGGAGATAAGAGTTACACAGACTTTCCTGCCTGGACAAGCTTCTTCAAACCACGATCCTCAGATATCAGCCTCCTGAGTAGTTAGGATTACAGGTGTGAGCCACCTGAACTGGCTTAGATAACATTCTTGAACTAACAAAAACACACGCACACAGAGAATAGATCCTTGGTCACCAAAGAATCAGGACTGAGGTGAAGGCAAGAAGGAAGTGGATATGGTAGTAAATGAATATAATGACACACCTTTTGTGGTAATGGCAGTGTTCAGTACCCAGAGGACACACACACACACATCTCCATCTGATAAAAATTCATAGAGTCAAATACACGCACTGAGTACATGATGAAAGCTGATGAAATTTGATTAATGCTGATAGATTGTATCGATGTCAGTTTTCTGCTTATGATATTGTGAAATAGTTTTGTGAGATGTTATCATTTGAGGGAACTGGTTAAAAGGTATACAGGCTTATGCTGGTATAAAGTATAGCACAAGACTCAAAGCCACAGAAGAAAATGTTGACAAGGTTAGCTAAACATTAATAGTAATGTGTTCTGCATAGAGGAAGTAAGTGCCTGTGAGAAACAAAATCAAATGGGAATGGTAACCTAGAAAAGTATCACAACTCTGGGGCTGGGAAGGTGGCTCAGTGGTAGAGCACTTGCCTTAGATGCTTGAGGCCCTGGGTTCGATTCCTCAGCATTACATAAGCAAAAAGAAAAAAGCTGGAAGTGGCTCTGTGGCTCAAGTGGTAGAGCCTTGAGCTGAAGAGCTGAGGGACAGTGCTCAGGCCCAGAGTTCAGGCCCCACAACCAGACCTCCCCCACAAAAAAAAAAAAAGACAGAAAAGTATCACAACTCAATCACAGATGATGGGTTAATTTTTACAGTATAGAAAGAGCTCAGATTTTTTTTTAAGGTGAAAACATTGGTCATAGAAAAGGATAAAAAGATTCAAATATCTCAGATTAAGATAGGAATCACAATTATAAAAACAAATAGAAATTAAAACCAAATTCTCATAACTTCAGAGAGACTGCTCTGTTTTTTTCTGTGATCTATGAATGAAACTCCTAAGTGATATCACCTAGAAGTCAATTTCATTGTCTCAGCCTGACAAAGAAGGAAAGGAATGGATACAAGGAGATAAATTGAGAGCTTTATGACAGGAGCCAAACTAGTTAAGAGTGAAACTTACAGACTCCTCTAAGGAGGAGTTCCATCACATAGAGAATGATGAGGTGGGAAAGAATGGGAAGTGAGGCAAAGTTTATTTGAAAGTAAGATACCAGGGGAAACTGAGGAAAGGCCTCTTAGCTACTGCCAAGTTGCTATAAATCCCCAACCCCAATTCCCAATTGGGAGGGCTGACTAATGTCCTGTATGACTTCTCAGTCAAGGAGAAGGAGGAGAAGAGAAAGAATACAGACTTCTCAGTGGAAAAGAGTAAGAAGTAGAGCCACTGTGAGCTTGTGGGTTCCCTCCATTGCTGCTCCGACATCTGGTTGCGTCATTGCCCACCTCGCTCCAAGGAGAGAGGGTACCTGTCCCCTGCAAAGATCTACTCTCGCATCATCAAGATCTTTGCTTTCCCAGAGCCACTATTCAGCTTTCCCAGAGAAGGGGGTACAGGCTCCCCTGAGCAGTCTCCCCTTTTCCAAGGTCTTTTGGAAGAGGAGGAGGTTCAGGTTCTATGGTCCATATCCTTTTATTATCTATGGTCCCAAGGAAGTAGAATGAGTTGTCGTCTCTCTCCCTATCAGTCTCCCCAGTTCTAAGCCTCTTTCATAAGGATGCGCCCACTTCCAATGTGGGAAAAGCTAACTGGGTAGCTTCCTCTTTGCATTTCCTTTCTATGTACAATTCTGTGATTCTATTTCATTGTCTTCATTTTTTTTTCAGCAGCTATATAGTTACCATAGCAGAAGCAAGACACTGTAATACTGACAGGTGCATTCACTAAAGAAAGAATAAAATCTGGCCCCCGCAGGTCTGTGGAAAGTGGCGTATGCATGGGAAATAGGATTAAACACACAAATCAAACGAGAATTTCAGCTCATTTGCCTAATACATTTGAAAATGGCTCAATTTATTGCAAAGTAAGATTTAGGAAGCTCCGTTTGGGGGTTGACAAATTAGCATTTGTCTGTACATATTTCACTCATTTGCATAATTAATTCCTCCCCATCGTACACAAGCATTTCCATCCAAAACAAAACCATTCTATCTGTCATTCCCTTCCTGTTAGCACCATGTAAATGTTATTGATTCAAGAGATGCAGATTTTTTTCCCAAGGTTGCTCTTCAAACATGACTGGGATTATTTTTTCCTTCTAGTCATTATCAGATGTTTATTACCCTGTTTTCAAAAACCTCATTCATAAAAGAAAATGAGGAGAGAAGTTGAGTCATAGGAAACAAAGACAATGCTGATAAAATAGATTCTCCCAATTTAGATGAAACTAGGTGTATCAACCATGCAAGCCCAACAGAGAATCAAGAGTCTAATTGAGACTGGAGTTAACATTAGAGAAAACAGACTGATTCATCTGCCTGACAAATCTGCAGGTAGTCTCATCCTTAAATTTGTTTTCCTTACTGAGCCGTTCAATAACATCACCAAATTCACCTTAGATCTGCTTTCCTCTTTCTTTCAAAATGGCTTACAAAGTTTGAAGGACCACACAGTCCCAGCATTAATGGAACACAGGCCATATGTGTTCCCAGCAAAAGCCCTAGGACAGCCAAGCCCAGTATGGGTGGCTCACTCCTGTAATCCTAGCTACTCAGGAGGCTGTGATCTGAAGACTGTAGTTCAAAGCCAACCTGGGCAGAAAAGTCCCTGAGACCCATATTCCAATTAATGAACAAAAAAACCAGAAGTGGAGGTATGACTCAAGTGGTAGTGTGCTAATCTTGAGTAGAAAAAGCCAAGTGAGAGTGCAAGGCCCTGGGTTCATACTCCAGTACAGCATCTACACATTAACAAGCTCTAAGTGTTACTATTATTGGATAGCCTAAGATCATAAGTTCATCTTTGAGCCAATCACAGTAGCCAGACTTTTCATGGGCTCTACCTGTGGCATTGGAGTGATATTAGCTTTTCTAGAATTCATGCTTCTCTGATCATGACTGGGAGTTGATAGGAAGAGAGAGATATCTAGAGGACCTTGAATGCAGATTGACAAGAAAAACAACCAAAAATATTTTCTACAATAAAGTAAAGCACTTCTGCATTGGAGGATTACAGAAGGCTTTTAACCTATATTTCAGTATATCATGTTCTGCAGTTGCTTTATTTTTCATATATACATATTAACTCAAATTAGACTCAAAGAATTTGGCAGACACTCCACTGAGCAAACAAATTTGAGTGATTGGTAATTAGCCTCTCATTTACATGAATGCATACTGGCTTTTTTCATTTCTTTTATCCCTTCTTTTCTTTCTTCCCTTTTCTTCCTTTCTTTTACTTCCTTTCTTCTCCTTCCTTTTGCCATTTCTTTCTATTTTGTGATACTTGAGTTTGAACTCATGGCTTTGGATATTTGTTAGGCAAGTGCTATACTGCTGATCCATGCCTCCAAATCTTTTTGCATTGCTTATTTATCTATTTAGTTAGTTATTTAATTTATTTACTTAATTTTGTGCCAGTACTGAGGTTGGAACTGAGGACCTTGGCATTGTCCTTTAGCTTTTGAGCTCAAGGCTAGCTTTCTACCCCTGTAGCAGCCACTCCCCTTCTAACTTTTTGCTAGTTAATTAGGGATAAGAGTCTCATGGTCTTTCCTATCTGAGCTAACTTTGAACCATTATCCTCAGATCTCAGCCTTTTGAGTAGCTGGGATTAGAGATGTGAGCCACTGATATCCAGATGCAATGATTATATTTTTTTCCATTTTCATTTTGATGAATATTATTTTATATGATCAGAGGCTCAAAGGCATTGCACCTTTGTGTTCTTCCCTCTAAAGTGTTGCATTGGTTATTTCTAAGATAGGGTCTTACTTGCTGTGCAGGAACATAGCTGGAAAATGATCCTTCTATTTTAGGGTTTCCATCATAGGTGGAAAATGACAGGTGAATGTCACCAATGACTAGCTATTGAAATGAACTCTCCTGGACTTTTCTGCCTGGAACTAGTCTAGAACTGAAACCCCTCCACTTCAGAGGCCCCTGTAGCTAAGATGACAGGCACATGCTACTGCATCTACATCTCTAGGATACAAATGGGTCTTGAGAACTTTTCAGTCTGGGCTTGTCTCAAGCTTCAGTTTCTCCTGTCAGCCTCCCAAGTAGTTAGGATTATTATAAGTATGAACCACCAGTGCCCAGTTGTTTGTTTGCTTTTTTAAGTAGATACTTTTAAAGAAATTTAAATTAAAAGAAATTACTTGATCATTTATCAAGTTATTTCTGGGTATTTGAAACCTTGAGGCCGCTGGGGTATGGATGAGGAATGCCTAGTGTTTAAAGTCTTGAATGGAGTAAGAAAGACGTGAACAGCATACAATACTTCCTTCACTCTTAGCAGACTAAATGAAGTAAGGAGGATACAAGAGAGTCTGTCATGGTGATTTGGACATCCAGATAGTTGAGATTAGCAATGTGAACACTATTGCACAATGTGTTTATAATTGTTGTCTGCATGGCAATTCTCCTCTTCACCCGAAACAGCAAGAAAGAGTTGCCACCAGGAATGGCTGGGTCTTCTGTTACAGAGGAACTGGGATAACTTTACCATCACTATCACCATCTAAGCAAGGGTGTATCTCATTCTTATTCTTTTCACCCATATTAGACATAGCTTATCAATCAACATTCACAGCTGTTAAGCCTAAAAATGACTTCAAAAGTCTCTTTTGACAAATCATACCAGGGATCTTCTTACCCATGGATTAGACTTGGAAATAAGGGATGAAATTTTCTTGGCATACTGTTTTTTTGTTGTTGTTGTTTTCTCCTTCTCCTAAGTACACATTGTATTTGGTCAAACTCATTCATTTTCTAGGCTGGATGACTGAGAGGAGATTCTGCTACCAACCTTCCTCTTCCTGAAATTACTCTTATTCCTTATGATTCACAGATATCTCCTATGGACAATTTTTTTTTCTCCCAAGATTATTTAAAAAAAATACCTAGCTATCTCTCACACTCTCATTTTGTTATCTGGAACTTCCAGTAAAAGATTCATTCAAATCCCTTTTTAATATCTACCATTCATTTCTCCTGCCTCTCCCTCCATAACAGAACAGGATGCAGGTGCATAATATTTCTTTCTTTGTCCCTCCCCAACTCAAGTAAATCTGTCTGGCTTTCAAGGTTATATACCTTGTTTCATGTGTGTCTTTTTTTTTTTTTTTTTTTGCATGGAGTCAGTATTCATCCAGCATTGACATTTGCTGGGGGGTGGGAGGTGGGGGTGGGGTTCGTATATATAATGCTATTTCCAGGCCTCAGTCTACAGCCAATGAATCAAAATTTCTGATCTGATTTTTTTAGCCAATTTCCCAAGGTTATCCACAAGCCTGTCAAAGTTTGAAAATAATTGCTATAAGCAACAGAGGATTGGAAGAAAACCATACTGTTCCTAGCTAGACAGGAGTCTTAAAAGTTTTCAAAAGTGGCATCTCCTGAGCTCTATTGATTATGATTTTTTTGGTATGGCCCTGTCTGATCCTTCTTAAGATTTGTGTCTTATGATTCTTTTCAGAAAGTCAAACCAAGGCAATGCTTGTATGGGGTATTAGCACAATGCTGCCACTCAAACATCTTTGAAAAGAACACAAAGCAGAAAGTATTGGGCTTTCCAGAATGCTCTTAGAAAGAAACATGTGTGCAAAATGACTTGTTTGGGGTCAAACATACAAGATTTACCCTAGTAGCAACAACAACAGTGATAAGATGATGACAGGTAGAACCCATGGCCTTCTAAGGAAAACTGGATGCAAGAAATTGTAAGTCTTTGATATTCCTGCAAGAAATGGTGTGTGTGTGCGTGTGTGTGTGTGTGTGTGTGTGTGAGAGAGAGAGAGAGAGAGAGAGAGAGAGAGAGAGAGAGAGAGAGAGAGAGAGAGAGAGAGAGAAAGAGAGAGAAAGAGAGAGAGAGAGAGTCTTGGGGCTTGAACTCACGGCCTAGGCACTGTCCCTGAGCTTCTTTTGCTCAAGGCTAATGCTCAAGGGTGATTACAGTTACATAAGTCAGGTAGGTAATGGGTAATGAGTATATTTCTTTTTGGATGATGTCATGCCCTCTCTCACTTTCTCCCAGTTTTCCCCTCCCAACCCTCTCCCTTACAATTTGTACAGTTCATTTGCAACATAGTATCTAGTGAGTATCACTGCCGCATTTGTTCACCCTTTGTCCCATCATTTCTATGTTCCTCCTTACTCTCCCCAAACAGATAAATTTACAAACAAGACAAAAGGTACAGAAAACAAAAATAGCAACAAAGGAGAGAGAAAAAACACAACAAAAAAGTCTTGTTTCCATTTCTTGGGAGTTCTTTGTGGGAGTTGAACTCTGGGCCTGGGCACTGTCCCTCAGCTCTTCAGCTCAAGGCTAGCCCTCTACCACTTGAGCCACAGCACCACTTCCAGCTTTTTCTGCTTATGTGGTGCTGAGGAATCGAACCCAGGGCCTTACGCATGCAAGGCAAGCACTCTACCACTGAGTTACCTTCCCAGCCCCTCTTGGAGTTCATTTTTATAAATATCATTTTGTATGATCATATACACATAGCTATTAAGCCTTTGTGATTCTCTCCTAACAACATCGTTATTTGGTTTCACTGTGTGAATGTCTAGAGTCCTGTATAATTTATCAGGTCAAAGTATATATTTCCAGCTTTTTCTGAGTAGTTTGTTGGAGATAAAAGTCTCACAGACTTTCTGCTTAAGCTGGCTTTGAACCACAATCCCTAGATCTCAGCCTCCTGATTAACTTACAGGTCTAAGCCACTAGCACTTGGCTAACGTGGAATATTTTTAGGCTCAGACCAGAGCTGTGCTCTTGGAGAAGAGACTAAGCTATGGTTTCAATCCTCATGGCCTTCCCTGACTGCTTAATCACCTACAAAACCAATTTTTAGAGACACCAAAGTTTTAACCTTCCCAGGAAACCTGGACTTTTTGAGTTGTGCAATTCTTTGCTTTTACATTTCTTTTCTACTATGTCCCCAACTCCTTCTCTCAAAAGCTGGCCCCAGAGACTTTAAAGACCACAGGATTTACACATTAAAAATAGAAAAGGAAGCCAATTAAGTCCCTAAACTCTCAAATAAGGGTTATTTGCATCTCCAAGGAAATTTCTGACAACCATGACAAGCAACCAGAGTTAATAAATGTCACACAGAAAAGTCATCTCAGGCCATTCTTTCGTGCTGTGTCCTCACCAATGCCTTTGAACCCTTGCACACAACTTAGGGTGCAGTGAATATTCGCCTAATGGCTTTCACCTTGGAAAGGTTTGTCTCATCCAACTATGAAAGCCATCAGACAGCTAAGATTCTGCTCATGCCCACCTCCACCCAAAGGGACTACAATAAAAAACACAAACTTTTCAAATTCAGAAGAATTCAGTACTTAGCTATAAAGCTTTTGTTCTGGGTAGAAAATCACTTTTAAACTCGCCTGTCTGCTGTTGTTTGCTCTTTCTCCCGTCTAAGTGCATATCATAGCTTTTGGCCACTCTTCCTTGGGAATATTTAGTTTAACATATGAATTCCCCCATATGGTTAATTTTTATAAAACATTAGTTGATAATATACTTTCTTCCTCACAGTTACCATTATGTGTGCTCTTTAGGAATTCAAAAGTGTTCTGATTCAAGATGGCAGCTGGAGTACATCATTCTACTTCCATTTCCCTCCGAGTTTATTCTGCACTGGGAAAATTAGAAAGTTATTACTGAGGACTCCATGGTAGGATATCTGATTTTATCTGATTGACAGAGAACAGGTAGAGGAGATGTATTCCAAGGTATGAGAGTCAAACATAGGACTTTTCAGAAATGAAGGAAGATCCCAATGGACCTAGAGGTTACCTCAATTCCAAGGCATTTACTGAAGAACTACCATTTTAAAACAATATCTGCAGACGCTTGTCCCTTAAATGGAGCTACTTAGAGCTACCATTTTTTAAAAGGACATTGAGAATTGCTTTATGATTATAAATACATTAAAAACAACAGCAAGAAAGATAAAACCACTTGTGTCTATATCTTGGGGTTCATTTTGCTTAGCATTATCTTATGGTCATATGTACATAGCGTTTGAGCTTTTCTGCTTGTCCTAGACATATACCAGTTATTACAAATAAGGAAAACCACCATGGGACCTATGTTGCTTTGGGTCTGACTTACTTCACTTAATATATTTTTTTTCAAGTCTTTCCATTTCCTAACAAATGGGGCAGTGTCATTCTTTCTGATGGAGGCATAGAATTCCATTTTGTGTGTGTGTGTGTGTGTGTGTGACATTTTCTTGATCCATTCATCTACTGAGGGGCATCTGTGTTGGTTCCATATCTTAGCTATGGTAAATAATGCTGAGATAAACATAGTTGTGCTGGTAGTATAGCCTTGTTTGTGATCATTTGGGTAAATGTCCAAAAGTGGGATTGCTGGGTCACAGGGAAACTCTATGTGGAGTCTTTTGAGGAACCTCCATACTGCTTGAATTTTTTTGTTTCCCCCATGGTATCACCCCTGTTTTCACTATATTTGATTCTGATGCTCTGCATCTTGTATATACACTTTTCTAATTTGGGGGGGGGGGAGGGGAATAACAAAATGCCGAAATAAGGCTATAGATTGGCCCATTGTATCAATGAGCTGTACAAGACACTATGTTAAAAAAGAACTTTACAACTTTGCCGGGGGTGGCGGGGAAGGAGGAGCTGGGGAGATGGAGAGGGAAGGAATGGTAGGGGAAAAACAAAGGAGGTAACAAAGCTCGATAAGAAATGTACTCATTACTTACTCATGTAACTGTAACCCCTCTGTACAGTATTTTTTACAATAAAAATATACAAAAACAATTACTTTATGAAGAAAGTCGTTTATCCATTGTGACCCCCCCCAAAAGGTGTTCAACAATTATTCCTTTGAAACAATGGTTAAGGACAATTGTGTTCTGTGGTGGCTGAGCTTAGTTGGATGGTATTTCTCTCTATCTCTTCATATTATATATATGATGTGGGGACGGGAATGGGGACAGGGCTGGTGGAATCATGCGAGGCCTCCCTCCCTCACATGCTTCATGCTGGAGGAAGCACTGGATGAAAATCATCAAGTGGCTAGGAAGGGTGTGGCCTTGTGGACCCTTTGCCTTTCCCACCCAAATGGTTGCTTGGGCTCCCTTCCACTATGGTAATCTCGAGGTGTTGCATGTTTTATGTTCTGTCTAACTTTCTCCAAAGCAAATGTTGTAAGAGACAGAAAGTAAGAGCTGATCTAACCCAGTTGAAAAAGTACCACTTTAACTATGTCCTTAAGGTCAAAGATACCTTCCCTCTAGTCACACCTTAGCAGACAACCAAGAGTTCATGAGTTCCATCTCCTCCCACGAACTTCCCTTAGCTATTCCTCCTTGGGGGTAATTAATGGTCAGCTTGTAGTTAGGATTTTGCCCTACAGGTACAAAAACCTCAGGCCAGTTTTGTCCAAACTGAGGTATCTGAGCAGTAGAACTCCTCGAGTCGTTAGCCTGACCTTTATGCAACTAACTACTACTTAATGGCTTCTTACATACTCATTGCTTCTCAGATAGATAGATAGATAGATAGATAGGTAGACCGACCCATGGGATGGGATAGTTTTAAATATATGTATATATGCATCATGAGCTGGATGATATACAGGATATATATGTGTTATATAATATAATATATATTAATATATAAAATATAGCATATATTTTATATTATATAATAATATAATATATAATATATGCATTACATAGGTGGGATATATGTACATATATATTTCAATGTACATATATGTATATATACTTAAAACCATGAGGTGGCAACATGTTGCACATGTACAAATCACTTCCAAACATCTGCCATCATGATCCCTTGTTTCCCTAATATCACACTATCATTACTATAAACTCCTCCCACAGTCCAACTCTTAGAAAACTGAAATTCTTAACCAATTGATGACTCAGTTCTTGAGTCACTTGCTTGCTATTTTCCCTCAGGTGTGCTCTCTCTCTTTCTATTAAATCCTTGCCTTGCTACTTTACTTGTGTGTGTGTGTGTGTGTGTGTGTGTGTGTGTGTGTGTGAGAGAGAGAGAGAGAGAGAGAGAGAGAGAGAGAGAGAGAGAGAGGTAGAGAGGTAGAGAGGTAGAGAGAGAAAGAAAGCAAAAGAGAAAGAGAGAGAAAGAGAAAGAGAAAGAGATGCCAAGAAGCTGGATCTTCACCTCACCTCTGCAACTACTCACTGGTAACATTTGGCAAACCAGCCAAGAGATATGACTCCTGACGATGTGTATCTTTGCTCCACATGGCTTTCTCTTCACTCCCATCAATCTCCATCCTAACTTCAGTTACTGTCCTTTCTGCAGGCCTATGCATCTAGTAAGAATTACACTACTTGTTTGTGATCATTTGGGTAAATGCCCAAAAGTGGGATTCCTGGGTCATAGGGAAGCTCTATGTGGAGTCTTTTGAGGAACTTCCATACTACTTTCCATATGTCGGAAAATGAACTTTACAACTTTGGCAGGGGTGGGGGTATGAGGGGGGGCAGGGGGGAGAGAGGGGATTTGGGAAGGGATGGGAAGGGGAAACAAAGGAGGAGGCAACAATGCTTGATAAGAAATGTACTCATTATCTTGCCCATGTAATTGTAACCCCTCTGTATGGTATTTTCACAATAAAAAAAATAGAATTATGCTACTTGGGGCTGGGAAGGTGGCTCATTGGTAAAGTGCTTGCCTTGTATGCGTGAG
Source organism: Dipodomys merriami (assembly GCF_024711535.1). Lineage (NCBI taxonomy): Eukaryota > Metazoa > Chordata > Mammalia > Rodentia > Heteromyidae > Dipodomys > Dipodomys merriami. Next base: position 1,725,011 of record NW_027203270.1, read on the forward strand.
GCCCTGGGTTCGATTCCTCAGTACCCCATAAACAGAAAAGGCCAGAAGTGGTGCTATGGCTCAGATGGTAGAGCACTAGCCTTGAGCTGAAGAGCAGAGGGACAGCACCCAGGCCCAGAGTTCAGGCACCACAACCAAAACAAAACAAAACTAAACTAAAACTAAAATGACTGGAGAGTATTTAAGATCAATAAAATCTTTTTTAAAAATACGCTACTTGATTGTCAGTTGTGGGGCTTGAACTCAGGGCTGGGTGCTGTCCCTGAGCTTTTGTGCTCAAGGCTAGTGCTCTGTCACTTTGAGCCACAGTGTCACTTCCAGTTTTTTCTGGTGGTTAATTGAAGATTAGAATGTCATGGCCCTTCTTGCCTGGGCTGGCTTTGAACCCTGATCCTCAGATCTCAGCCTCCTGAGTAAGCTAGGATTACAAGTGTGAGCTACCAGTGTCTGGCTCCCCTATGCTTTCATATGCCAACTACAACAGCCTCAGAGTATCTACTTGAGTAATGGAAAGTCACTCCTGGAAGGCATTGACTGAAAGTGGTACATACCCACTCAATATAAGGGGTCTACCCCTTTCTTGGTCAGAGATATCCAGCCTCTAGCAAAGGGACACCAGAGTTTAGTCCTCTAGACTCCCAGGTCTTACCCACAAGACCCCCCTCCAGATTAGCAATAAGGGTTCTACGCTACTTCTCAGCTGCTTGTCTTCCAGGGGCTCATCTAGATTAGTAATAGGGGCTTTACCCCTCCTGGACCTACATAATAGAAGTATTGCCTCCTCCTCATCTTCCATTTCCTTCCCTCAGATAACATAGGGGTGGATCTAGTACCATCCCTACAGTATCTCAACTTGGCAGTACCTTAAAGCTTCCTGTTGAAGAGAGAGAGCCTGGCTCTAAGCTCAGCTGAGGGAACCCAGAAAAATGACCCAAACCTCAGAGTCTAAAATTTTCATACCAAGCTGGGCACCAGTGGCTTATGCCTATAATCTCAGCGACTCAAGAGGCTGAGATCTGAGGATTGTGATTTGAAGCCACAGGAAAGTCTGTGAGATGCTTATCTTTAACTGATCACACACACACACAAAAGGCCTGAAGAGGAGTTATAGCTCAAGTAGTAGAGTGCTAGCCTTGAAGGAACAAAAAAAGAAAGAAAAGAAAAGTTCAGGGACAGCACCTAGGCCTTGAGTTCAAACACTAGGACTGGCACCAAAAATTAAAACTAAAACTAAAATAAAATTTTAATGCCGTCTTGCAATTAGGTCTCTTTAGTAAGCAAAAGGGGAAATAGACGGAATTGCCCTGGGTGCAGGCTTTTATGGCACTATAGCAGGACCTCACCCACTATCAGGGAATCCCTAGGTCAGAAAAGGGAAGGCTGAAAGAGGAAATGACAGGTGTACTTGATGATGGTCTTCTAGGAGGGCCACTTGTCTCCCCCATAACAGAAACCTCCAATTCCCCTGCCTGTACTTTCTCATACCAGGAGTGGAGCCTTTATTCATAAGTACCAGTAACCCCACTGCTTCTCTGAGTGTTCAAACCCCCTTCTTAGGGACTGATAGCCAACAGGGCAAGGATAAGTTAGGTACATATTCAGAAGATCCAGAACAGGTTTGCATCAGGATTCCAAATCTTTACACTCAACTTTGATTTTTTTTTTCCTGAAGCAAACATCTTGTTCATCCTTACAAATATTTGCTTCCCATGGATAGTGAATTCTTTTTTTTGGGGGGGGGGTCTGGTTGTGGGGCCTGAACTCTGGGCCTGGGCGCTATCCCTCAGCTCTTCAGCTCAAGGGTAGCGCTCTACCACTTGAGCCACAGCGCCACTTCCGGCTTTTTTTCTTTTTGCTTATGTGGTACTGAGGAATCGAACCCAGGGCCTCATGCATTGCAAGGCAAGTGCTCTACCACTGAGCCATCTTCCCAGCCCAGATAGTAAATTCTTAAACAGCTGTATGGAAAGAGACAGACTCTGGACCCAGCTCTTTATCCTTCAATCAACCCCAGAGAAAACCTCAAAAGCTTCAAATACACCCACTCACTATTAAAACCCAGATATTGGATGCTACCTTCATGGTGTATAGCAACAGTGATTTGGAGGAGGAGAGAAAGAAATGAGAGAATGAAGAAAGGCAAGCCAGAGGTATGGTAGCCATGATTGAGGAAGTCCTCAGAAGACCTAGGACACACCAGAGGGAGAAGAGATGCAAGCCTGGAAAGTCTACCTGCCTTGGATGTATCCAGGTAGCAGTAGCACCCATGCAGGTGAGCTCAGGGATTTCCTGGGCTAGTGGGCATCTTTGTTGTAGCCTCTTTTGGCATCGGCAGCTCTCTTGTGTCTTTGGATCTACCTGTGTGCCATGTTCTCAGCTCTCTTTCTGAGAATATCATCACAGCACATGCCCAGCTGGCAGGGATGCCAGGGAGCATCCCTAACACCTGCCTACTCTTTTCACCTCAGGGATTCTCCCTGCAATGCTCTGGGAAGACCACGTGTCCCTTCTACTCCTAGAGAGTCCTGGAGGCCCTGGAGTGCCGCTCTTCCATCCTCTGTCTGGCACCTTCTCCTTATTTTTCACAGTTTCTCCTGAAACATTCCTGCCTTTAGAAATCTCCAGAAGAGGGGCATGTCTGTCATTCGGATCAAGTCACTCCAATGACACAGGTTGTCTGAAGAATTGTCACACAGTGTACTGCTCTGAAGATAGCCCTAGGTGGTCTCTCAAGTGTCCAGCTCCCCAGGGACTTGCTAATCTCTCCTCTCTCGTGGACTTGAAATCTCTCCTAGTGATGCTTATGGACCACTGCGCTGCCTCTTGCTTGACTGTGGTGGTTTTCGGAGGGTGGAGAATCAAGCATCCCACACCTGTGAACAGCACGACCTGTCAGCACCAATCCTGTCCACATCGCCCTCAACATTTAAGATTTTTGACCTGAGAACAGTATAAGAGTAACATGCATGCCATAGAAACCACACTTCAGAGTTTGATTTTTTCCCAGTCTACACATAGGTTGTTCCATATTCACTCACATATAATACTGAGCTTTACCGCCAGCCATGTGATCTAAGCAACGCACTGTGTTGTCTAGCTGTGGTGTCCTGAAGGTTGGCTGTATTCATTGCATTTTCTACTGACAATATTTTCAATTTAGGCCTTATTTATCTGGATGGAAGCCCATGGCATATTGAGGAGCTTCTACGCATCAAATCTCTGATGATTTTCCTGACCCCCCTTTTCCAAACACAGTGCATACCCATGCACTTGGCTAACCCAGAGTCTCCCTGCTTCCACCTTTGCCTCAGACTTTCCAAACCAGTGGCCCTGATTCCAGTCCTGGCTATCCTTTATTTCTCAGTCCCAGTCTCCCACTAGTGTTGTGTGGAAATCTGTAAGGCAGGCTGCGGCAAAGAACAGCGTCTTCAACATGAGAATACATTCTTGAGGATGGCCATTTATGTATCAAAAATGATTTCATTCAGAGTTGGTTTTTTTTTAATTTTTTGCCTCTCTTTACATTTGAAAAGACAAGAGCATTAATTAAGATATGACTTGATGCAAATACATAAATAGAAATCATAACAAAAGTCTAACCTTTAAAGAGTTTGCATTTAAAATCTCTGAGAAAGCAAGTGTTTATTTTATTGATGTGCTTTCTCTAACCAACTCTCAAAACCTGCAGGTGTTAAATTAGCTGCACAAGAATTTCTCTGGGCTTCCAAGTCTGCTGCAGAAACATGCTAATGAGAATTAAAGGAAATTAATGGAAGAGGGTCTAGGAGGCCAGAAGGAAAGTTCAGCATGACTTCCTGTGTAGGAAATTTTCAGAAAAGCAGCTTTAATTTACCACACAACTCAGGAGTGTAGAAGAAAAAAGAAAGAAAGAAAACCTACCCCCCCCCAACTATTTCCTTCTAACATGCAGATCTAAAAAGCTGCTAAAAGCAACATTAGCATCAAAGAAGCAAGTACTAGTTCACACCTAAAATCGTTGCTACCCAAAAGGCTGAGAGCTAAGGATCATGGTTCAAAACCAGCCAACAGGAAGATAGTCAAGTGCTGGTGGCTCACACTTGTAATTCTAGTTACTAGGGAGGCTGCGATCTGAACATCATGGTTCAAAGCCAACGCAGACAGGAAAGTCCATGAGACTCTCATCTCCAATTAACCATCAACAAGCCAGAAATGAAGGCGTGGCTCAAATGATAGAGCACCAGCCTTGAGCAAAAAATGCTAAGGTAAAGTGCCTAGGCCCTGAGTTCAAACCCCAGCACTAGCACACACACACACACACACACACACACACACACACACACACACACACACACACACACACACACACGCACGCACGCACACACACACGCACACAGCACCCAACACTTGTGTCTCCAAGACTGAACAGAAAACAAGAAAGGTAATATGGATGTTGATCTAATAAAACTCTAACTTCAGCAGGAAAGATAGAGCTAAATGCTAAGTCTTTCACAAACATAAGGACCTCAGTTTATTTGGATCAAATGTCTCCTTTTACACAAATAAAAAACAAAATGGAGACACAGGGAGAGTTATATGGTGCTGATGTTACCATTCAATGAGTAGAAGTCAGAAAAAAATACATACCTAATCCCTAATTTCCTAGCCAAGACACCAAATACATGACCACAAATTTAGGGCAGCTGGGCAATCTCGGTCCTGGCACCTGGCCGGAGATGTGAGTCAAGAAGTAAACACAAGTAAAGATGATAGGAAAGCCAACAGACTCTCCTTCACAGCTATCAGAAGGAACTCACCCACTGGGTACCTTGGCCTTCAATGTCCAGTCTCCAGAACTGAGATAACACATTTCTGTTGCTGAAGCCAGCCAGTCTAGGGTGCTTTGTGAGAGCAGAATAATAGAGGCTTTGACTCAAACAGCTCTAATTAGAGGCCTTCCCTGGCCATATAATCTAAGGTAGTGCTCCCAATCACACTGCCTTACTTTCCTAATAGTTAACATTACCTTAGTGAGGTTCTTCAATACATTTGTCTGTCTCCTTCATTCCCCCCTGACAGCCACCCCCTGCCCTGCACCCTTTGAAGGTATATTCCATGCCACCGGGAGGCTTTTCTTAACTGATGCTGGATAATCTTAGACTTTTAGGAACAATCTAGCAAGAGCAGATGATCAGCCAATGTTTTATTGAATGAACCAAACAAGTACTTGATTATCAGTGTTGACATGACGGCAAACTCTAATGTCTGCTAAAGCACAGGTTTGTTCCCATTGGATGGGGTAGGTGTGGGGAATCCTGTCCACTCAGGCAAAATCATGTAGAGACTCCAGATGACTTGAAGAATGGGGGCATTCAGCAGACCTCCCAGATGGCTCCTTTATGTGGCTTGGTTTCTGTGAGGCAAGAGAGTTCCAATGCAGTTGGATATGTGTGAGGGCTCAGGGACTCCAAGTGGGAGTATTCCAGAGAAGAAGGTAGACACATGTCTTCTTGTGAACAAGCTTTGGAAGCCCGGCATTCTCTATTAGTAGCGCCAACTATAAGCTCATGCAGATTCAATAAAGGGAGGGCACAGGACCCTATTCCTTGATGGCATGTTTGCGAAGATCAGCAGCAGAAGAGAATTCAGGGTGTAAGATCTTTTGGTTTGTCTAACTTTAGAAGACGTTGTTTTAACAGATTCTTATTCTCTTGGTTCTCACTCCAAGAGATTCTGTTTCCTGGGTCTCAGTCCAAGATTAGAAAGCCTTTGGCGATCCTGGGAATATGATATTTCAGAAAACATTTCAGGTACTGTGGGCACAGTTACACAGCCTAGCTGACTGAAACTCTTTTCTAGGTCTTGATGAATAGCTACTGGCAGCTGCCAATCTGCAAATTCAATACAGAAGCCAGTTTGTATTTTACACACTCCCCAGGAGGGGCACATGTACAGAACAATAAACAGAAATGCAGGGCTTGTCACCGTATTAAAAATGAGCTGTTAATAAAATAACATGTAGAGATAAATTATAACTGTATCTACCCATAATTAAAAAAATAGTATTGGAGAAATGTTACAGAATAAAAAATAATCAAAAACTCATTTTTAGGCCTAGTGAAATTGCTAGCATTCTTTTTGTCCTACATGATAAATTTACTGTAGCTCCATTGCTGGTTTGATAGGCTTTCTTGAGGTATACTTGTGCTATCTGTAATCATAACAAATGCTTTAACAATCTATTCAGTTGCCTTTAAAAAATAAAAAAAAGGTAGTAACCTGGTTCTGGAGTTAACATTGGTTTTTATTTCTCTTTGTTCTCGGATCCATATCCTCTCCCTCTTTCTGACAGTATCAAGGCATTACAACTCGATATGATCTTATTCATTACAGTGACTAGGTTTATCTTATTCTGAATTTGGATTTTTTTTCTCACAGTTTTCCAAACCAATCCCCAATCACTTGCAGGCTTTTGTAAGGAACTACAATAGCTTTCCTCACTTAAAAAAATGTTTTTAAAGACCCTATCAATTCCCTGAAAAGATATAAATCTCATTTCTTCTCAGAAGTTGACCTTGAGTCGATTATCCCCTGCTCCCAACTATCCCCAGCATTCTAGATCTTTCAACATAATCTAAATGCTGCAGAATAATTCTTAAATGAAGGACTCGGGAGATTTCTTCAGTTTGGAGGGGGCAGGGTATTCTGGGCCATGTATAAGCAATTACAGAAACTACTCGCTTGGAGAGACCCAAAGAGCTTTTCAGAGCACAACCAGGGAAGAAAAGGGACCAGGTTAGTACTGAGACAAGCAAAGGATCTGAGATCCACACACTCTTTAGGGAGCAGACAAGGAAGGCACTGAACTAATGGCTATTAAGAGAGTTTGAGCAAAGCCAGGTAAAGATGATAATAAAACATGGTAGCCAGGAAAGTCACTCATGGTTCTTTTATGAATAAGAAGCTTTTTAAGCTCATGGCTCACTAGCCATAAGGAAAGAGCTGTTTCTTCAGACGGTGCCAAGTGAAGACTACTAATACCGAGGCTCACACAGCCATCCGTGCTCAGACATCATTTCCAGCACTGAGTTGGTGATACTTATGACCCCATCTACAAAGGGGCTCTTCACTGTAATAGTCTCTAGGCTGCCTGGGAGCTTCTCAACTCCAGCTGGCCAGATCCACAGCCTCTTTTTTCCCTTTGTTTCTCTGGAGTAAGGGTCTTAGCAAAACAAAGATGTTCTGTCTTTTCAAGGGAGGGATCCCCACCAGTTCTCCTAGAAGAGAAAGGTTCTGGAGAGGAGAGAGCAGGTTATCAGGCGGGAGAGAGAACACTTCTGAGTCATCCGAGAATGCTGCCCTTTACAGAGTTAATTAGGACTTCCGTTGTTTATGGTAATGATTGTAATCATGATTACTGTAGAGATACTCATGGCTCTGTGAGGAATTCTTTCTGCAAATCTGGGTTGTTTTCCTCTGTATTGTTTGTAGCCTTTCTCATTCTTCCTGCCCCCTCCTCTTGAATAAAGTCTCACCCACCTGCTTTCCACCTTTTTCCTTTTCTAGATACATTTCCCCTTCTTCTTTACTTTTTTTTTTCTGTGTAGAGTAACTGAGTCATAGAAAGCCAGCCCACTTGTCTACTCTTTCACCTTGTCTACCTTGTCTACCCTTTCCCATCTGCATGCTGCATCCAGGGACAAGTGACAGCTCTAGTCACATTATCTGGCTTGTGACAAATACCCAGGATGTTCAAGGCAATCTGATGTTCTGTTTCTTGCTTCAAAAAGACACCATCTTCCATTGTTTTCTCTTTGTCTCTGCCCTCCTTCCTCCCTCTGCTTTCTGACTTCAGGAAAGATGTAGACTCCTGAGAGCTCCCCAAACCACAAAAGCTATGTGTTTGTGGTGTGAAGAGCTTGCAAGTGGGAAGAACTGCAGGCCAGAAACAGCCATCTGAAGCCCCGGTGGACACTGCTCAAACTTGCCACAACAGAGACCCACACCTCCGGTCTCCTCCAGCAAGGAGCAGGAGGGTCATTCTGACTTGCAAAGTGAAAATTGCTTGTTAGGTGGTAGCCCACTCCAGGAGCTAGTGAATCCCAACTGTCAGTTACTGACATTCTTGCAAATAGCAACTTTTCTGCTGCAAATGAAGCTGCAAATGAAATGCTGGTTTCCAGCAGAGAGCCTCCAACTTTGTGTGAATTGTTTGCAGGCATGCACACTTGCAATGCTGGCCCTTTCCTAACCATTTGTTTTTCTTGTCTTTGCTTAGGTCCTGTTGATGCCAGGGAGCTGTTTGGACCTCAGCCCTACAGACCAAAACATCACAGAAACCCCAGCTTCTGCTCTTTCTTCCCTGTGTGGTACACCTACTTGGATGACAAAACCTGAAATTCTTGAGGGAACATGAATCTCAGTCATCCACTTTTGGCCTATTCTTCATATTGCAGGGGATGAATTGAAACTCAGATACAATTAGGATCCAATATTTAATTAAAAGGCTAATGTGGCTTTCCTTCAAGTCCCTGGTTAGTTCGTTGTTCTACAGCCTAGTGAAAACTTGAGTGAGCTCTATTGGAATAAGGATACTGGGTCTAACTGGTACTATCTTGTCAACATGGTGGATGATAGGGCCTTTCCAAAAACTCTTGGAGGTGGAGTCCTACCACAAGGTGATGGGTGTACCTCAATTCCTAGAGGTAGGGGTGAGGACTTGGACAGTAGGTTACTGGACCTGCCAGTCCTGTGCCAAAGACTCTCGAGTCTGTTTGAATTATCTAGCTCCCTATGACCCTGCCCCCTGACCATGACCCTATTTAGACCTTGACCACTTCAACTGTCATTCTGCACCATGCCTCATGTCTCCTGACTCTCCTCAGGTTACTTTAACTTTCCATTAGAGTTGATCAGCTTTGTTGAGACTGTTTTTCTGCTCTTTCTTTATTCTTCTACCCTCATGGCTCAGTTTTCTGATAGCATTAAGTGTATTTGAGGCTGCAAGTTTTTGGGGGGACATGTGTCCACTCCCAGTTGCCAGCTTTCTAATAAAGACTCCTGATTTGACCTCACAAAATGTGGCTTCCCTATATCTCATGATCGAATCCCCATATAACACCATCAGACCTGAAAATACATGGAAACAGAAGAAAAAGACTCATCTGGGCCCTGCCCAGCAGCTGTTGTCCTGTTCTGAATTGTCTTCTACAACCTGCTGCTATCTTTCGTTGGATCCAAGATGGAAATCCTGGCCGGTGCACCATATATGTGACCAGAAATTTAAGGCAGTGAACCTGACCTTAGTCCTTGCATTTGGTAAGAGAATAATTCAGGAAAGATACAAACATAGGAAAGGTGACAGGAAAGTTTATTAGAAAAGAAATAAGGCAGAGAAAGAGAGCATGTGGCAAAAATATGCCACAGGAAGACCACATTTCAGCCTATCTCTGCCATTGTATGCCATCTTCATGGTTACAGAGCTTTGCCTTGGGTTAAACAGGGAAAATTGAGATCCTTGAGGATGGATTCCTGATTGGAAGGCTTCTTTTCTGTTCCCTATAAGGTCATAGCAACAAGGAATTAGTGCCCAAATGCTTATTGTAAGGTTTGGAGAAAGGAGGTGATCCAATGCCAAATGATCTCCTGTGTGGAGGTCATCAGAGAGGGAGAGTGGAAGAGGAAGAGAGAGAGAGACAGGCAGACAGACAGAGACAGAGACAGAGAGAGACAGAGAGACAGAGAGACAGAGAGATTGAACTGCTACAGAGAGAGACACAGAGAGAGAGAGAAAGACATTGAACTGCTACAAGACAAGGAAAGTTACTTTTCCTAAGGAGATGGTTGAGAGGCTTAGGAGAGAGGAAAGAAACAAAGAAAAGGACAAGCGGGGACAACAAAGAAAGCCTGAATATATCCTCTGACCATTTACCATTGCGTTGTCAGAAATAGTTGCGGTGAAAATAAGGTATTTTGGCTGTATGGAGTCCTTCAGAGGGAATCTGGTGAGGAGCACATAGAGAGGAATCCCTGTGCACTTAGAAAATAGGCCAAAAGGTGTAGAGGTTCCCTCTGGCATGGTGAGAGAGAGACACAGACAGACAGGCAGACAGACAGTTGAACAGAGGGATTCGTAGATGCAAATCACTCACCGGATGTAGATAGGAAACAGGAAACAGTGTGTGTGGCCAGCAATGGTAAAGGCCAGAGGTCTGTCGTGTGGCTCCTTCAGCAGTCCGGGTCAATGGAGGTGAGCCAGAAGGCAGACTGACCCTCGGAAAGAGAGAGAGGAAAGAGTCCTGTGACTCATGACACTATCCCCTCCTGGGTTTTGACACCATTATGTAAGATTTGGAAAAAGGAGACCTCTGCATGGCTGTTCAGGCAGAGGACAGTTTATTAACAGAATCGAACCTGCCACATGAGACGGAGGTGTGCAGAGAGAGGAACTAATGATGGAGATAGACTATCTAGGGAGAGAGAAGGAGGAGGTGTGGCCATATCAGATGTGGAAGTGATCTCAGATCCTAGGAACCTCTCCTGTGAAGCAGACAAAGACATGACCTGAGAGGAAGAAGAAATGACCTCAGAGCCTGGGGAACCTCTCTCCCTGTCCCGCAGGTGCACCAATTACCTGGATTACAGGTGCTGGGCAGGGACTTCTAGAGAGGGCCATGTGTGCACAGAGGGCAAACAAAGGAAAGGGGACATTTTCCCCAGATGGACCTGAAAGGATCCATCACATCCATCCCAGGGGACCACGCAGAGGCAGGCAGATTATTACAAGGTTTATTAGAGGAGCCATATTTCCCAGGAGAGGGAACACACAGCACCCTTCCTGGTAGCAGGAAGGTCTGGGGGCAGGAAGAGAGGTAGGTGGGAGCTCAGGTGGGCCTGGGAGGAGAGAGGGAGGGGCCAGCTGTATGGTGGGAACTCCAAGTCTGGAAGGAGCTCAGGTCTGGGTGGAGCTGAGGACCAATGGTGGGCATAATGCTTACAGGCCCTAACATTTATTTCCTCTTTCTTTTGTCTTTTTTCATTCTTTTGTAGGCCCCTGCTCCCATTTCATTATCAAGCAGGTTTTGCTTTAGCAGCATAGGCTTGATTCCCTGACTGCCTGCTTTCCTACTAACTCCTGTCCCTACTGAGAGTTTGTAGAAGGCTAGACAAGGCTTTTGAGGTCCCTTCTATCCCTGTCCACTATCTCAGAAGTAAAATTCAACTCAGGTTTATCCTTCCATGTCTCTATTTGTTCCTTCACCCAACAGCTGAGTGGCTAAAAGAGATGAGGGTTTCACTTAGATTTACCAAACAGAAAATTAGTATGGTACCACTGTTGTGGGCTGTGGCAACTTTTACAACTCTGGACAATGACATTCCTAGGTCATGAATATGTTATAAAACTTTTTTTTTTAATTTGGTTGGTTGTGGGGCTTGAACTCTGGGCTTGGGCACTGTCCCTGCACTGGCTCAAGGCCAATACTCTACCCGTTGAGCCACAGCACCGCTTCCGATTTTCTAGTGGTTTATTGGAGAAAAGTCTCACGGCCTTTCCTGCCAGGGCTGGCTTTGAACCATGATCCTCAGACTCAGAGCTCAGCCTCATAGGATCACAGGCATGAGCCACCAGCACCCAGCCATGTTATGAATCTTTAAGGTCCTATAACTCTTTGTATTGATGATTCACTGTTAGTTTTGTTCGTTCTGGTCATCATTAATTACCCCTCAGCTTTCTATGTGTCCTAATATAAATTAGGACAAAAACAGTTTGGTCCATACAGCTGGTCTCAGTATAGTCATCGTTGAGACACTGAAGCTATTCCAGACCACCTATGGAGTCGGTGTGTTGTAACTAGCTTGAGACACAGACCCCTGGCTCCACATGTATATTCAGAGAAAGGCTCAATTGAATAAAAGTAAGAACCGTACCAACGTTAGAAAACTGTAAAGTGTCTTCCAAGAAATTTTTGACCAATAAGCTATTCTATCAGCCTGTTCATCATTGACAATGAAGTCTGTGAAATGCTGCCTGATAAAGCCAGTCACTTCCTAGAAATTCACAGTACACTCAGCATAGTTGAGTGTCAGTACTGACACAATGAACAAACCTCTTCAGCTTTAGGGAGCCCCCTTTCTTAAATGTATTTGGCCACAGAAATCTATTTTCCCCTCATTTCTCTTATTCACATCTCACAGGATTGTGGAGACATTTTTACAGGAAAGCCATGCTGGCTCAGGGAACATTTGTATAGAAGATAAAATACATGAGGCAATGGGTTAGCTGACCATTTGTGTAATTAAATCATTTTGACACAGCTGTTGAGATGTGAGTCTCTAGGCTGTGGGTTTCCTGGGTTATCTTCAGGAAAGGAATGAATAACTCTTTTGTGGACTTGTTTTAGAAGTCTGTGACTTAAGGCAGGACACAATGAAGTCAAGACTTTTCTGGTTTATTAGGCTGTGTCTCCTTGGTATCACTGGGCTTATTTCAAGCTGTTCATTAGCACCATAATGCATTAGCACCATAATTATTGTTGTATAGAAATAACAAGCATGTAGGAAAGGTAAGAACTTAGATACTAATGAGCACATCAATTATAATAATGATAAATCTACTGTCATTCCAACCATTGATCTTTGTATCACTCAGCTGTTGATTGCAAATGAGCAGAAGGCAGGAAGAATCTTCAAATTATCCCACCCATTTAATTACTAGTAACTTTTAGGTGTGCATCTTTTGAGAATTATGCTGTGCATATTTAATGCATGATTTTGACCATATGCTACAGTTTCAATTGCATATATTTATTATTTTAAATTTCACCTATTTTTTCTGACTTGAAAAGGAGAAAGTATTTATGGTAGATAATTTGGAAAAGTACAAAAAGGAGAAATATTTAAAAGCATCCAAATACCTACCAAATTGCTAACATTTGGAGCACACTTAAAACTTTTGTTTTTGTTTTTTGTTGGTCATGGGGCTTGAACTCTGGGCCTGAGCACTGTCCCTCAGCTCTTCAGCTCAAGGCTAGCACTCTACCACTTGAGCTACAGGGCCACTTTCTATTTTCTGGTGGTTTATTGGAGACAAGAGTTTCACAGCTTTTCCAGCCCGGGCTGACTTTGAACCATGATCCTCAGATCTCAGCCTCCTACATAGTAGGATTACAGGCGTGAGCCACTGGCACCCAGCTTAAATTTTAAATTTTTATAAAAAGACTTTATTATCTTTCCTTATTGCAGCAGTTTTGGAAACATGTTGTAATGTTTCAAACCATAGAAGTACTTATCAAATAGAAAGTGCCTTCCCATGCTTTACACTCTCCCCACTGTAAGGGTGTAAGGGTTTACTATGTATCTGTTTGGAGTTTTTAAGCCTAAATGTGTCCATGTATGAATGAGTTTGTTTTCTTAATTATTGCTTTAGTTTGCAGAATTGGATTATAGTGTATATTCTGGTCTCCTACCTTCTTTCTGCATTATTTTTTATTTTATTATTTCTGTACTATAGTACAAGGGAGTTGCCTTGTTAAAAAATTCTCATACATGTGTACAGTATATATGGAACATTATACTTTCCAAACTCTTATTGGCATGCTCTCTCTCTCTCTCTCTCTCTCTCTCTCTCTCTCAACAGTAGTTGGTGGATTTCATTTCACTATGTTGGGTTTTGTGTGTGTGTGTGTGTGTGTGTGTGTGTGTGTGTGTGTGTGTGTGTGTGTGCCAATCTTAGAATTTGAACTCAGGACCTGGGCACTGTCCCTGAAGTTTCCTTCTTTCCCTCCCTCCTTTCCTTCCTTCCTTCCTTCCTTCCTTCCTTCCTTTTTTCTCAAGGTCAGCATGCTCTGCTACTTGAGTAATAGCTCCACTTCTGGCCTTCTGGCTTTTTGATGTGCTTTGTTTTGTGTGTGTGTGTATGTGTGTGTGTGTGTGTGTGTGTGTGTGTGTGTGTTTACTTTTGAGATAAGTATCTTGTAGACTTTCCTGCTCAGACTGGCTTTCAACTGTTATCTTCAAATCTCAGCCTCCTGAGTAGCTAGGATGACAGACTTCAGACACTGGTGCCAACAATGCTGTTTTCATATGTATACCTGGCATACAGTTCAAACCTCCTCATTCCCTATATCATCTTCTATCCCCTTCCTCACTTCCATTGATTCCTCTCAGATGGTCCCCCGTGACAGTCATGTACCATTTTCATGATCATCACTGTCCTATTAGACCTCAATTCCACATAGCAGATGATTTGGGATATTTGTCTTTTTGAGCTTGGCTTAATGTGCTCAATTGTCTGATCTGAAGTTCCATTCATTTTCTTCCAAATGATATAATCTCACTCTTTATGACTGGATGATATTTTAAAATTTCCACCTGACTCATTTTGAGGTGTCTTCTCATTTTCCTATTATAAATAAATGTACAAAAAATATTATTTTACTTGTGCATGTCTCCAGCTGATTTCTCAGACATATTTATCTCATATGATTTAACACTATATTCACTGAGCTACAAACTCTTTCATTTCTGAAAATTTGACTATTTTGGATCTCTTATACAAGCACCTCAGGTCACTGACTTCTTTGGCTTAAGTCATCAAAGGCCATCAATTTTGTTTTAAACAGCAGGATTTCCATCCTTAAAGCTCAGTTATTGATGTATCATCCATCTATCAATAATCCCCCCTTATCTCTGAATCTTTATATTTTTATCTACTTATAGACATATGGTCTGTTTCAATATCTTAGCTATTGTAGATAATGCAGCAATGAACATGGAGGTATTAAGCACTCTACCACTTAGGCCTATCTATCAATCCTTTTTCTACTGGTTATTTTTAAGATAAGGTCTTGCCTTATGCCCAGGCATAAATTGTGCTTCTCTGAGGTTGGTGGAGATGACAAGCATGTACCATTGTGCCCAGCCATTGGCTGAGATGGAGTCTCACAAACTATTTTGCCTGGACAAGCTTAAACTATAGATTCCCTGATCCCCATCCCTAATGTATGTAAGATTATAGGCTGAGCCAACATACCAGGCTCCAATTCTTTTGGAAGGAGTAAGATTCTTATCCAGAAGGAAGATTGCAGAGTCACAAATCTAATGAGTAGAGGCTCACAAGCATGTCAGTTTGCATTTATTTAATGAGTGGTAAAGCTGTGTATCTTTTCTTACATTTTCATTTATAGTATCAATTGCTATAGACATCCTTTTCAGTTTTGAGGGGGTTGCAGATTTTGAGGGGTTTATTTTCTCGCTTGTAGATGCATTTAATACATTATAAATATCAACTTCAGTATACATTTTAAATAAACAGAAAATCTCCATTCAAGTTCCTTGACAATGAAATACCAGCATGTTACTTTAGGGATTTTTTTTTGGTAGCAAAAATAGACATTTTGATTTAGTAGTTCTCCCGGTGTGAAGCGCCAAATGTGCAAATAATTTAACCGTTCCCAACAAGTGCCATGCTAAAACAATAGCAGATATTATTTGAAATGATCAACAAACTTGACAATATGGTATGAGAAAACACAATCTCCTGGAAAATAAGCATTTCCAGGGCTAAATGTGTCCTTTTTGAAGATAACTTAAAATAGCTAAAATTTCGCCTGGTCTACAACAACCACCTGAGCACAGATAAAGAATTAGATTCTCAAACTAGATGCTCTTGAGTATGAAGTGCCTTTTATGCTGTAACCAGATCCTTGGTGAGAATAGATGGAACCACATGTTGCCTACAGGCTATGTTAAGGCAGTGACCTGAACTACATTTTCTGCTGGAGATAGACTTTAATTTTCTAATTCAGAATAAGGATATTAGTAAAGAGTTTGTGGAGAGCATGTGCCAAGGATGTGCCCAGCACTGCTGATACTGTTTAAAGTCCAGGTGTAACACCAAGTGGCCTGGGACCTTAGACTAGTTATCTAAACTTTCTGCACTTCCCCTCCTTCCTTCCCTCCCTCCCTTCCTTCCTTCCTTTCCACTTTCTTCTTTCCTCCCTCCCTCCCTTTCTGTCTCCCTTCTGACATAAAGAAAGGGGAGATGGGAATAGGAAATGGTGGACATAACACATGGCAGACAACATGTGGTCCACTGTGGCTCTTCTTGTTTACAAAGTACCTCAGACTCTTCCTGCAATGGTGCTTCTTCTTCCCATAATGCTCTAGCTCCCACCCAAAAGCTTCTTCCCATGATGCCCTGAGTCACTGCTCAAAAATCCTACATCAATAGTGAGATCATGCTTCATATATAACCATAGCATGACTACTCAGATTTACTTCTGCTAATTTGGTAGTGAGGAATTGAACCAGGGCCTCATGCATGCAAGGCAAGCACTCTACCACTGAGCTACCTTCCCAGCCAGATTTACTTCTGTACTCATGCCCTGAGATGGGGAAACCAGCCAGCATACCCAAGGCACTAGGCAATTAATGTAAAGACCATGAAAGGAAGGTCACCCAGTAGAGGTGATAAGGGAAGAGCTCATGAACTATAACAACTGCCCTTCCAGAAAACTGTAATGGACTCCAGGCTTTGGGGCCCCTCTCTATAGGTATCCAAACTCCACTTTCATGTTCAATAAGCTGTCTGCTTTCCTCTACTTCATTGCTCCTTTGCCTTCTAGTTCTCTACTTGATAGAGAACCCGATCCATACCTCTATAGATGACATTACTTCTTTTCTCCCTTTTTTTTCTTTTACTTTCCATAAAATAGAACAAAAACTTAATTGATGGGTTATCAGGATGATTTAATGAATGACCTAATGCATTAAATACTCAGAGTCTTTGATATAGGATAAATGCTCCATAATATGTTCATCAATAAATAATTAACTAGAAACATTTGATTATTATACTCTGGGGTCTATTAGCAAAGTGACCACATGGGTCTTGAATGAAACTCTTAGAGTATGAGGTACATTCACTAATCTTCCCTCTATTTCCTTATTCTCTTTTTAAAATTTCCCATCACTTCTATATTTTTTTCTCATGCCAACATTTAGTTTTACCCTTCATCCCCTGGTAGACTAGGGGGTAGACCCATGTTAACATGTGCCTACATGTTAACACTCCTAAGAGTGTGACATCATAATTCAACATCTCCAATTTTAAGTGACCATTAGCTTAATGGAGATAATTTAAAGTCATAAGTGGACAAGGCATTTTTGCATTGGTTAGTTTTGAGAGATGGGTTTTTTTTGCCTTATGTTCAGGTCATCCTGGACTACAATCTTTTTATTTGTAATCATTGGGTTAACCGAGATGATAGGTATAAGGCACTGCCCAGGGTTCGTGGTAGCTAGGAGGACAAGCAAATGACATCATGCCTACACAGTGATTAAGATGGAGTCCTGTGAATTCTCTGCTCAGGCTGGCCTCAAACCACAATCCAGTTTTCTCGGAAGGATACATTGCCTATCTGTGCTTTGATCATTTAATAAATCAGTTGATTGGTACAGTGGTGCTTAGAAGTCCCAGATGGAGAACAGATACACATTTGTCTGTTACTGTACTTTGGAGAAGTATTAAAGTTGTAGAAAGAGATATATGAACTGCTGATTAAGTTCTTATTTTGGATTATTGTTTTTCTCTTTTCCTTGGGACAGAAGAATTTGAATTTTGTGGAATAAGAGAACTGGTAGGGATGGTCCTTCCATATTTCTCTCTTTTCCTTTTGTCTGAAAATGTGATTGATTGATAGAGTGAGTGATTTGATTGATTGTTGCTCTGGGTACAATGGCTTGAACTCAGGGCCTCAGGTTCTTACTTTACTTCCTTGCTCATGGCTGATTAAACCACACTTCCAGTATTGTTGGGATACTTTTTTTTGCTAGTGATTTTGGGGATGGAGTCTCTCAGACCTTTCTACCCAGGCTAAGCTTTGAATCTTGATGCTCCAAGTCTGTCTCCTGAGTAGCTAGGATTATGTTCGTGAGCTAATGGTGGCTAGTTGTCCACTGAATGAATCATGCTGTTGTGTGGAGTCAAAGCCTCCATGTCCCTTCTCCTCTCACTGTGCTGGTGAGTGTGGAGAGGGGTGGCACTTCCTGTCCACTATTCATGCTTCCATAAACAAGGGAATTCCTCCTGCTTTCTACTGGATGAAGAGCATAGGAGAAACATGTGCAGCTTTTCTGCATCTCCTTTGCTAAGTTGGGAAGATGAGTAAGCTAGCTCAGCCCCTCTCTCTTCTGTTTGGAAATCCATCCTGACTGCTAAAGGATACATCTCCATACTCCTCAACCTTATGAGACACTCTCCATGGAGAATTGACAATGGCTGTGTTAGGCATTCTTGGATTTAATGAAGAGAAGAGATATTAGGAGTATTATTAGGAAGATACAAGAGTCTTGACGTATCCAGCATCTTAAAGGAAGGTTATCAAAGCAGAAAAGAAGCAATGGAAACAGAGTTTTGACTTATGGATTTCCAAAACCAAGTTTTTAGACCACTAATATGCAAAAGAGTTTTCCCTTGCTATAGACTAAATAAAGATACCATGGACTGTAAGAGAGACCACTATGATAGGAATAGAGCCACTAATAAGAGCATCTTTACTCAAGTGAGACCCATCCATCCCCAGAACCAGAGTAGTAGGTAAGAATTGCATGATCCAAAGGCATTCCTCTCCAATGCAAGTGAGCTGAAAGAATTTCCATCTCGTTGAAACCCAGTTATAAGTTTCACAGGTAGGTGTCAGAGCACTGTCTGTTGGTTCACAGTGATACCCACTTGTATTTTGATGCTCTGCATAGCTCTCTTCCATCTTGCCACTGGACAATCCTGGAATAATTCAGGACTCTTGCAAGCTCCTGGAGATGAAGATCCTGTTAGAGATAAATAAAGAAGCAAAGCCTTACATTATATTTCAAATGAGACAGGCAGGATGGAATTCACTTGTTTCACCATTACTTATCCTAGAAATTAATTCACCAAACTTGATATGCTTTGATGGATCTCCTGCATTAGATGCATATTAGAAGGTCCTTGTTAAAAATACATCTTTGTTGAACTTAATAAAGTGTATATCAAGTTTTATAACACTTGAGTGTCAATCATGTTTCTGACACTTAGTAGACTAAATTCAAGTCAATACTGGTCAAGGCTGAAGTGAGAGATGCTCTGTATCTTTGGCTTCAGGTACTGATGGTTCCATGTGATTGTTTAAAAGAAGAAATCCTTCCTACACACAGCAAGCATATTGACAGGTAATAATACATACCTTCAGCTTCCAGACTTAGGTATCTTTTGAGAAGTCAGACATCATGGGCAATAGAGACCAATAATTATGTAATTAAGAACTTGACAAATATAGGCCATACCACTTGCTGCCCTAAGACCTTGCAAAGTCATTAGTCTTTTCATCCTTTAGCTCTGCAGTGGAACAATGGGAATATTAAATTTTCCACAACCTAGAGTTGTTTTTGAAATTCTATGAGATGATAGCCACAAAGGATTTAGAAATGTCTCTGTCACAGAAAGAGTAATCAAGCTATTGTCAGTGACTGTTTTGGAGGGTCAAGTCATATTATATGTTTCTATACCCAAACCATCATTATCCATCCAATGGAAGCTCTGAGAACTTATTTGATACAAGGCTATGAGATCTATCAACCATCAGATTATGTGGCTTCTTTTTTACATGCTTCAAAACCAGAGGGTGTGGCAAGCTCTTGAAGACTGCCCCATGAGTCAAAATCTCAGGGTAGAAGGCCAACTTTCTCCTTTTAGGAACACAGCAAGTCTGGACCATGCCAGATAGGTTCTGGCCAGTGTCAATGATCATCGTCCAAGAACCACCGCCATCTTGGAAAGCCAACCAGATAAGATGACAGTCTACTAAACACTCTGGCGCTTGGCTGGGTAGAGAGCAGTGACCTGTGGCTGAGAATGAGCTTCTGGCAGGCAGCAGAATGCAGAAATAGCTTGAGTCATTTCAGGCTCATTAACACCATCTGCTGCATCTGTCTAGGCCTGGTCAGCTGGAGAGGACTCCTAGGTTATTAGCAC